>NC_133336.1:34596256-34896256 GCF_042186555.1 Aquarana catesbeiana
TGATAGAAAGAGAAGCTTTATATATATATACAGATAGTGAGGTTTATATATATATACTGATAGTGAGGTTTATATATATATACAGATAAAAGCAGAATTCAATTCACTGATCATTTACAAATATATGTCAATTACAAGAAAGCCAATTCTTCCAGTAATGAATATACATCTACATACAATAATACATTCACAATCGGGCTGGCTGGGAGGACGAGCGCTTTGCCGATCCCCTTCAGTGTGCTATGGTTTCTCTCCACTAGGGGCACTGCAATCCTCCGTGGCGCTCCTCCCACTGCCCATCTGCAGACTGAAGGTCTACTCAGCACAAAACACTCTTTTCATGCGTTTCTGCGGTCAGCCAACCGGCGACCGTTGGGCTCGCACCTGATTGGCTGACCGCAGAAACAAATGAAGGCCTAATTGTATGTGCGCTGCTCACCGCTCTTCATCGGAAGCCCCACCCCTTCACTGCCATGTGTTTGTTAGTTTAGCAGGGTGCGATCGCTCAGACCCGCCCATTCTCCTAAAACACACCAATCTTGTTTTAATATCTATCGGGTAGGCGGAGCAGGCACGCCCTCTAGCTGAAACCGGCCCCCGCCCCTGTAGTCCTATCTCCTACCTTTTTGCTGTATTTAAATAGATTTTTAATTATCACCTGATGTACTGATAATAGGATGATATGCGGGTGTTGGGTGTCCCTTCTATCCCTTATTAAAGATGGCCGCTCCCTCTTCCTAATCCCTCCAGCCACCTATCGTGTATTTGTACACATTAATCTGGGCTCACACTGTTTACATTATACGGAGCACAGACACACTGAACCGCTCCTGTGAGCGGCTCTCTACAGACTGATCGCTCTCTGAGCTCAGCGCGCTTATAACGGCTCTGCAAACATTGTGACGTCACTTGTTTTACCACATTCCAGCTAGAGGCTCCTCCCATTTGTGACGTCACTCTTTTTTTTACCATATTCCATCTAAAGGCCCCGCCCCCTGTGACGTCGCTCTTTTACCACATCCCAGTTAGAGGCTCCCAGGGGCGGTGCGGACTGGGGGGGGGCGGGGCAGGCTCGGCCGGGGGGGGGCGGGGTGGACATTTCCCCCCCAGGCTGCCACAATTTACATGCAAAACGGCGGCGGCCGCCAGCTATTTTTTTTTTCTCTGAGGAAGTTGGGCCAGGGGCACGGCCGCACGCTGTGGCATTGAGTGCACTAGTTCCAGTGCTGTCTGCACTGCAGAGTACCGCTGCTGGAGGGAGGGAGGGAGGGAGTGGGCGGGGGGAGTGCAGGTGAAAACAGCCTGCCTAGGTGTCTTCTCATCTCCCGTGTGACTCCTCCTTCCCCCCCGCCCCCGCCGCTGCTTTTATCCAGAAGGTAGAAGACAAAACATCCAAGCAGAGAGTTGTCCAACTTTTCAAGTTAAATCGCCTTTTGATTGGTTGCTAGGGGGCGGTCCCTAGCAAACCAATTATCTGTCTGTTAAATTGAAAGTTGGGAAAAACTCCTGTCCTCTGATCCAGCATGCCGCATCCTCTGTCTTCTACCTGCAGGTAAGAGAGGGGGCAGTGGACATGTGGACTGTGATGCAAGGAAAGAAGGTGGCTGTGGAGGAGACTATTATACAAGGAGGGGGGGGGCTGTGTGGAGGAGACTATTATACAAGGAGGGGGGGGGGGCTGTGTGGAGGAGACTATTATACAAGGAGGGGGGGGGGGGCTGTGTGGAGGAGATTGGTATACAAGGAGGGGGGGGGGGGGCTTGTGTGGAGGAGACTATTATACAAGGAGGGGGGGGGGGGCTGTTGTGGAGGAGACTATTATACAAGGAGGGGGGGGGCTGTGTGGAGGAGATTGGTATACAAGGAGGGGGGGGGGCTGTGTGGAGGAGATTGGTATACAAGGAGGGGGGGGGGCTGTGTGGAGGAGATTGGTATACAGGGAGGGGGGGGGGCTGTGTGGAGGAGATTGGTATACAAGGAGAGGGGGGGGGCTGTGTGGAGGAGATTGGTATACAAGGAGAGGGGGGGGGCTGTGTGGAGGAGATTGGTATACAAGGAGGGGGGGGGCTGTGTGGAGGAGATTGGTATACAAGGAGGGGGGGGGGCTGTGTGGAGGAGATTGGTATACAAGGAGGGGGGGGCTGTGTGGAGGAGATTGGTATACAAGGAGGGGGGGGGCTGTGTGGAGGGAGATTGGTATACAAGGAGGGGGGGGCTGTGTGGAGGAGATTTGGTATACAAGGAGGGGGGGGCTGTGTGGAGGAGATTGGTATACAAGGAGGGGGGGGCTGTGTGGAGGAGATTGGTATACAAGGAGGGGGGGGCTGTGTGGAGGAGATTGGTATACAAGGAGGGGGGGGCTGTGTGGAGGAGATTGGTATACAAGGAGAGGGGGGGGCTGTGTGGAGGAGATTGGTATACAAGGAGAGGGGGGGGCTGTGTGGAGGAGATTGGTATACAAGGAGGGGGGGGGGCTGTGTGGAGGACATTGGTATACAAGGAGGGGGGGGGCTGTGTGGAGGAGATTGGTATACAAGGAGGGGGGGGGCTGTGTGGAGGAGATTGGTATACAAGGAGGGGGGGGCTGTGTGGAGGAGACTATTATACAAGGAGGGGGGGGCTGTGTGGAGGAGATTGGTATACAAGGAGGGGGGGGGGCTGTGTGGAGGAGATTGGTATACAAGGAGGGGGGGGGCTGTGTGGAGGAGATTGGTATACAAGGAGAGGGGGGGGGCTGTGTGGAGGAGATTGGTATACAAGGAGAGGGGGGGGGGCTGTGTGGAGGAGATTGGTATACAAGGAGGGGGGGGGCTGTGTGGAGGAGATTTGGTATACAAGGAGGGGGGGGGGGGCTGTGTGGAGGAGATTGGTATACAAGGAGGGGGGGGGGGGCTGTGTGGAGGAGATTGGTATACAAGGAGGGGGGGGGGGGCTGTGTGGAGGAGATTGGTATACAAGGAGGGGGGGGGGGGCTGTGTGGAGGAGATTGGTATACAAGGAGGGGGGGGGGGGGCTGTGTGGAGGAGATTGGTATACAAGGAGGGGGGGGGGGGGCTGTGTGGAGGAGATTGGTATACAAGGAGGGGGGGGGGGGCTGTGTGGAGGAGATTGGTATACAAGGAGAGGGGGGGGGGCTGTGTGGAGGAGATTGGTATACAAGGAGAGGGGGGGGGCTGTGTGGAGGAGATTGGTATACAAGGAGAGGGGGGGGCTGTGTGGAGGAGATTGGTATACAAGGAGAGGGGGGGGGGCTGTGTGGAGGAGATTGGTATACAAGGAGAGGGGGGGGGCTGTGTGGAGGAGATTGGTATACAAGGAGGGGGGGGAGGCTGTGTGGAGGAGATTGGTAGACAAGGAGGGGGGGAGGCTGTGTGGAGGAGATTGGTATACAAGGAGGGGGGGGCTGTGTGGAGGAGATTGGTATACAAGGAGGGGGGGGGGGGGGGGCTGTGCAGGGGACTGAGGTGCAAAGAAAGGGGGATGCAAGGAAGGGGAGCTGAGGACACTGATGTAAAGGGGGAAGGTCTGTGATGTAAGGAGGGGAGCTATGATGTAAATTGGGGGGACTTGAATGGATAGAGGTATGTGATGTAAAGATGGCACTGTATTGTAAAGGGGTGCTGTATTGCCCACTATTTTTTCTTCAGGACGGGTCCAGAGACACAGGTGGAGACCACGGCTGAAGAAATAGGTGGAGAGGTGCCGCAAAAAAACTCCACCCCTTCCACCTCCACCGAATACATGGGCAGGGCAAAGGGGGTGGAGTCAGGGGCAGCAAAATGAGGTTTCGCCTAGGGCAGAGATCTCCAAACTTTTCAAAGGAACACTTTATTGTCCTTTAGGCTTTAGGAGGGCCGGATTGTGGCCAGCAGGGGCAGAAAATGTCATGGGCCCAGCATCAGTGAGAGTAAATATGGCCTCAGGGTTGGTGGACCATAGGAGGAGTATTCCCCCCCTATTAGTAGAAGGAATAGTATTCCATCATTGGTATCGGTGGAGGATATAGTGCCCCAATTGTTGGTGTCAGTGGAAGGAATTGTTCCCCAAGGGCCGCATAAAGGCTAACAAAGGGCCACATCTGGCCCTCGGGCTGCAGTTTGGAGACAAGCCAAGGCTAACGCTGCGCACTGCCCTAAAACAAAGAGGTATGGAGGTTCAGCTGCCAGCATCTAAAGTCACAATACAGACTCCACAGATAATAGTAAAATAAAAAATGCAGCGCTAGAACAGTAGCATAAAATAATAACAGAAAATCAAGCAGTGATAGAACTAATAAACGTCCAATATCACAAGTCCATATATTGAAGAATGGATATACTGTAGTAGCCAACATCTGTGCTCTGTGCAGATAAAAGGGCTATAAGTGAAGATGGGGTGATATTCCTCCACACCAGAGAGAATCTCGTTCCACAAACAGTGAGAGTAAGTAAGCCTGCTTACCAGTTATCCGTGACCACAGATAAAAGTGGTCTCACCAAGCGTAGGGAAATGGTTCTCCCCAGAAACCTCATAGGCTCTCTTCAATTCTCACCAATCACTCGATACTCCTCTGCTGCCAGAGGAGGAATATTACCCTATCTTCACCTACAGCCCTTTTATCTGCGCGAAGCACGGATGTTGGCTACTATACCCATTCTTCAATATATGGACTTGGGATATTGGACTTTTATTAGTTCTATCATTGCTTGATATTCTTTTATTTTATGCTACTGTTCTAGCGCTGCATTTTTTAAATTTTACTGTAGTTTGGAGACCCCTGGCCTAGGGTGTCAAAAATCCTTACACCAGCCCTGATTTTGGGAGTTGTAGTCCACGCACGCTCACGGTTGGTGGAGAACTGAGAGCAGGGAAACGCAGCCAGGAAACTACAACTCCCAGATCTTGGAGGGAGGCAGCAGGGCACGCCAGGGAGTCAGCACCCATATGACTGGCTCGGGCTGCATGTTTAGATGACCCCAGGACTGGAAAAGGCCATGCAAGGACCTGCTGAACTAGCGCGGGCAGCTGCCATCACTGTGGTGAGAGACCCTGACACCCGCAACTGAACCCCACATCCCATTCCCCCCCCCATACACCCTATTTACCCTGCCCCAGGCAAGTGCCCACCCAGTAACCTCAAAATACCTATTAACACTGTGGGTCCTGCTGGGAGCTGTTGATCCTGCTGGGTGCTGGCCATGGCCAGCAGGATCAACAGGCCATGGTAATCTCTCAGCAGGATCCACAGACCAGCAGCCAGCAGGACCCACAGGTCCGCGGGCAGCTCCCAGCATGACCCACAGCGCCTGCTGGCCGCTGGCCTTTGGGTCCTGCTGGCCGCTGGCCTTTGGGTCCTGCTGGCCGCTGGCTTGTGGGTCCTGCTGGCCGCTGGCTTGTGGGTCCTGCTGGCCGCTGGCTTGTGGGTCCTGCTGGCCGCTGGCTTGTGGGTCCTGCTGGTCACTAGCCTAGGGTGAACAGACGTCTCTGGTCTTGGGAAAGTCCCCGGACTGAGGACACTGTGCCTGGACCAAGTCTGCCCCCGTTTTGTCCCCAGTTTGCAAGACCAATCCGGGACGGGTGCACCGCAAGCTGGGACAGTGTGAGGGTGCCCAGGGCCCACCCTACCAAGGGTCCTGCTGGGCCCAGCACCACCAGATCACACAGCGAGGATCTCCCACTTACCTGGCGGCCGCTGTCATACAAAGTCCCTCCTCCTGGGCTGGCTCCTATGATAGACAGCACACTGGTGACGTCTATCATAGGAGCCGGTCCAGGAGGCAGGACTTCATATGGCAGTGGCTGTGCCGGGTAAGCGGGAGATCTCCGCTGTGTGTAATCCCGTTGACTCTTCTCTCTAATCCCCCTGCACTGAACAGACTGCATTGATGGGCACTGGCGAGGCTGCATTGATGGGCACTGGCGATGGTGAGCTGATTCGGTGGTTTAATGGGCCACTTGACAGGATCTGCCCCCCAGGCCTAAGGCTGTCAGCCCTCCCCTGGAGGCTCCGCCCCTCGCCGTATGTATAATATAATCACCGCCCTTTATAGTATAACACAATGATCTGGGTGTGATATTAATTTGTCCCACGCTTTGATTTCCCTTCAACCCTTATAATAAATGGCTTCAGAAGTGTCCGCCTTTTCTCTGGGAATCCTCTAGTAGCCCGTCTCCCCCCTCCCCCAGGTTACAGGGCACGTGGCTCTATAAACATTAGATTGGTGGGCGTGCTTTCCTTCCACAGCTCCTCCTCCGTCTCCTCCCTCCCAGTGGTTACATTAATCTGAGCTCAGCGTGCTTATAACGGCTCTGTGACGTCACTTGTTTACCACATTCCAGCTAGAGGCTCCGCCCCTCTGTGACGTCGCTCTTTTACCACATTCCATCTAAAGGCCCCGCCCCTCGCCAGAGTTGGCTCCACCCTCAATCCTATCATCTGTGTGTGTGTGTGTAGGAAATTTAAACATAATGTATAATATAATCACCGCCTGGTATAATATAATACAATGATCTGGGTGTGATATTTATTTGTCACCCGCTTTGGTTTCCCTTCATCTCTTATAATAAATGGCTTCAGAAGTGTCCGCCTTTTCTCTGGGAATCCTCTAGTAGCCTGTCTCCTCCCTTGTCTCCTCCCCCGTCTCCGCCCTCGTCTCCTCCCTCCTGGCGGTTACAGGGCACATGGCTCTATAAACATTAGATTGGTGGGCGTGTTTTGTTTCCCAGGCTCCTCCCCCCCACACTCTCCTCCTGGTCGGAAGAGGTGATCATGGCTGCGGCTGACGGGAACGATTCTCTGTATCCCATCGCTGTTCCTCAATGATGAGCTGCGGAATGAAGAGCCATGATACTACTACAACCGCCGGCTGGGGGCAGTGCAGGCCTCAGGAGGGGCCCCTCACAGTGTCTGTATAGGGACCCTTACCCTGAGGGGGGGTCCTTCACCTTCTATTCCTGAAGAGGGGGGCCCCTCATAGTGTAACATTGGTGGGGGGCCCTTACTATGCAGGCCTGAGGTGGAGGGGCCCTTCATAGTGTAACATTGGTCGGGGGCCCCTCATAGTGTCAGTATGGAGGAGGAGGGGCCCTTACCTTGTATGATGACAGTGTATTGGCACCTGACCATCAATGGGGCCCTCACTCTGCAGACATGAAGTGGAGGGGCCCTACAGAAGTTAATTTGAGGGGCCCTTACCCTGTCAGACAAAAGAAGGGGACTTTGGCAATAAAAGGGGTTCTGAGTTGGGGGGTCCCTCACAGTGTTGGTATGGGGGACCCTTACCTTGTAGGATTAAAAAGTCAGGGGTCTCTGGCAGTGTCAGTATGGGGGTGGAGGGGCCTTCACAGTGGTTATTTTGAGGGGGTCTGTAGGACAGAGGAGGTGGAGGGGCCCCTCGCAGTGGTTATTTTGAGGGGGTCTGTAGGACAAAAGAGGTGGAGGGGCCCCTCACAGTTCTTAGGCCCTGTTCTGGAGGTTTAAGCAGTAAGGGCCCCTGATAGTGCACAGTAAGGGGAGCCTTTACCATGTATGCCTGAGGAGGGGCCCCTGAAAGCATGCTCTGAGCACCCCCCCCCCCCCCCCCCAATGATGAATACTATCTGGGGCCCCTTTGTATCAGGCTTGAAGTGTACAGCCCCCATGCTATCTGGGAGGGCCTTACCCTTTAAGCCTGAGAACGAAGGGCCCCTGATAGTAAGCAGGGTGGGGGGCATTTTTTTCTTTTTAAGATTTGGGTAATGTTTTAAAAATGTCACTTCCTGTCCCAGAGACACAACAGGAAGTGAGAGGAATCTCTCCTCCCATTAATTGTCACCAGAACGGGTGTCCCCTATTAAAAGATTTCCCTTCGCTTCCTGCTGTGGTGACAACGCTACCATTTTGGATTTCTCCCCTCGTCTTTCAGTGATCACCGGGACTAATAAAGGGGGGAGTTTCCCCAATGAATTCGCACAGCAATAAAAGCCTGACAGAGGGTCTAATCCTCCCCCAGTCTATACAAAACTAAAAGGTTTTTCCTTAGAGTTGTGTTCCTGGACTTTTTATTTTCATTCAGTCCTGTAGATCCAGTCTGGGAACAACTTCCAATGTATGACACAGAGGTGTCTTCTACCTCTATGAGATTTACATTGTTTGTAACCCAAAAAAAAAGAGGATTCTGTTCCCTTAAAGTATGAATAACAGCACGGAACTTTGCTGTGTAATTTGGACCCTTCTATCCCCTAAAATACCTGGCTGATCCCCATGCAGGTGGTGTCCTGGCCTGGATCCAAACATCAATGGTTCAAGACTTGAGTTACTATGCTGCCCATTGGCTCCATTTTTGGCGCTGCACCAAAAAGATCTAGAGGAAGCAAAGTGTTCCTTGCAGGGCTTCTTTTCAGCGAGAATGCAGTTCCGGAACACCCAACACTGAATGCATCTAATGGCAGGGGGTGTTGGGGTGTGCATTGATGCTGCCTGCTGGGGGTCTGTTGTTTTAAGGTGTATTTTGTTTCAGGGTATCTGTTGTTGCTGGCTGTAGGGGATCTATTTCACTGCTTTTAATGTTATCCTTAAAAAATTCCATACGATCTACCTAGCAAAATTATAAATGGTTCTGTTTTCTTTAAATAGGGTGGTACTGGGAGGTGGGTAGGCGGTGGAACCATGGAACGGCCCTTGGAGGTGGGTGGGGGTTGGAACCATGGAACGGCCCTTGGAGGTGGGTGGGGGTTGGAACCATGGAACGGCCCTTGGAGGTGGGTGGGGGTTGGAACCATGGAACGGCCCTTGGAGGTGGGTGGGGGTTGGAACCATGGAACGGCCCTTGGAGGTGGGTGGGGGTTGGAACCATGGAACGGCCCTTGGAGGTGGGTGGGGGTTGGAACCATGGAACGGCCCTTGGAGGTGGGTGGGGGTTGGAACCATGGAACGGCCCTTGGAGGTGGGTTGGAACCATGGAACGGTCCTTGGAGTTGGGTGGGGGTTGGAACCATGGAACGGTCCTTGGAGGTGGGACCATGGAACGATGGGTAGGGGGTGGAACCATGGAACGGTCCTTGGAGGTGGGACCATGGAACGGTGGGTAGGGGGTGGAACCATGGAACGGTCCTTGGAGGTGGGTAGGGGGGTGGAACGGTTCTTGGAGGTGGAACTATGGAATGGTCCTTGGAGGTGGGTAGGGGGTGGAACAGTTCTTGGAGGTGGGTGGGGGGGGGTATAGCGGTTCTTGGAGGTGGGACCATGGAACGATTGGTAGGGGGTGGAACGGTCCTTGGAGGTGGGACCATGGAACAGTGGGTAGGGGGTGGAACTATGGAATGGTCCTTGGAGGTGGGTAGGGGGTGGAACGGTCCTTTGGAGGTGGGACCATGGAACGGTCCTTTGGAGGTGGGACCATGGAACGGTCCTTGGAGGTGGGTAGGGGGTGGAACTATGGAACGGTCCTTGGAGGTGGGTAGGGGTGGAACGGTCCTTGGAGGTGGGACCATGGAATGGTGGGGTGGAACGGTCCTTGGAGGTGGGACCACGGAACGGTCCTTGGAGGTGGGACCACGGAACGGTCCTTGGAGGTGGGACCACGGAACATTCCTTGGAATGGGGTAGTGGGTGGAACCACGGAACGGTCCTTGGAGGTGGGACCACGGAACGGTCCTTGGAGGTGGGACCACGGAACGGTCCTTGGAGGTGGGACCACGGAACGGTCCTTGGAGGTGGGACCACGGAACGGTCCTTGGAATGGGGTAGTGGGTGGAACCACGGAACGGTCCTTGGAGGTGGGATGGGGGTGGGACCACGGAACGGTCCTTGGAGGTGGGACCACGGAACGGTCCTTGGAGGTGGGACCACGGAACGGTCCTTGGAGGTGGGACCACGGAACGGTCCTTGGAATAGGGTAGTGGGTGGAACCGAGGAACGGTCCTTGGAGGTGGGTAGGGGGTGGAACCACGGAATGGTCCTTGGAAGTGGGTAGGGGATGGAAACAAGTGGTGACTTGAAATAGGGGCGTACCTGCATCTATTCTCTGAGAAAAACAGCCCTGGTCCCCAGCAGTCACATTGGAGGTTCTGACGTTATTTCTTATTTGTCTGCAGCTCCGTCTGAACAGTATTAAGAAGGTCTCCGCGATTGTTTTGTGTGTAGAAAGGACCCGCAGTGAGCTTCTGCCATTCCTGACAGGTAAGTGTGTCTTATGGGAGAAGAGAACCGACTTTCTTTTGCTTATAATGGAAAATGGCATTTACTGTTTACACCAATTCTGAAAGAGATGCTGTCTCTTGCCCATGCAGGAAAATGGGTCATATGATTCTCCATACCCAAAAGTGCCGGTTATTCTCTAAGGCTCCGTTCACGCTTGTACAACTCCAAAGTCACGTGACTTTGGGGTGCAACTTGGATGTGACTTGTTGTCCCTCTGCAGATGCAGACCCACGTTTGCACCATTGTTGCTTGTAAAACATTCAGGTACGACTTTCATGCAACTTTTGAGGGTTAACCTTGAAGTCTATGGCCCTCATGATGCATGCAAGTCGGACCAAAGTAGTGGATGAACTACTTTGAAGTCGCTGTGACTTTAAAGCTGAGTTTCACTCAAAAGTGGAACTTCCGCTTATGTGTCCCGTCCCCAGTGTCACATTTGGCACCTTTCAGTGGGGAGGGGGGAACGGGTACGTGTTTTTTTGACAGGTACTGTTCCCCACTTCCGGGAGATGGGGCCAGGGCCCCATCTCCCGGAAGTTCGGCCCCTTCCTGCACCGCTGGACCATTTAGAAAGCGCAGCATGCTTCGCACGGTGGGGAACCGGCTGTGAAGCCAAAAAGGCTTCACTGCTGGGTTCCCTTAACAGGAATGACAGCTGAATGACAGCTGATCTGAAGATTGGCCAGGGTGCCGTCATCGAGGGCTTCCTGGACAGGTAAGTGTCCATATATTAAAAGTCAGCAGCTGTAATTTTTTTTTTTTTAAGTTGCTCAAATATGAATCGTTAATATTGGAAAACATTGGCTACGACTCAGTCGCATGACAAATTGCACAAATGTGAAAGGCTGTAAAGGAGCGGAGTGCAGGAAAAGGGAGTATAGGGGGGGTCAGGGGAGGCCTTTCCCAGAATGTTGTCCCTTTTCCCTGCATGGTCAAGTTGACAGTCTCTTTAACAACTTTCCCCCTGGAAGATTTACCCCCCTTCATGACCAAGCCATTTATTGCGATACGGCACTGCGTTACTTTAACTGACAATTGCGCGGTCGTGCGACACTGTACCCAAATAAAATTGATGTCCTTTTTTTTCAAAAATAGAGCTCTCTTTTGGTGGTATTTGATGACCTCTGCAGTTTTAATGTTTTGCGCTAATAAACAAAAAAAAAAAGTGAAAATTTAAAAAAATATGTATATATATATATTTTTACTTTCTGCTATAAAACATAGCCAATAAAAAAATAATCCCAATAAGCGTATATTGCTTGGTTTGTGCAAAAGTTCTAGCGTCTACAAACTATGGGATTTTTTTTTTTTTAGCCTCGGTTCACACCAGAGGCGGCACGACTTGCAGGTCGCCTCACCGAGGCGACCTGCACACGACTGCACGGGTGACTTGCAAAACGACTTCTGTATAGAAGTCTATGCAAGTTGCCCCCGAAGTCGTACAGGAACCTTTTTCTAAGTCGGAGCGACTTGCGTCGCTCCCCTTAGAATGGTTCCATTGTACTGAACGGGACGCTACTTGTCAGGCGACCTAGTGTGAACCGAGCCTAACTAGTAATGGCGGTGATCAGCGACTTGCAGGACTGCAATATTGCAGTGGACAGTCAGGACATTAACTGACACTTTTTGGGGACCAGTGACACTAATACAGTGATCAGTGCTAAAAATATGCACTGTCACTGTACTGACACTGGGTGGGAAGGGGTTAAACATTGAGGGCGATGAAAACCAGGTGTGCCTAGCCTGTGTTTTCCAACAGTGTGGGATGTGCTTTTACTAGGGGAAGTCATGGATCCATGTTCCTGCTTTGCAGGAACACCGGATCCATGCTTTCCTACTGAAAGGACAGCGATTCTGTTTTGTTTACATAGGCAGATCGCCGTTCTGCCTGTGTACTGAACGATCAGCGGGTGCCAGCGGACACCGGGTCTACGGGAGCCGCTGATCAACTCCTGCTGTGTAGAATCACAGTGGGAGCAAGCCACAGGCGCGTGTGTGTGTGTGTGTGTGTGTGTATATATATATATATATATAATGTGTATGTGATGCTGCATAGCATGGCCACCCTGTTGCAGTAAAACTGCTATAGGGCGGTCGGCAAGTGGTTATAAAGCATTTAAGTGTTCAGTAATTGTAAAAGGAAAGCTAGATGTAATTTAGTCCTTTTTAAGTTACCAGGAGGCTTCAAGTTACAGGAGAAGGCTGGTTAGCATAGAGGTATAAGGTCAGAGAAGGGTAACTTAAAGAATAAGGATTCCCAAAAAAGGACAATCTACACATGACAAGGCAGTAATATTGGTGCTGGGGTGTTTATATTCCCTGTTAGTTGAGATTTGGAGTGTTCTCCTTGCTGGAGAGGAAGCTGTAAATGAGAACCTGCAGTGTGAGGATCTCCCTGCTTCATTCATTTTGTGGATATACATTTTCCTGCTTCCTTTTGAATATTCCCTACCAGTCATTGGGGGCAACACTGACATATGGGAGCAAAACCCTAATCTCTACAATGATGGCTGCACCGGCACAAAGATACAGTGCAGTAAAAGGCATTATATGGTAGTAGTGTGGAAAAGATTAGCTTCAGAAATGGTACAGGTAACACTGGAGACTGTTACTTTAAATATGGGGGGTTGGAGAGTGCAAAAACCTGGTGCAACTCTGCATAGTAACCAATCGGCTTCCTTTTGTTTTTTTTTGTTTAAACTTAATTGAACAAGCTGAAGTTAGAAGCTTATTGGCTGCCATGCACAGCTGCACCAGATTTTGCAGTTTTAGTAAATCAACCCCAAATAGTGTGCTTTTATATATTAAAAATTGTTACTAACATATTGATGAACTGTGGAGGGGTTTAAATGAGAGGGACGGGCAAAGATCTTCTGGCCATACTTCTGTGAGCTCCTGAAAGGCAGAGCACAGAGCAGTGACTGACATTCCTTTGTCTTGCAGATACGATCTATGATGAAGATGAAGTTCTGCTGGCTTTGGCTGATAAATTGGGGTCCTTTACTTCACTGGTTGGGGGACCAGAGTATGTACACTGCTTACTGGTAGGTGTCCCTAAATCTACTGCCCTTATTTCTGATTTATAAGACCTTTTCATCTATATCCCAACCCAACCAGCCACGTACAGACCTCAGCAGTCCGTAGTGGGAACATTGATTAGGGTAATCGTATTGATCTCTACTAGCCTCATGTAACGTGTTCCCAGCTTCAAATTTTGTCTTCTACAGCATCTTCCCCACCTCCATTTCCTCTATTAGGTCTGCAGTCCCCTTAGGCATTATGTACAGTATCTCACAAAAGTGAGTACACCCCTCACATGTTTGTAAATATTTTATTCTATCTTTTCATGTGACAACACTGAAGAAATGACACTTTGCTACAATGTAAAGTAGTGAGTGTACAGCTTGTATAACAGTGTAAATTTGCTGTCCCCTCAAAATAACTCAACACACAGTCATTAATGTCTAAACCGCTGGCAACAAAAGTGAGTACACCCCTAAGTGAAAAGGTCCAAATTGCACCCAAAGTGTCAATATTTTGTGTGGCCACCATTATTTTCCAGCACTGCCTTAACCCGCTTGGGCATGGAGTTCACCAGAGCTTCACAGGTTGCCACTGGAGTCCTCTTCCACTCCTCCATGACAACATCACGGAGCTTGTGGATGTTAGAGACCTTGCGCTTCTCCACCTTCTGTTTGAGGATGCGCCACAGATGATCAATAGGGTTTAAGTCTGGAGACATGCTTGGCCAGTCCATCACCTTTACCCTCAGCTACTTTAGCAAGGCAGTGGTCATCTTGGAGGTGTGTTTGGGGTCATTATCATGTTGGAATACTGCCCTGCGGCCCAACCTCCAAAGGGAGGGGATCATGCTCTGCTTCAGTATGTCACAGTACATGTTGGCATTCATGGTTCCCTCAATGAACTGTAGTTCCCCAGTGCTGGCTGCACTTATGTAGCCCCAGACCATGACACTCCCACCACCATGCTATAGCAAGACACACTTGTCTTTGTACTCCTCACCTGGTTGCCACCACACACACTTGACCCCATCTGAACCAAATCTGAACCATTGAACCCATCTGAACCAAATACGTTTATCCTTAGTCTGCTTGTCTTCAGCAAACTGTTTGCGGGCTTTCTTGTGCATCTTCTTTAGAAGAGGCTTCCATCTGGGACAACAGCCATGTAGACCAATTTAATGCAGTGTGCGGCGTATGGTCTAAGCATTGACAGGCTGACATCCAACCCATTCAATCTCTACAGCAATGCTGGCAGCACTCATACGTCTATTTCCCAAAGACAACCTTCTGGATACGACGCTGAGCACGTGCGCTCAACTTCTTTGGTCGACCATGGTGAGGCCTGTTCTGAGTGGAACCTGTCCTGTTAAACCGCTGTATCGTCTTGGTCACCGTGCTGCAGCTCAGTTTCAGGGTCTTGGCAATCTTCTTGTAGCCTAGGCCATCTTTATGTAGGGCAACAATTCTTTTTTCAGATCCTCGTTTTTTGCCATGAGGTGCCATGTTGAACTTCCAGTGACCAGTATGAGAGAGTGAGAGTGATAACACCAAATTTAACACACCTGCTCTCCATTCACACCTGAGACCTTGTAACACTAATAAGTCACATGACACCGGGGAGGGTAAAATGGCTAATTGGGCCCAATTTGGACATTTTCACTTAGGGTTGGACTCACTTTTGTTGCCAGCAGTTTAGACATTAATGGCTGTGTGTTGAGTTATTTTGAGGGGACAGAAAATTTACACTGTTGTACAAGCTGTACACTCACTACTTTACATTGTAGCAAAGTGTCATTTCTTCAGTGATGTCACATGAAAAGATAGAATAAAATATTTATAAAAATGTGAGGGGTGTACTCACTTTTGTGAGTTACTGTATATACACATAGACATGGTAGTGGCTTGGGGGGTCTGAACGAGGAAGGAGGAAGTCAAAAATCTTTCTCCTTCCACCGAGATTCTCTCTTCAATCCCCGATTCTCCACCTCTGAATCTGGGAGGGTGAATTCTGACACAGATCGCCAGTGAAGTGCTGAGATCACAGCTTCATAAACTGGCTGTTTCTGTCAGGCAATCACAGCTTCTCTGTGCGCGGAGATGATCGGGGAGAACATGTCTCCCCCGATCATCTCTGTTTCATAAACTGTTAATGGACTGTGATCAGCGGTGATCCTTGGAATCAACACTGATCAGTTTCATAAACGGACACCTGTGTAGTATATAACTGTTATATATTGGCTACAGCACAAATAGACAGATCAAGGCCAAGACATCACTATGAGGTAAGTAGTATGTAACATTTGTCGTATGACAATATTGTAAAACAATACCTGGGCATGATGTAATTAATTATCTTTGAATAATTATAGTTCAGCCGTGTATGAAAATAATAACAATGTGTACACCTATGTCAACCATTGAAGAGCTAACAAATGCAATAAAGAGAGTGTAAAATCAACAATCTGTATCTGCGTGGTTATTTATACCCAGCTCAGGGGAGTTGTGAATGAGGAAAAGGGTGGTCTCACACTAGACTGCCTTTTGGAAGAAGTCTGTTAAGACGAAACGTACATCAGGCAAGGCACAGAAAATAGTGGTGACGTCAGCACGCCCATGGAAGGTTGTAGGACGGATTGTGTCTATTTCAATGCTTGTTTGTATCCTTGCTGCTGTAAATAGATGTTAAATAAATCCTCTTTGATCCTACTGGATGTTGTGCAATGAGATTGTTTTCTCATTGTTATGTGGAATCCTCTGGTTTGAGACTGTCCTGGATGAGCCCATGAGGTGCTTCCCAGCATTGCTATCTTAAAAGACGATTGGAGAAGGGAAAGCTAGCCCAAACCTAACGTGAGAGGTGAAGCTCACTAAGGCAGTTAATGACCTTCATAGATCTGAGATTCTGATAACAGGTTATGTGTGTTTGAACTGGAAGGGGGGCACTGGGTATTAATTCACTGAAGTTGAAATAGGAGTCACCTGGCACTGGTTGGATCTCTACTTATTTTTTTTGACTATATTTTTATGTGAATAACACTTTTTCCTATCTTGTGCGCTATATTCTTGCATTCACATTGCATGATTATATTTGTTCTGTGGTGTTTGATTAATGTTATAATTGTTGGTTAATACAACATTTATACATGTTTGAGTTGTGTATTCTACACATATGGCAGCACAACACTGTTCTTTTGGTCTCACACTAGACCAGAGGAGATACCCTACTCAATAGCCTGTCTCTGACCAATTGGGGGCTAGGTATGGAGAGCCTAGCTAATTGGCCCAGAGTTTGGTCATTTTTCCAGGACCTTCCCTATGTTGATTTACCAGTTTTTCATGAAGTAGAATATCATTAAAAGCTTTCACCCGCAAGGCATGGGAAGGAGGGGTTAAAAAATAAACAGGTAGTGGCAACATAAGTAGGAGTGTAGAATTCCTCATCCAACCACCCCAGCAGACATGTCTTGGGTACAAAGTAAGGCTGACTTCATCAAATGTATTAATGGCATCCAGGACTGACATCCAAGAAGTTACTGCTTCCATGGTATTATATTGCCTTCATGTCCTTCATGGTAAGCCGCTTCTAGAATGTCCCTCTCTTGATTATCCCATTCCCAAGTTTTTTATAACCATTTCAAAAAGTTAATTACACATACTATTTGTACATTTTTGACTAGAAAAACATTGAAAAATTTGAAACCAAACAATTGACATTCCCTGGCAGGTCAGGAAAGGGGATGAGGACGAGCGCCCCCCCCCCCCCCCCCCCCCCCCTCCTGAACTGTACCAGGCCGCATGCCCTCAACATGGGGGGGTTGATGAGGACAAGGGCCTCTTCCCGACAACCCTGCTCCATCCAATGACACACTGCCAATGCAGGGTCATTATTTCTATCCAATGACACACTGCCGATGCAGGGTCATTATTTCCATCCAATGACACACTGCCGATGCAGGGTCATTTTCTCCATCCAATGACACACTGCCGATGCAGGGTCATTTTCTCCATCCAATGACACACTGCCGATGCAGGGTCATTTTCTCCATGCAATGACACACTGCCGATGCAGGGTCATTTTCTCCATGCAATGACACACTGCCGATGCAGGGTCTAACTCTCCATCCAATGACACACTGCCGATGCAGGGTCTAACTCTCCATCCAATGACACACTGCCGATGCAGGGTCTAACTCTCCATCCAATGACACACTGCCGATGCAGGGTCTAACTCTCCATCCAATGACACACTGCCGATGCAGGGTCTAACTCTCCATCCAATGACACACTGCCGATGCAGGGTCTAACTCTCCATCCAATGACACACTGCCGATGCAGGGTCTAATTCTCCACCCCAAACAATTGAGGCACTGAGGATGCCCTCCTAACTCCCCACAAAAAAGGTATTAAGAAATTGAGGGTGCCCTCCTACCTCTCAACGCTAAGGTATCACCCTCCACACCAAAGAATTGAGGCACAGAGAATGCCCTCCTAACTCTCCACTCCAAAGTATTAGGGAACTGAGGATGCCCTCCTACCCCTCCACCCTAAAGTATTAAAGCACTGAGGATGCCCTCCTAACTCTCCACCCCAAGGTATTAAGGAACTGAGGATTCCCTCCTACCTCTCGACGCTAAGGTATCGAGGCACTGAGAATGCCCTCCTACCCCCTATACCCCAAAGTAATGAGAAACTGAGGATTCCCTCCTAACTCTCCACTCCAAGGTATTAAGGAACTGAGGATGCCCTCCTACCTCTCCACGCTTATGTATCGAAGCACTGAGGATGCCCTCCTACCCCTCCACCCCAAAGTATTGAGGCACTGAGGATGCCCTCCTAACTCTCCACTCCAAGGTATTAAGGAACTGAGGATGCCTTCCTACCTCTCCACGCTATGGTATCGAGGCACTGAGGATGCCCTCCTACCTCTCCACCCCAAAGTATTGAGGCACTGAGGATGCCCTAACTCTCCACCCCAAGGTATTAAGGAACTGAGGATGTCCGCCTACCTCTCCACGCTAAGGTATCGAGGTATGGAGGATGCCTTCCTACCCCTCCACCCCAAAGTAATAAGGCACTGAGGATGCCCTCCTAACTCTCCACCTCAATTTATTAAGGAACTGAGGATGCCTTCCTACCTCTCCAGGCTATGGTATCGAGGCACTGAGGACGCCTTCCTACCCCTCCGTTCTAAAGTATTGAGGCAATGAGGATGCCCTCCTACTTCTCAACGCTAAGGTATCGAGGCACTGAGGATGCCCTCCTACCCCTCCATCCCAAAGAATTGAGGCACTGAGGATGCCCTCCTACCCCTCCACCCCAAAGTATTGAGGCACTGAGGATGCCCTCCTAACTCTCCACAAAAAAGGAATTAAGAAACTGAGGATGCCCTCCTACCCCTCCACCCCAAAGAATTGAGGCACAGGAGATGCCCTCCTAACTCTCCACCCCAAGGTATTAAGGAATTGAGGATGTCCTCCTACCTCTCAACGCTAAGGTATCGGGGCACTGAGGATGCCCTCTTACTCCTCCACCCCAAAGAATTGAGGCACAGGAGATGCCCTCCTAACTCTCCACTCCAAGGCATTAGGGAACTGAGTATGCCCTCCTACCTCTCCACGCTAAGGTATCGAGGCACTGAGGATGCCCTCCTACCCCTCCACCCTAAAGTATTGAGGCACTGAGGATGCCCTCCTAACTCTCCACCCCAAGGTATTAAGGAACTGAGGATGCCCTCGTACCTCTCCACGCTAAGGTATCGAGGTACTGAGGATGCCCTCCTACCCCTCCACCCTAAAGTATTAAAGCACTGAGGATGCCCTCCTACCACTCCACCCCAAAATATTGAGGCACTGAGGATGTCCTCCTAACTCTCCACCCCAAGGTATTAAGCAACTGAGGATTCCCTCCTACCTCTCGACGCTAAGGTATCGAGACACTGAGAATGCCCTCCTACCCCCTGTACCCCAAAGTAATGAGAAACTGAGGATGCCCTCCTATCTCTCCACCCCAAGTTATTAAGGAACTGAGGATGCCCTCCTACCTCTCCACGGTAAGGTATCGAGGCACTGAGGATGCCCTCCTACCCCTCCACCCCAAAGTATTGAGGCACTGAGGATTCCCTCCTAACTCTCCACAAAAAAGGAATTAAGGAACTGAGGATGCCCTCCTACCTCTCCACGCTTATGTATCGAGGCACTGAGGATGCCCTCCTAACCCTCCACCCGAAAGTATTGAGGCACTGAGGATGCCCTCCTACATTTTCACTCCAAAGTATTGTGGCACTGAGGATGCCCTCCTAACTCTCCACTCCAAGGTATTAAGGAACTGAGGATGCCTTCCTACCTCTACACGCTAAGGTATCGAGGCACTGAGGATGCCCTCCTACCCCTCCACCCCAAAGAATTGAGGCACTGAGGATGCCCTCCTAACTCCCCACAAAAAAGGTATTAAGAAACTGAGGGTGCCCTCCTACCTCTCAACGCTAAGGTATCACCCTCCACACCAAAGAATTGAGGCACAGAGAATGCCCTCCTAACTCTCCACTCCAAAGTATTAGGGAACTGAGGATTCCCTCCTACCTCTACACGCTAAAGTATTGTGGCACTGAGGATGCCCTCCTACCCCTCCACCCGAAAGAATTGAGGCACAGAGGATGCCCTCTAACTCTCCACTCCAAGGTATTAGGGAACTGAGGATGCCCTCCTAACTCTCCACTCCAAGGTATTAAGGAATTGAGGATGTCCTCCTACCTCTCCACGCTATGGTATCGAGGCACTGAGGATGCCTTCCTATCCCTCCACCCTAAAATATTGAGGTACTGAGGATGCCCTCCTACCCCTCCACCCCAAAGAATTGAGGCACAGAGGATGCCCTCCTAACTCTCCACCCCAAGGTATTAAGGAACGGAGGATGTCCTCCTACCTCTTTACGCTAAGGTATCGAGGCACTGAGGATGCCCTCCTACCCCTCCACCCCAAAGTTTTGAGGTGCTGAGGATGCCCTCCTAACTCTCCACTTTAAGGTATTAAGGAACTGAGGATGCCCTCTCCATGCTAAGGTATCGAGGCACTGAGGATGCCCTCCTATCCCTCCACCCCAAGGTATTATGGAACTGAGGATGCCCTCCTACCTATCCACACTAAGGTATCGAGGCACTGAGGATGCCCTCCTACCCCTCCACCCCAAAGTATTGAGGCACTGAAGATTCCCTCCTAACTCTCCACTCAAAGGTATTAAGGAACTGAGGATGCCCTCCTACCTCTCCACGCTTATGTATCGAGGCACTGAGCATGCCCTCCTACCCCTCCACCCCAAAGTATTGAGGCACTGAGGATGCCCTCCTATAGCTTCACCCCAAGGTATTAAGGAACTGAGGATGCCCTCCTACCACTCCATGCTAAGGTATCGAGGCACTGAGGATGCCCTCCTACCCCTCCACCCCTCCACCCCAAAGAATTGAGGCACTGAGGATGCCCTCCTAACTCTCCACTCCAAGGTATTGAGGAACTGAGGATGTCCTCCTACCCCTCCACCCCAAAGTATTTATAAGTATTTATCCTCGAGCGTGCACCCTCAGACGGGGCCACTTGTTCTCCAGCTTAAAGCCTCTGACATTGGTGGCTCAGCCAACACATTCAGCTGGCTGATGCTATGCACAATTCTAATGATGTGCTGCTTTCCATTCTCCGCAGAATGGGGGTGCTCAGCACTTTAATAGGCTCTTTTCTTCTTTTATCCTCGAGCGTGCACCATCAGACGGGGCCACTTGTTCTCAGCTTAAAGCCTCTGATATCGGTGGCTCAGCCAACACATTCAGCTCTCAAAAACCTGCACTGAGAGGAATGAAGGTATAGCAATAGGTGCCACAAATACTTGCAGCCAATCTGCTAGCAGTACGCCACCAGTTGATTTCAGCAGGCAAATATCTCTACCCCAGTTGCTGAAAGGAAAAAATCCTGGACGGCCGCACACTGCTAAAGGCATCTTTATTTAAATGATTAAAATCCAAAAACAGTCAAATCTTATGCACAAGATTTGACTGTATTTGGATTTGAATCGTTTAAATAAAGATGCCTTTAGAGGTGTGCGGCCGTCCAGGATTTTTTCCTTTCTTACAAATTTGAGCAGAGCTAGCACCTGCAGGATTGTAATAGGGTGGTTGTCTTTAGCTGGTCCGGATCTTTTTGAGCTGCAATTTTTCTTTCATACCCCAGTTGCTGAACCGTAAAGAAATTCTGTCCCAGCCATTGACATGCTCAGCGTCTAAATGCTAGCTTGGCCAAATTGCTAGCACTGCTGCCTTTTCAGCTGGTAGATTCTGCCCTCTTTCATGAATTTGTGGAATGTGCTGTATCACAGTGGCAGGTTCCAAAACAGCATTTTTTTTTTTTACATAAGGCCATTCCAGCTCTCTACCTTCCACATGACGGTAATGTTTTGGCCTCTGTTGGACAGGGCGGTCAGCAGCAAAGTTCATATTACCACTGACTCGTGGTCCAGCAGGCATGGGCAGGGACGTTGCCTTTCCTTCACGGTGCACTAGGTAACTCTGCTGGCAGCTGGGAAGGATGCAGGACACGGTTCAGTGTTGTTGGAGCTTGTTCTGCCACCACGCCTCCAAAAAGCTTGTGATTCTGCCACAGCTTTCTGCTCCACCTCCTCTTCTTCCTCTATGGCCTTTTCTGCGGAATTGTCCTCTGATCCAGGCAGTGCTCTGTAAGTGTTCAAGGGGCTACGCAAGCAGTCAGGCTAAAAGTGCTTCAGTTGGCCTGCCTAGAAGACAGGAACCACACTAGGGCAGAGATTCTGTCAGCTCTGCAGGGGCAGGCTCAGAGCAGGTGGTTGATGCCACATCAGCTTGAGCCAGGAATGGTTGTATGCGACAATGGCACCAACCTTCTCTCTGCCCTCCGACAGGGACACTTGACCCATGTTCCATTTTTGCACATGTACTGAATTTGGTGGTGCAGTGTTTCTTCAGGTACCCAGGCATACAAGATCTGAGGCAGGCCAGAAAAGTCTGTGGCCTTTCCTGACGGTCATACAATGCCAGTGCTCGGCTGGCTGACATTAAACGGGAATGCAACCTGCCCACCAATCGCCTCATTTGTGACATGCCCACCAGGTGGAACTCAACATTTGCAATGCTGCAGCAGCTGCACACACAGAAGAGGGCCATCAATGAGTACCCGTGCGAGTATTGCACCAGGGTCAGGGGAGCTTGGCTTCTTTTCGCCACGCCAGTGGCTACTGATCAAGGATGCATAGACTGTCCTGTCACAATTTGTGGAGTCCACAAGGATGGCGAGCAGCAACAATGACAATGACATCAGTGACACTGTCCCTCTAGTCCTCCTGCTGGAGCACACGCTTTGTGGAATAATGGACAGAGCACTTGAGGCAGAACAGCGGTAGGAAAAGGAGGACTTCCTTTTCTCTCAAGGCCCCTTTTATGCAGATGGCATTCCTGCGGGACCACCAAACACACAGGAAGAAGAGGAGGAGGATTGTGTTAGTATGGATGTAGAGGATAACGCAGCAGTCTTCAAGGGATCGTTTTCAGTCCCCAGAAACCCAAGGAGTTGTATGTGGCTGGGAGGAGGCAGTTCCGGATAATGTCATCCTTGGTGACCCAAAGGACTCAGAATTGAATGCCTCTGCAAACTTATGCTGCATGGCCTCCCTGATTCCGCAAAGCCTGCAAAAGGACCATAGGATTTGTAGTATCAAGGAGAGGGATCATTACTGGCTGGTAAACCTTCTTGATCCACGTTACAAGGGTTAAGTTGCAGAATTTATCCTGCCTTTGTAGAGGGAACAGAGGATGAAACATCTTCAGGAGGCCTTGAAAAAAAGTTTGTGCAACACATTTCCAGACCCTGGGAGGTTACCATTTCCTGGTGCTGGACAAGGTGTTTCTAATGCCCTGTACACACGATCGGACATTCCGACAACAAAATCCATTGGATTATTTCCGACGGATGTTGGCTCAAACTTGTCTTGCATACACAAGGTCACACACAGTTAGTCGGAAATTCTGAACGTCAAGAACGCGGTGATGTACACGACGAACCAAGAAAAATAAAGTTCAATAGCCAGTGCGGCTCTTCTGCTTGATTCTGAGCATGCGTGGCACTTTTGTGCATCGGAATTGTCTACACACGATCGGAATTTACGCAAACGGATTTTGTTGTCGGAAAATTTTAGATCCAGCTCTCAA
Source organism: Aquarana catesbeiana (assembly GCF_042186555.1). NCBI lineage: Eukaryota > Metazoa > Chordata > Amphibia > Anura > Ranidae > Aquarana > Aquarana catesbeiana. Next base: position 34,619,658 of record NC_133336.1, read on the forward strand.
ACTTTGTGTGTTGGAAATTCCGATGAAAAAAGTCCGATGGAGCCTACGCACGGTCAGAATTTCCGACAACAAGCTTCAATCGCACATTTTCCGTCGGAAAGTCCGATCGTGTGTACAGGGCATTAAGCTTCACTCGGTCAGAGGAAGAGCGGTGCAGAAGGTGGCTGACTGATGCATTTAAACAATTTTTCAGTCCTCAGCGCCAAGGTCTGATAGGCTCAAGCAACCATCGCCAGCATCTGTATTATATGGTCCAGGAATATCTAGGGGCTCAAGAGCAGACTTGGATACCTTTCCAACAGAGCATCCACTGGGTCTTGAGGATGGACCACTGGCCAGAACTTTCTCAATATGCAATCGAGCTACTGGCCTGTCCTGCATCCAGTGTGCTTTCTGAACACACATTCAGTGCTGCTGGAGGGTTTGTAATGGATCAAAGAGTGCACCTGTCCCAGTGTTGCCAACCGTCAGTATTTTTACTGGCAGCCAGTACAAAATATTGTGTTTTTTCCAAATTTTTGCTCTTTTTTTGTTTATAGCGCAAAAAAATAAAAACCGCAGAGGTGATCAAATACCACCAAAAGAAAGCTCTATTTGTGGGAAAAAAAGGACATCAATTTTGTTTGGGTGCAACGTCGCACGACCGCGCAATTGTCAGTTAAAGCGACGCAGTGCCGAATCGCAAAAAGCGCTCTGGTCAGGAAGGGGGTAAATTCTTCTGGGGCTGAAGTGGTTAAAAACTTTTTTTTTGCATTAATACATGGCCCCTGGGCAGTATCTGAGTCCCCAAACACTTTTATGGCAATAACTTGCATATTAGACTTTAAAATTTACACTTTTGATTTTTCACGTTTATGTCCCATAGACTTTAACGGTGATCACATGTTTGTAGAATTTCTTTGTCTGTTTGCATGTTTTTGGTGCAAACCGAACCGGGGAGGGGGGTGGGGGGTGTTCGGCTCCTTCCAAACAGCGATATCAGAACCAATTCAATCATACAGTTTGCAGTGTACATAGATAAAGGAATATTCCTGAACTTTGTTTTATCTCATGGTTACTGTGAAATTGTGTGAATGCATCAATACAGTGCATGTGATCTCAGCTTGCATTCATTGAATGAGTTTGCCAAAATTGTAAATATTGTAGAATATACAGCCTCATGCTACCTATCTAAGCACCATTCCATGCTGAATAAACTAAATGTATCTTAAATAGAAAAACTATCTATAGATAGATTTTTACTTCAAAGGCATTTTATTAAAATAAATTTGATAAAAAAAAAAAAAAAAAAATCAGATTTAACCACCTCCATACCAGGCCATTGTCATATGAGAGAAATCAAGCATCCAAAGTTCATCCACCTTCACCCAGAGGGGGAAAAAGGGAGGTGTAGAGAAGATCCCCGGATTGGAGGTGAATCCAAATTGATAGGTCTATGCCCTTACCAGAAACGGTGGACCTCCTAAATAGCAAGGTCTAACTCGCGGGCAGATACAGCCCTCTGCAGGGACAGATGGACCTCCTGTACGTCCGTCGCCTCGAGCTTCCGTAGCGTTCCAAAGTAGGCAGACCCAAGATCCTAATCTTTGTGATGGCTTGCTGGGAGTCCCTGGGTTCACTTCACTTGTCTGAGGACAGACATTGCATGTGATTTGCACCACATTGCTGTGCAGATCACATGCGATGTCTGCGCAATGCGATTTCAGTTATACAAGCTGTATGACTAAAAATCGCATTTGCTCGTGGTGCAGGACCCTTTTCTTGGTCTGCACTGGAATCGGATCACGTTTTTGTTCACACCTATACGATCCGATTCCTTCACCATTTGACAGTTTGCACTGCGATCCAATCTGAGGGGTGTCTTTAACTTTACATTGACACCCCCCCCCAGTGGTTCACAGATCTCAGTGTGAACCATGGTGCAATGTGGGAACCAGCACTGAATCGCAGGGGTTCCCGCATCAAACCAGTACTTGGGCATAAAATGACTGATGGCAAAAAAACCCTCAAGCCTTTACCGCCATTATACTTTACATAGTTAGGCTTTACTTACCTAAACATGGCTCTACCTGTGATCACCTAAAATATACAACCCTAACACAGGGTGGGTGGTTGGCGGAAGCACTGTGTTATGCAGCGTACACACGGTTGGACTTTTCGACCAGACTTGTCCGACGGACCAAATCCGGCGAACAATACGATCGTGTGTGGGCTTCACCGGACCTTCAGCTGACTTTTCCAGTCGCAAATCTGACGGACTTTAGATTTGGAACATGCTTCAAATCTTTACGTCGGAACTCCGCTGGACCCAGAAATCCGCTCGTCTGTATGCTAGTCCGACGGACAAAAACCGACGCTAGGGCAGCTATTGGCTATCAAATTCCTTATTTTAATCCGGTGTACGTCATCACGTATGAATCCGTCGGACATGGTGTGATCGTGTGTAGGTAAGTCCGTTCGTTAAAAAGTCTGTCGGAAGTCCGCTGGAAAGTCTGTCGGACCAGTCCAGTCGAAAAGCCCGACCGTGTGTACGCAGCATTACATTAGGGTTGCAATTTTCGGCATAGTTTGGGTAGTATGGTGTATAATCTTAGGAAAGGGCTCCAATCTAGCAATCCTCTATGCAAAAGTTGCACTACAGAGCTCTTATTACTGTGTATAGGTCCCTACCTGTACCCCAGAACACAGGCATTAGGCACTATCTGCACATACTTATGGATTATCTCCACCTCACATCTAGATGTACACTTTAGAAAATGCTCGAGTTTCAACCCTCTCCTTGCCAGTTGTGGGTCAGCAGATATGGAGCAAAAACAAGTTAACCGGGAGAGGGACATAAAACTAAAACGGGAGCTCTTCAATATAACAGTCACCTGCAGACATGTCTGAGATATGTCACAAGTCATTTTCTGTAGCTAAAGTGATTGTTTATTTTAATCGAAAAAGAAAAGACTTTACAAACATGTTACGCTTACCTCCTCAGTGCAGGAGTTTTGCACAGAGCAGCCCTGATCCTCCTCTTCTGGGGTCCCTGGCTGTAGCTCCTCCCTCCTGCTGAGTGCCCCAGCCACAAGCAGCTCTGTGTATCCATTCAGACACATGGCCACATTTCGGCCCCACCCCCTCTGTCTCATTGGCTGAGTTTAATTGACAACAGTGGGAGCCTATGGTGCCGCTGCTGCGTCTCAGCCAATCAGGAGGGAGAGTCCTGGACGTCTGAGGCACTTGTGGACATCGCTGGATGGAGATGGGGATTAGGTAAGTATTAGGAGGGCTGCTACACACTTGTGTTTTTTTTTTTTTTTTTTTTTATATCTTAATGAATAAAATGCACCTTTACAATCACTTTAACCACTTGCCATCATTATACTGCGGCAGGTCAGCGCAAACCGTCGGTCCCTTTAAGCGGGATAGCAGGCACGCACGTGCTCCTGCTGCACAGCAGGTGTGCCGATGCTCGTGACCGGCGGTCACAATGACCGCCGGCCACGAACGATCACAGACACGAGAGGCAGAACAGGGACGTGTGTGTGTGTGTGTGTGTAAAACCACACACACCTCAGTTCTGTGGATGAGAGAAAGATCGTGAGTTCCTACGAGCTGGGAACATCTGTCATCTCCTATAGTCAGTCCCCCTCCCCCACAGTTAGAACACACACCTAGGGAACACAGTTAACACCTTCCCTGCCAGTGTCATTTATACAGTAATCAGTGCATTTTTATAGATTACAGATCGCTGCCATTACTAGTTAAAAAAAAAAAAAAAAAAAAAATTATTATATAGATATAGAGAGAGAGAGAGAATAATAAAAATTCCATAAATATATCCCCTATTTTGTTGACGCTATAACTTTTGGCAACCCAAATCTATATATGATTTTTAATACCAAAAATATGTAGAATACATTTCGGCCTAAACTAAGGAAAAAATTAGCCTTTAAAAAAAAAAAAAATAAATTGGGGATATTCATTACACTAAAAAGTACAAAATGTGTTTTTTTTCAAAATTGTCGCTTTTTTTGTTTATAGCGCAAAAAATATAAACCGCAGAGATGATCAAATACCACCAAAACAAAGCTCTATTTGTGGGGAAAAAACTTTTGGGTACATTGCACGACCACGCAATTGTCAGTTAAAGCAGCGACGAATCGCAAAAAATGGCCGGGTCAATGAGCAGCCAATTCTTCTGGGGCTGAAGTGGTTAAGCGCTTGCCGACCATCCCACGTATATGTACTGCGGGATGGTGGCTCCTACAGGCGAAAACACGTACCTGTAGGTTTGTGGCGTGCCGCCCACGACCAGCTCCTGCTGTGGTTAAAAACAGTGGGAGCCAATCAGCAGGCCCGCTGATCATTCCCGACAGAGGCAGAATGGCAGTCTGCCTATGTAAACAAGGTAGATTGTCGTTCTGTGACAAGGGAAGATAGAGAGCCTGTGTTTCTTCCCACAGTTAGCAAGCACTCCCTAGGGACACATTTAACTCTTTGATCACCCGATGTTAACACCGTCCCTGCCAGTGTTATTAGTACAGTGACAGTGCATATTTTTAAGCATTGATCACTGTATTAGTGTCACTGGTCCCCAAAAAGTGTCACTTAGTGTCCGGCGCAATGTTGCAGTCCCGCTATAAGTTGCTGATTGCCATCCTTACTAGTGAAAAAATATGCCATAGTTTGTAGATTACTTATGCACAAACCAATCAATTTTTTTTTTTTTTACCAAAAACCACGTAGCAGAATACACACTGGCCTAAATTAATGAAGAAATCTTATTATTTTTTAAAAAAAATTTTATTGGGAAAGTTTTATAGCAAAATGTAAAAAAATAAATTTTTTTCTTCAAAAATGTAGTTTTTTTGTTTATAGTGCAAAAAATAAATTGCAGAAGTGATCAAATGCCACCAAAACAAAGCTCCATTTGTGGGGAAAAAAAAAAAAAAGGACACATTTTATTTGTGTACAGCGTCGCATGACCATGCAAATCTTCCAGAGCTGAAGTGGTTAATAAAGAAACACCCAAAAGATCAATGTGTCCAGTTTATTTACATGGTAGCAGAGGTGTAAACAAAGCATTTATTCCGTCACATTCTGGTAGTTGAAGATCACAGCTGTTATTTTTCAGTTGATGTCAACCAGTTCCACTTCAAAAAACAGCTTGGCATTGGGTGGGATTCTGAGTAACGTAGTTAAGGAAACCATAGAAGCTCCATATCCAGTTTCGAAAATGGACCAGTACAGCCTGGAAGGGAAGCAAAGACTGACCAACAACAAAGATACCAGTGTCTGAGATCTTCACTATTCTCAGAATTATAGATATTTGCACCTGTTTACACTATACCGTCAAAAGTATTGGGACACATGCCTATATATATATATATATATACACATACATACATACATACATACATATATATATATATATACACACACACACACACACACACTTAAATGGCGCCTTAGTCCATAGGTTTCAATATTGAGTTGGCCCACCCTTTGCAGCTATAACAGCTTCAACTGGGAAGGCTGACCAAGGTTTAGGAGTGTGTCTATGGGAATGTTTGACTATTCCTCCAGAAGCACATTTGGTCAGGCACTGATGTGGACAAGGTCTGGCTCACAGTCTCTCTAATTCATCCCAAAGGTATCAAGGTAGAGGTCAGGATTCTGTGGTGAAGGAACTTGACTGGTCTGCACAAACTCGCTCCTCCATGTCTTTATGGACCTTGCTTTGTGCACGGGTCCAAATCATTTGGAGGAGGAGGTATTATGGTGTGGGGTTCTCAGGGGTTGGGCTTGGCCCCTTCGTTCCAGTGAAGGGAAGTCTTAAGGCGTCAGCATACTAAGACATTTTGGACAACTTCATGCTTACAACTTTGTGGGAACAGTTTGGGGATGGTCCCTTCCTGTTCCAACATGACTGCACAAAGCAAGGTCCATAAAGACGTGGGAGAAAATTGACTGCACAGAGTCCTCACCTCAACCTGATAGAACACCTTTGGGATGAATTTGAGCGGAGACTGTGAGCCAGGCCTTCTCGTCCAACATCAGTGCCTGACCTCACAAATGCACTTCTGGAAGAACGGTCAAACGTTCGCATAGGCACAGTCCTAAACCTTGTGGACAGCCTTCCCAGAAGAGTTGAAGCTGTTAGAGCTGCAAGGGGTGGGCCAACTCAATATTGAACCCTACGGACTAAGAATGGGATGCCATTAAAGTTCATGTGTGTGTAAAGGCAGATGTCCCAATACTTTTGACAATATAGTGTATGTCCCATAGGGCACTGAGAATAGATCAGGTAAGTGACGTCCTACTGAGCATCTGAGGCCTGAGGTTATGTTATCTGTCATCCTACAATGGAGAAGAGACAATCAATGTAGTCCCTACATCATAGTCACTTGAGTAGGAACAACCTTGGCAGGAGAGTATCTAGTCCTCCTCTCCCTCCAGTCAAACTAGGCTTCACTAATAAAACTTGCTTATGTGACAAATAAGGTGTAAAATGTACAGACTATAATTTTCTCCAACAGTACTATAAATGGTATAGTATCAAAATAACTATTACCAGGAAAGAGATCCTATAAAAGTCTATTCAATTCTGGGAACTTCCCTAAGCATGTCAGAAGATGCCTGCAAAGCATGTGATGCGTTTCTGATCACAAGCAATATTTTTTTTCACTTTTTTAGCCTATGGGTGTATCCGTGACACTCAACCTAATAAATACACAAAGATCTGACAACATGTGATCAATATCTACAGTAAGGCTCGGTTCCGACTGGTGCGCCATAGGATCCAACTTATGAGCACAAGTCGCCTAAGATGTCAAATTATATGTTGACCTTTGAGAGCCGTCTCAACTGATTTGACACAAGTCGCTCAGACTTTACAAAAGGTTCCTGAACCAATTTGGTCTGACTTCAATGCCAGAGATTGTAAAATGTCACAAAGTTAGATTCCAAAGTTGCAATGAAAGCTGTGCGACTTTAGAGTCAGGCTAGTGTGAACCAGGGCTAAAACCTATTCTGTGGATGAAAAAAAAAAAACAACAAAAAAAAAAAAAACAAAAAAAACAAAAAAACAAAAAAACAAAAAAACAGAGACCTAAACACCATTCATTTCTTTCAAAGCTTTTCAAGGAAATTCTTATAGCAAGAACAAATGAGTGTGATGTCTTGGGCTTACATCAATTGCATTATGGGTTTTAAAGTGAACCTGTGCTTTGCTGATGATGGCCAAGAAAAGAGGATTCTTGCACTCACCGTAAAATCATTTTTCTTGGAGTCCATGGAGGGGACACAGGAAGTCTTAAAACTTTTGGGTTATATATGTAGCGCAGGGGTTTTGCTACCCAATCATGCTAAATAATGTATTGTTCCTTAACCTCCCTGGCGGTATGATTATTTCAGATTTTAGGTGCTGAAAGCGGTACAATTATTTTGCATTGAAATTTAGTGTTTTAGATTGTAGGCCTGTAATTCTTAGGAATAACTCACTTAAATCTGTCCAAACAAGAGTCTAGTAGAATCCCGGGTATGATAAAGTTTGAAACACAAAATAATAAATTATAATATAATAAATACCTATAATTATAATAAAAATTATTCAATAGTGTAATCAAATCAAAAACACTGAAATATGCGCAGTTGCAGAATTGTCGCTGTCATTACTTTTAGTGTTTGATGACGGATTTCGCCACAAATCACTATCACTCAATTCTGCGAGTGATTCTAATTTACTATCGCTGTTTTCTTGCTGGTCTAAAACCACTTGATGTAAAGGGACACTTTTTGGTTGCTATGGACAATCTCCAGTTTCCAGGCAGAAAGAACAGTATATATAATATAAAACTGCATGCAGGGCATTGGACAAACCACTAGGGACAAAAGGGATGTGTGATTATTTTGTACAGTACTGTAATCTGTAAGATTACAGTGTACTGTATGTATTGTGCGTTTTTAATTTTTTGAATTTGGCGCCGAACTCCGTCCCCGTGCATCGCAACGCACGCAGGGAGCGGAGCTCAGCACTGTGAATCGAGCGAGATGACGACTCGCAGACACAGCCGGGAGACATCGCAGGATCCAGGGAACAAGGTGAGTTACTTTGCCTGGATCCTGCGATGCGATCCCGAGTCTGGCTCGGGGTTACCGCTTTTGGTACTGAATGTTCACCCAGAGCCAGACTCGGGAATACCGCCAGGGAGGTTAAGAGTTTGGCTCCCTCTAGTGCCCTTTTAATGCTATTGAGACTTTTATTTTAGCTTCTGCGAGACGTTACAAAGCATTGTGGGGGGATGTAGTTTAAGAGGAAGTGACTCTTGTGCTTAACTTAGTTTTGGTACTACAAAACCCACAACGCCAAGCCACAAACGCACAAGGCCAAGCTACTGCGCTGCATGCTGGGAGCAGAGATAAAAGGGTCAGCGCGGCCATCTTTCTTTTGTGTTGTGTGACCCAAAAGATCGGGCCCTGCACGGCGCGGAGTGGGATCGCCAGCCTCAGAGGGATTCCAGAGTACAGCCCTGCCACTTTAACTGCGGATCGGTGTGCAGTCCAGGACATCTGAAAGTTCCTGCAACCCAGCTATCCGGAGGAGCGTTACAGCATGGTGGAGCCATCTTTCATCAGACGGAGATACCAGGAGGAGAGTCTGGACGGAGCCTAACAGCCTCTGGGTCCATGTGGTGAGAAGGGCACATGCCTATTCCAGTAGAGTACATTATTAACTAAGTGTGCCATCTACAGACTGCTGGGGAGACTTGTAGTCCCACGGAAGTGATCTCACTTATCCACAGGCTGCATACAGTTGTATTTTAGGATTTGTGTCTCTGTGCCATAAAGTCCATACTGAATTGCATCCACTGCCAAGGAGAAAGTATTATAAGTGCCGTATATGTGCAAGTACACAATTACCAGTGCATCATTTATCCTACAAGCTGCTTTCTACTGGTTTCCCCGTTTGGATTTACAAATACTGCAGTCTAATACCATAAGCTAGCTGGAGATCAAGAAGACAAGGGACTTTTCTTCATCTTCTACAAAGCATCACAAAAGCATGACAGTTCACTTTGCATTTGGAACATTGCAGTACAACTTAGGGGGAGCCCTTGAGCACAGAATAGAATAAAATATATAAATATCTATATCTATCTCTCTATCTCTATATATCTATCATGTTCATAACATTTACTGCAGATTTGGGGTGTATGCTTTGAGGTCTGTGGGAAGGCGCTTAATATAAGTTTTGAGGAGATTGAGCTTTTGTCCTATTGTGCGCCTGTCTGCATATACATCTCTATGGTGAACAGTGAATCTATGGTTTCATATATACATTGACTGCTATCCATCGTCATTAATTACCTTCAAATTCTCACACTGTTCCTTGTGTTAAATTTCCTGAATGGTTAATTGATATTTTGTGTGAGTCTATCTATTATTACAGTTGAAGTGACGGGTCCCAAGGTTACGGTAAATATAGTGTATCATTACTGTGTTTCTCTTTACTGCTGAGTCCCACACTCATATTACCATACAGGTGTACCAGAGGGGTCCAGACTGTTCTTGGGGTTGAGAGGCAGGGTGCAGAATTGAACATTTATCAGCAGCTCCTTCGGGGTTAGTGCTTCATATAGCCGCCTACAGGAGGATTGGACACTGGCAAACAAACTGTAGGACAACTCATCCCACATTCAGCATGCCTGATTTCTGTAGCACAACCATAAACAGAGGGTGGGACTGATGTCCAAAGTGATGGTAATGCATTCTATGCATTAAAGTGAAACAATGTTATTTTTAAATAAAGAAAAAAAAAAAAGACTAACATGTTATACTTACCTGCTCTGGTGGTTTTGCACAGAGCAGCCCAGATCCTCGCTCTTCTTGGGTCCCTCCCTCCTGCTGAGTTCCCCCACAGCAAGTAGCTTGATATGGGAGCACTCAAGCCAATGCCCTGTGTGTCCATTAATATCTGGAGCCGTGGCACGGCCCCGCCTCCTCTCTCTTCCCATTGGCTCACTGATAGCAGCCCACTGCTGTGTCTCAGCCAATCAGGAGGAAGAGTCCTGGTCAGCCGAGTCTCTCATGCAACATCGCTGGATCGAGATGGGGCTCAGGTAAGTATTAGGGGGGCTGCTGCACACTGAAAGTTTTTTTTTTCTTAATGCATTAAAAAAAAAAAAAAAAAAAAAAAAAAAAAAAAAAAAAAGCCGTCTAGAACCACTAATTTTTTTTGGGGTTCAGCTGTCACCCTCTTTATGCTTACCTGAGACACCTCCATCCAGCAATGTGCATGAGAGCAGTGGTTCTCCCGGGTCTCTCTACTTATTGGCTCCTGCTGCTGTCAATCACAGCAGTTGAGCCAATGAGAGAGCAGGGGGTGGGGCTGAGCCACACTGTGTGAATGGACAATGTCCAGTCGGAGGAGGAGGAGCCAGAACCACTGGCAGGGGACCCATTAAAAAAAAAAAAAAAAAAAAAAAAAAAAAGGGCTAGGGGCTGCTCTGTGCAAAACCATTGCACACAGCAGGTATGTATAACTCTCCCTACCTGCACTCACTGACATTCACTGGTCCTTCTCATTGGACCCTGGTAAGGAGGGTACAGGAACCCAAATCTCACTTTTTGTACTTTTTTTCTTCAGGGGGGTGGGGGCTGCAGAATACTGTCTTAAGTAGGAGTATGATGCTTTTGGGTGTTTGACAAAAAAAAAAAAAAATTGGGAATCGCATAAAAGAAAATCAATAAAGGATACTTGGCGTCAGGTTGGCCCTTCCTGCCATAGGCCCATTCAGACTCGATTTCAAGTTGAGCTTTTTCACCTTTGCTCATGGTGAGAAGAGCTTCATCCCACTGTAACAACAACAACAAAAAAAAAAAAATTTATGAACATATTTCTTGTACTTTTTTTCACCCAGCCTATACTGACCGCTAACAGTGTTATAGGCCTCATACTAATAAGATCTATTCTGTACAGGCGTAGGTTCTTTGTAATTAAAAGGCCACCACATGACATTCAGATCCGTTTAGCTGCTGTGTGTTTCTTTACTTACACCTCTAATGACTCTGCCAAGACCGACTTTAAAGGTTAAGGGCTTGGTACCTCTCTTCTTCTTTGCACCTGACAAAAAAAAAAATGAAATCAGTGAATTAGCTGTACCACCAGACTTAGAAGATCCATGGCTATGCAAATGGCATGGAACTAGAAATCCCAGCACTCCAGGTTAGCAAAGAGAAAACAATTCTAGTACAAAGTAATGTATACAGTTCCTCAGCAGGTCACAGGTTTATTATTTTCAGCAACTGTCACCTCGAAAGCAATTAACCCCTCACCTACTGGGCACTTTCACCCCCTACCTGCCCAGGCCAATTTTCAGCACTGTCGCATTTTGAATGTCAATTACGCAGCCATGCAACACCGTACCCACGTGAAAATTTGTATTTTTTTTTTCCACACAAAGAGCTCTTTTGATGGTACTTAACCGGTTCCCGACCGGCTCACATCTTTTTACAGGGGCAGAATGCCCCCCCTGCACGAAAACCTGTACAAGTTCCCTTTAAGAGCCGCCGGAGGCACGCGCGCGCCGGTTGCGCGTGGCCGGCAATCGCTGCCAGTGCACGAGAGCCAGCACGGGGATTTGTGTGTGTCTAAACACACAAATCCTTGTTCTGTCAGGGGAGAGGAGACATGTCGTTTGTTCCAAGTAGGAACAACGATATGTCTCCTCCCCCAGTCAGTTCTATCCCCATACAGTTAGAACACACATTTAACACCTTTATCGCCCCCTAGTGTTAACCCCTTCCCTGTCAGTGACTTTTATACAGTAATCAGTGCATATTTATAGCACTGATGGCTGTATAAATGTCAATGGTCCCAAAAATGTGTCAAAAGTGTCTGATCTGTCCGTCGCAGTATCGCTAAAAATTGCAGATCACCGCCATTCACTAGTAAAAACAAAATAAAAATGGCATAAATCTTTCCCATAGTTTGTAGATGCTATAACTTTTGCGCAAACCAATCAATATACACTTATTGTGATTTTTTTAACCAAAAATATGTAGACTACATAATCGGCCTAAACGGATGAATAAATTTGTTTAAAAAAAAAATTGGGGGATATTATAGCAAAAAGTAAAAAATATTCTTTATTTCAAAATTTTCGCTCTTTGTTAATAGCGCAAAAAATAAATCACAGAGGTGATCAAATACCACCAAAAGAAAGCTCTATTTGTGGGGAAAAAAAAAAAAAAAAAAAAAAAGATGCAAATTTTGTTTCGGTACAACGTCGCATGACCGCGCAATTGTCAGTTAAACGCGATGCAGTGCCGAATTGTGAAAAGTGCTCTGGTCAGGAGGAGGGTAAAATCTTCTGGAGCTGAAGTGGTTAACCAGCACTGGGGCATTTATTTTTTTGCTAAACAAAAAGGAAAAAAAAAAAAAAAATGTACGCAAGTAAACTTCTTCACTGATGGGCACAGACGAGGCGGCACTGACGATCAGTGCAGGTCTCCTGTGTGGATTGCTCGTCTCACCCTGTCAGCGATAACCGGCAAATCCGGTTTACACTGATGAGCTGTGATTGGACACAGCTGATCACATGGTAAAGAGCCGCGGTGATTGGCTCATAACCCAGATTTGTGATGAGCTGCGTTCGAAGGACACAGCGATCATAGGACCCCTGCCAATGGGCACGCAGGAAGCGCAATCACGGGGAGGATGTCAATAGATGTCCTCCCAGAAACATGCGACCGCACTGTAGCTGTCACTCGGCTATAGTTGGGTTGGGAAGAGGTTAAAAAAAAATACAGTGCCTGTTAAAAAAAAAAAAAAAAAAATATCCGCCCTGCAATGGTATGGAGATGGGCGGGGGCCATCTTCCCCCTCACTAGTCTCCAAACCTAACAGGAGAAAGGACCCGATCGCCTCCGCCGCTGGCTCCTATAAGCGTCGGAGGGCACCGGAGCGCCCCACGGGCCCTCTCCTGCCGCCGATAAAAGTGATCGTGCAGAAAATCCGCCGCAGAGACCACCTTTATCTGAAAGCGGACCGCATCCTGTCCAGCCTATAGCAAAATGACAGCCAGGCGGTGGCTTAAAGTGTTTGTTAACCCCAAAAAAATAAAATAAAACCAAGATCCTAGTTCCTTTAAGGTGTGAACAACAGCCGATTTAACAAAAAAAAAAGAACTGCAGCGGAGTGCAACCTAAAAATTTGTTGCTGTATTTCATGCATTACTAACATTACTAGAGATGCGAAAAGAGGAGAAACCTCATAAATTTGGTCCTCACGCTACCCGAAACCAGAGCTGGGGGTTTAAACACAACTAGTCCCTGAAAAGTCACAATTACAGAACAGGAATAAGGGCCAGTTCACACCATAGAAACACAGTCCGGATGTGTTTCAGATGCTTTTCTGCATGCGCGTTTGATGCGTTGCAGTGTACCCCCCCCCTCTTTTAAACTTAAACAATGATGTGCGCGCTAGTGCATTTTGGATGTGTCTTACAGCATTCCAGTACAGTCCAGTGCAGGAAAAATGCAGCATGTTCTACCTTTTTTTCCCTTGGAACTGGAACACACTGGAAATGCAAGCACTGGTGTGAAGTAGGCCATTGAAAACCATACAACTCACGTTCCATGCGTTTTTGATGCAGAAAAAAAAAAATGCACTGGACTGCATGTGGTGCCAACTGGCCCTAAAAATAATAAATGCATGCCTTCAAAATGACACTTGAATCATACAGAGGGCTTCTTACTTGCAGGTATATTGCTGTCAAACACGGTTCCATCCGCCAAACTCCCAGTGTACCAACAATGCACAGTGTCTCCTTTCTTTGGAAAGTTGGTCTTGTCTCCCTTCTTCAGGGTGGACTTGGTGTACTTGGGGGGACCCTAACAAACAATAACAAAACTCTAAGTACTATCTGAATAGAGGTTATTAATAGGAAGCAATGTGATATGTATGCCTGGTAAGACACTTAGAAATAAACAAGCAAAAAAAAAAAAAAAAAAATGTATATTTATTCATAACCTGCTACAATTAAACTGCACTATGTAAAAGAACATACTGCCCATTTATTCCTGTGTAAGCTCTGTGTCGGAGCTTACACAGGGTTAATGCCCTTCATTATGTGACACCGAGGCTGGCAAATGGACACAAGTAATGCATCATGGTAGGTGGTCATATACCCCTACACCAAAGTGTACAGGATATTTATCAGCAGCTGGTTGTAAAGTCAGAAGGTTATTTTATATAAATGAATTCTATTCTATTCATACTTTAGGGGGGGGTCGGACTGTGGCCATTGGGAGTAAACAATGACCGATCTTTGGTATTAGCGGGAGAAATAGTTGGTGTCACTAGAATTAATAGTGCCCCATTGTTGGTGTCAGTGGCAGAAAGAATGCCTCAAGGGCCAAATAAAGGCAAGCAAAGGGCCTCATCCAGCCAGTGTTTGGAGACCACTGCTCTACAGAGCTAATAAAAAAAGCTGCATAGAACCAGGAGCATTAAGTAAACCAAGACACAGCAGAACAGAAAAAAAAAGTTAATACATTACAGGAATATAGCGGTCAATACTTCTACTTTGGGGGGGGGGGGGGTTCTGGACAGGAGTTCAGATCCAAAACAACCTACCTCATCAACCACCTCTATTTTGGTTTCAGCTTGCTTTTCATCATCGACTTTAAGATCTTTCACTTGTCTTGTCACACCTTCAGCTCCATCTGTTCCCTTGAAACGCTGGAAGAAGATCACACACAGTTTAAAGTGACTGTAAGGGTTTTGTTATTTAGAAACAAAAGAAAAAAACATATACTTACCTCCACTGTGCAGCTCGTTTTGCACAGAGTGGCCCCGAACCTCGTCTTCTGGGGTCCCCCGGCGGCTCTACTAGCTCCTCCCCACATCAGATAACCCCCTGGGAGAAGCGCTCTCCCGGGGGATTACCTTGCGGGCGCGCTCCCAAGTCCAGCATTCGGCATCCAAAGAGGCCGAATGCAGGACTTGGCCCCGCCCCCTGGGTCACTGGATTTGATTGACAGCAGAGGGAGCCAATGGCTGCGCTGCTATCAAGCTATCCCATCAAGAGCAGAGAACCCCGGGCAGAGAGACAGCGCATCCCCGTGGGTCAAGTTCCAGGGCTCGGGTGAGTAATCCCAGCCACCCCCCCTTTGCCTCTGATCCCAGCCACCCCCCCTCCCTCTGATCCCAGCCACCCCCCACCCTTCTGCCTCTGATCCCAGCCACCCCCCACCCTTCTGCCTCTGATCCCAGCCACCCCCCCCTCCCTCTGATCCCAGCCACCCCCCCCTCCCTCTGATCCCAGCCACCCCCCCCCTCCCTCTGATCCCAGCCACCTCCCCCCCTCTCTGCCTCTGATCCCAGCCACCCCCCACCCTTCTGCCTCTGATCCCAGCCACCCCCCACCCTTCTGCCTCTGATCCCAGCCACCCCCCACCCTTCTGCCTCTGATCCCAGCCACCCCTCCCCCTTCTGCCTCTGATCCCAGCCACCCCTCCCCCTTCTGCCTCTGATCCCAGCCACCCCTCCCCCTTCTGCCTCTGATCCCAGCCACCCCTCCCCCTTCTGCCTCTGATCCAGCCACCCCTCCCCCTTCTGCCTCTGATTCCAGCCACCCCTCTCTGATCCCAGCCACCAACCCCCCCTCTGCCTCTGATCCCTGCCACCACCCCCTCCCCCGCCTCTGATCCCAGCCACCACCCCACTCCCCCCACCTCTGATCCCAGCTCCCCCCCCCCCCCCCCCCTTCTGCCTCTGATCCAGCCACACTCCCCCCCCCCCCCCAAAAGCTTGTGAACATCCCACTCTGAAAGCATGACTATCAATATGGAGTTGGCCCCCCATTTTTCACTATAAGCCTACGTTTGCACTGAAGTTTACTTGCAGATAGTTTGTAGTAGGGATGCACCAATAGCATTTTTTTTAAATACAACAAATACAGATACTTTTTAAAAATTTTTTTTTTTTAGTACTTTTGGGAGCTCCACACCCGCTGACGAAGTCCCGTTGTACGCAACGCATACGGGAGGTGGAGCTGCTGCGATTGACGTCACCCCGCCGCTATACTAAAATCATATGGGAGTTGCAAATTCAGATATTTGTGAGTCCTAAGTGATATGCTGTGTAACAAGAATTTTTATGTGAGTGTTGTACATATGTATAATAAGCGCTGGTTCACACAGGGGCAACACGACTTACAGCGCGACTTAGCAAGGCGACTTCAGCGCGACTTGGGGCGACTTACAAGGCGACTTCAAGTCGCCTCCAAGACAGGCGACTTTCCAGTGGCCAATCAAACTACAATCCGCTCTGGGGGAGGGAGGGGTTTGCTTGAAAAAACATCTTCTCTTCCTGTGAAGTCGCTTCACTATAGACCACGATCCGACTTGTAGGCGACTTCCATTGAAATCAATGGGTACAAGTCGCCTACAAGTCGCCTTGAAGTAGTACAGGGACCTTTTCTGAAGTCGGAGCGACTTCAGTAGCGTACATATAGACGGCTCTCATTCACTTACATGGACTTTCAGATGTCAAGCGACTTGGGGCGACTTGAGGTCTGACAAGTCGGATCCCAAGTCGCGGTAGTGTGAACCGGCACTAATAGTGCTCACTGTAAAAAATCCTTAACTGTTAGTGCCGGTTCACACTACCGCGACTTGGGATCCGACTTGTCAGACCTCAAGTCGCCCCAAGTCGCTTGACATCTGAAAGTCCATGTAAGTGAATGAGAGCCGTCTATATGTACGCTACTGAAGTCGCTCCGACTTCAGAAAAGGTCCCTGTACTACTTCAAGGCGACTTGTAGGCGACTTGTACCCATTGATTTCAATGGAAGTCGCCTACAAGTCGGATCGTGGTCTATAGTGAAGCGACTTCACAGGAAGAGAAGATGTTTTTTTCAAGCAAACCCCTCCCTCCCCCAGAGCGGATTGTAGTTTGATTGGCCACTGGAAAGTCGCCTGTCTTGGAGGCGACTTGAAGTCGCCTTGTAAGTCGCTCCAAGTCGCGCTGAAGTCGCGCTGAAGTCGCCTTGCTAAGTCGCGCTGTAAGTCGTGTTGCCCCTGTGTGAACCAGCGCTAAGTCTTTATATTTTGTCTAAATATGTGACCCGGGAGCGTGGTAACTGACTGGAACAGGACGTACTAGAGCAGGGGTAGGCAACCTGGGGCCCTCCAGCTGTTGCAGAACTAAAAGTCCCATCATGCCTCTGGGGGCAATTGTAACTGCCAGCCTTGCAAGGCCTCATGGGAAATGCAGTTCCACAACAGCTGGAGGGCCCCAGGTTGCCTACCTCTGTGCTAGAGTGTACATACCCCAAGGGGGAACAAGCATTTTTTTGACCATCCTGTCGGTGGACCTAGAGACCTGGGAGAAGGCAGCGTCAAACTTAGGGATCTTGTTTCATACCGCAGAGGATTCTTCCTCGAAAGGAAAGCATCTCTTGTGGGCTCGAGAAAAAAAAGTTTTTCCTCCGGATCTTGCCATACCTTCTTTATGGAATTCGAGATGACAGAATGCACCAGAAACGTTCACCCCTTAGACTTGCGTACATTCAGTCATATAGTGCAAGTTCCTTTATCTCTTCGCTTAGGCCAAGTGTAACATGTATGGCTCTAAGGAGACCATTAACTTCGTCCAGGGATAGCTTAAACTTGGACACTTCTGCCCCTTCACCCTTGTCTTCCGAACTGTCATTGGAAGGTGCAGGGGATTGTTTTTTCCCTGGTAGACGGACCCTCAGACAGTTTTTACCACCGGGTCAGAAAGTGAACCCTGGGTGGACTCTGATGTGGAGGGCTGACTCGCAGCCGGATTAACTAAAGAGTCACGGAATGATTGAATTGTGCCATAAAGTTCCTTCTTTACAGAGGCAACCAAGTTATCACACACAGAAGCAGAGTCCTCTTTCACTAAAGTAGTACTAAAAGTACTGCATAAGGCTTTTTTCCAATTTTCTCCCATCTTGGCCTTGCATGACGGGCATTTCTTTTTTCCCGGGTCAGAGCGAAAATACAAAAAAAGGGGGGGGGGACCCTTGGTGAGACCAAGTTTCTGCCTGTGGATCACCCCATAAAGTGCACTAAGAGGGGAAGAAACACAGCCTCCGGTGCCCAGACAGGGGGAAAGGAAAAAAGAAGACCGTAACCCCAGGAAAGGAAACGGGCAGGCTTGGTTAACCCGCCCCCCCCCCCCCAGCCTTGCTGGTGCCTGTCCCCACTGCTGCAGACGCCATGTCCCCCATACCAGGTGTGCAGCGTTCCACTTATGGCTTCGTACCGGAAGTGGAAATAGGCGCCAGCTCCTGCCCTCTCCCCCTGCGCCGACAATGACCCCGGGCGCCGACCCAGTGATCCGCTCATAGGAGCGTCACTTCCGGCGCGGCCAAGACTCTACACGGCCTCCGCAAAAATGGCGGTGGTGCACATGCAGCTGCTGCTCCTGGAAGCCTGGAGCAGGGTCACCGGATCACACGGCTCTCCCCGAGCACCTAGGAGGAAGAGGAGCCCGTCCTTACCGCTGTAGAGACCCTGGTAAGGCAGGAGGGCTGGGGTCTTAGAAAAAAGGAGGGGGAAAAAAAAAAAAAAAAAAAAAAAAAAAGGGGGGGGGGGGGGGGGGGGGGAAGAAACCAGTCTCTCAAGACTGCCCTAAGATCATGGCTCCCCTACAAAAGATGTTCCCTCCGGACCGGGGGAAACAAAAACTGAGGTGTGGTAGCGTCCCTTTAAAGTTCTGGAGGAAGGAGGTGTTTCCTATGGTGGAGTCACTATCTCCCAGGTGCTGTCCTGAAAGACGCTTTGGGAAAATCAGTATACATACTTTTCTGAAGCCGATCCAACCCGATCTCCAGCGGCGGAACCTCTGCAGGAGGACATTGCGACAACGGCTGTGAAATGAATGGGAATTGTCGTCATCCATAGAGTTACTATGGGGCTTCTATTGTTGGACATGTCCTCTGCCCCGCCTCCACAGCACAGCGTGGGATTGGGTCGAATCGCCTGCCGAAAAAGGTATGTATATGGATTTCTTCCTTGCAGGGCTAGATAGGTTAGTGTTAGATCTTGGATGTCTGTAGATGCAGGGGTTTAAGTTTTAGCCTGGATTTCCACTTAAAAATGGTTGTAAACCCTCCATATACCCACCAATGAAGTGATTGGCTTCAGGTGGTACACAGATGAAACAAATCCTCCTACATAAGTTTACCAGTCTATCTGCAGTCTTCTCTACATTCAAAGTGCTGAATTATAAAGCTTGTCTGACAGTTCAGAAAGAAAGGGGAGAGAGCTGAAGTTACACTCTGCAGAGCTCAATAAGGAGAGCTCCGAGAGCTGATTGGAGGGAAGGGACACATCCAATTCGCACAGCGCACAGGAACAGAGCTAAGGTTGTCAATCAGCTGGAGGCCCCTCCTCTGTCACCATTTTTCTCTTGGTGTCAGGAAAACTTGTTACAAGTGATTTATGCTGATAGAGGAACAGAGCAGCAGACAAAAGTGATCTTTACTTGACAAATACACACTATAGAAGGATATGCGTTACTCATATTTCATGTCTGAGGTTTACAACAACTTTAAATTGGCTTGGACCTTCGGTTTGCTTTTTTACATGTATTGGCCAAGATTTTACTGTATGATGTAGTATTTATAGTACCCTTCAATCGTAACACCTGAACTCAACATGGAGGGGTGTCCACCTACTTCTGGCTATATATATATATATATATATATATATATATATATATATATATATATATATATATATATATATATATATATATATATATATATATATATATACATATATATACAGTATATAAATGTAGGTATGATGGTCAGGGGTCCAGACTTTTGGGTCACACAGTGTATACACTCCTTAGTTTGCAGTGGGAATTTGGAATTTCTATCTCACTGCCAAAACACATCTGGAATTTCTATTTAGGCCAGAAATAGAGGCCAGAAATAGAGGTCTTCTCCTTTCCACTCATCGTAGCAATTCTACATGTACCCCAAGGCCAACATCCCTTATAGACCCGCTCCAATTTGGTCTCATGTTTACAGTTTAATTAATCCATTGTTATCAACATTTCAAACCTACCTTTGTTTCAAATAATTTGTTATAGGCTGCGATGAGATGATCCTTATTGGCTGTTTTTGCTACATTTTTGACGTTTCCAAGCAACTTGTGTTCTGCCAGGAACTAGAATTGAGAGAAAACATGGACATGCTGTAATACTGAGGGTACAAAACTGCTACTAAAACACAATGAAAGTGATATTCAAAACCTGGATTCAGAAGGAAATATTTTTTTTTTCCCCTTTAGGGACGTCAAAAAACCTAAAACCGCTGTTTGTACATTTGTGTCCCCGATCCCTCTTAGGAGAAGTGTCAGTGCTGCTTCCTCCCACCCATAGTTATGATGGGCTGCTTCCTTGGCCAAGAAGAACGCGTGTAAGATGGAAGGGGGCTGACAAGACTTATCACTAGAAGAAAGTGACTGTTCAGTAGGGCTGGTATTTGCTAGCAGAGGGCAATAAAAGCTGCAGCAGGTAGGTGACCTCACTTTATACCTGCTACCTCACTTTTTTTTCTTTTTTAAAGGCATAATTCAACTTTGGCAAAAAAAAAAATGTACAGTAATAAAGGATGGGCTTAATCACCTGCCTGAATGAGACCTTAAGAGGGTGTTGGTAAATAGAACAAGGACTGCTGTGTGCTGTATATACTTCTGACCTCTGCAGGCTGCAAAACCCCCCGAGCCCAGTCTTCTGTGCGCTGCAAAACCCCCCCGAGCCCAGTCTTCTGTGCGCTGCAAAACCCCCCCGAGCCCAGTCTTCTGTGCGCTGCAAAACCCCCCCACCCCCCGAGCCCAGTCTTCTGTGCGCTGCAAACCCCCCCCCGAGCCCAGTCTTCTGTGCGCTGCAAACCCCCCCCCGAGCCCAGTCTTCTGTGCGCTGCAAAACCCCCCCCGAGCCCAGTCTTCTGTGCGCTGCAAAACCCCCCCCCCCGAGCCCAGTCTTCTGTGCGCTGAAAAACCCCCCGAGCCCAGTCTTCTGTGCGCTGCAAAACCCCCCCCCCCCGAGCCCAGTCTTCTGTGCGCTGAAAAACCCCCCGAGCCCAGTCTTCTGTGCGCTGCAAAACCCCCCGAGCCCAGTCTTCTGTGCGCTGCAAAACCCCCCCGAGCCCAGTCTTCTGTGCGCTGCAAAACCCCCCCGAGCCCAGTCTTCTGTGCGCTGCAAAACCCCCCCGAGCCCAGTCTTCTGTGCGCTGCAAAACCCCCCCCGAGCCCAGTCTTCTGTGCGCTGCAAACCCCCCCCCCCGAGCCCAGTCTTCTGTGCGCTGAAAAACCCCCCCCGAGCCCAGTCTTCTGTGCGCTGCAAAACCCCCCCCCCCCGAGCCCAGTCTTCTGTGCACTGAAAAACCCCCCGAGCCCAGTCTTCTGTGCGCTGCAAAACCCCCCGAGCCCAGTCTTCTGTGCGCTGCAAAACCCCCCCCCCCCCGAGTCCAGTCTTCTGTGCGCTGCAAAACCCCCCCCCCCCAGCCCAGCCTTCTGTGCGCTGCAAAACCCCCCGAGCCCAGTCTTCTGTGCGCTGCAAAACCCCCCCCCCCGAGCCCAGTCTTCTGTGCGCTGCAAAACACCCCCCCCCCCCCGAGCCCAGTCTTCTGTGCGCTGCAAAACCCCCCGAGTCCAGTCTTCTGTGCGCTGCAAAACCCCCCCCCCCCAGCCCAGTCTTCTGTGCGCTGCAAAACCCCCCGAGCCCAGTCTTCTGTGCGCTGCAAAACCCCCCCCCCCGAGCCCAGTCTTCTGTGCGCTGCAAAACACCCCCCCCCCCCCCCCGAGCCCAGTCTTCTGTGCGCTGCAAAACCCCCCGAGTCCAGTCTTCTGTGCGCTGCAAACCCCCCCCCCCCCCCCCCGAGCCCAGTCTTCTGTGCGCTGCAAAACCCCCCCCCGAGCCCAGTCTTCTGTGCGCTGCAAAATTCCCCCCGAGCCCAGTCTTCTGTGCGCTGCAAAACCCCCCCCGAGCCCAGTCTTCTGTGCGCTGCAAAACCCCCCCCGAGCCCAGTCTTCTGTGCGCTGCAAAACCCCCCCCGAGCCCAGTCTTCTGTGCGCTGCAAAACCCCCCCCCGAGCCCAGTCTTCTGTGCGCTGCAAAACCCCCCCCGAGCCCAGTCTTCTGTGCGCTGCAAAACCCCCCCCGAGCCCAGTCTTCTGTGCGCTGCAAACCCCCCCCGAGCCCAGTCTTCTGTGCGCTGCAAAACCCCCCGAGTCCAGTCTTCTGTGCGCTGCAAACCCCCCCCCCCCCCCCCCCGAGCCCAGTCTTCTGTGCGCTGCAAAACCCCCCCCGAGCCCAGTCTTCTGTGCGC
Source organism: Aquarana catesbeiana (assembly GCF_042186555.1). Lineage (NCBI taxonomy): Eukaryota > Metazoa > Chordata > Amphibia > Anura > Ranidae > Aquarana > Aquarana catesbeiana. Next base: position 34,642,030 of record NC_133336.1, read on the forward strand.
TGCAAAACCCCCCGAGTCCAGTCTTCTGTGCGCTGCAAACCCCCCCCCCCCGAGCCCAGTCTTCTGTGCGCTGCAAAACCCCCCCCGAGCCCAGTCTTCTGTGCGCTGCAAAACCCCCCCCCGAGCCCAGTCTTCTGTGCACTGCAAAACCCCCCCCGAGCCCAGTCTTCTGTGCGCTGCAAAACCCCCCCGAGCCCAGTCTTCTGTGCGCTGCAAAACCCCCCCCCCGAGCCCAGTCTTCTGTGCGCTGCAAAACCCCCCGAGCCCCACAAAGCCCTGCCTTCTGTGCGCTGCAAAACCTCCGAGCCCCACCTGTGCACTGAAAAAAACAAAGCCCCACCTTCTGTGCACTGCGAATCTCCCGTGCAAAGCCCCTAAACCCCGCCTTCCGTGCGCTGCAAAGCCCCTAAACCCCGCCTTCCGTGCCCTGCAAAGCCCCTAAACCCCGCCTTCCGTGCCCTGCAAAGCCCCTAAACCCCGCCTTCCGTGCCCTGCAAAGCCCCTAAACCCCGCCTTCCGTGCCCTGCAAAGCCCCTAAACCCCGCCTTCCGTGCGCTGCAGAGCCCCTGAGCCCCGCCTTCCATACACTGCAGAGCCCCTGAGCCCCGCCTTCTGTACACTGCAGAGCCCCTGAACCCCGCCTTCTGTACACTGCAGAGCCCCTGAACCCCGCCTTCTGTACACTGCAGAGCCCCGCCTTCTGTACACTGAAACAACTGCCCCTTGCTCTTTGTACATCACACACCAGACCCCCCTCCCTCTCTCTACGCAGGATCAAGTTTTAAGCCCCTTCCACTGTTAGAACAATTTTTCTACACCCACCAATCCTATTCTTTGAAAAATTCTGATTTTCAAAGTTATTATCTTTATACAGATAGTAGGATGGAGGGGACTATGGGGGGGATGGGCCGTGTGGTGGATGGAGGGCTCTCTGGTGCTGTGATGAAAGTTCTCCTCCCCTCCCCCCACGTACCGCCTCCGATGAGTGCTGCTGCAGGAAGACGATCACATCCTTCTTCGATAAATCGTCATTGTGAAGTTGCTCCTCGCTCCATTCTCGGCTCGGCTCCCCGTTTGCGACAGCCATGACATGTGCTTTTTGCTTATAATAACTCCGCCCCCCCCCAAATAGAAACTTTTTCAATGGACAGGAGAACGGAAGTCCGCGTCACGTGGGTATCTAGCTGGCGCCGCCACGTTAGGTGAGGGCACACAGGGACGTGCGCAGGTAATTATGTGCCCTCACTCAACATGGCGGCGCCAGACGGGTACCCACGTGATGCGGACTTCCGCTCTCATGTCAGGAGTATTGACGTCACAAGCTGAGCCGTGACGTGAGATGCGGGGCGCCTGATTTGAAGCCAGCTGAACTTTCCTATGGCGGAGTGGCGATGAATGGGAAGCAGAGGACCCTGTTCCAGGCTTGGGGGTCCGGTGTGGCCCCTGAGCCCCCGGTTAAGAAGGTCAAAGCTAAGCCTGCAAGGAAGAGGAAGGGTGTGTGTTCCCAGAAAGGCCCCAGTAGGGCCCCACCACCTCCAGCCTGGCAGGCGGCACCCCAGCCGGGTGAGGATGAGGACGACGACGAGGAGGAGGATGATGATGTGCTGCTGGTGGCCGTGTACGAGGCGGAGAAAACGTTAACGGAGACCGGTCACCAACCTCCCCCCGGAGCCCCTCACCCCCATCTTCCCCCCGGAGCCCCTCATCCCCCGGGCACCGGTCACCATCTTCCCCCCGGAGCCCCTCACCACCCGGGCACCGGTCACCATCTTCCCCCCGGAGCCCCTCACCCCCATCTTCCCCCCGGAGCCCCTCACCCCCCGGGCACCGGTCACCATCTTCCCCCCGGAGCCCCTCACCCCCATCTTCCCCCCGGAGCCCCTCACCCCCCGGGCACCGGTCACCATCTTCCCCCCGGAGCCCCTCACCCCCATCTTCCCCCCGGAGCCCCTCACCCCCCGGGCACCGGTCACCATCTTCCCCCCGGAGCCCCTCACCCCCATCTTCCCCCCGGAGCCCCTCACCCCCCGGGCACCGGTCACCATCTTCCCCCCGGAGCCCCTCACCACCCGGGCACCGGTCACCATCCTGACATCCAGAACATTCCGGGCTTTGACCTGTCAGCCGGCAGTGTCTGGATTTATCCCACCAACTACCCGGTGCGGGAGTACCAGATGACCATGGCGCAGGCCTCCCTCTACCACAACACCCTGGTGTGTCTGCCCACCGGCCTGGGCAAGACCTTCATCGCTGCCGTGGTGATGTACAACTTCTACCGCTGGTACCCGTCCGGGAAGATCGTCTTCATGGCTCCCACCAAACCTCTGGTGGCCCAGCAGATCGAAGCCTGCTTCAGGGTCATGGGTATTCCTCAGGAGCACATGGTGGTGATGACAGGTAACCCCCCCCCTCACCATGGCTACAATACGGGAGGGGTGGGGGGGTCATGTTCTAATTTGGTGGGTTTGTTGTCCTGTGATGTCCTGTGATTGGTTCCTCCACTGGTGATGTCAGCAAAGAGAGCAAACTGCTGGCCTGGAATGCTACAGGGTTTGCGTTCGCTTTTGCACGCACATGAACTTTAATGGCATCCCAGCCTTAGTCCGTAGGGTTCAGCATTGAGTTGGTCCACCCTTTGCAGCTATAACAGCTTCAACTCTTCTGGGAAGGCTGTCCACAAGGTTTAGGAGTGTGTCTATGGGAATGTTTGATCATTCTTCCAGAAGCGCATTTGTGAGGTCAGGCACTATTGTTGGACAAGTCCATGTGTGTGGAAAGGCAGGCGTCCCAATACTTTTGACAATATAGGAGGTTATTTTCTAAAGGCAAATCCACTATGCACTACAAGTGCACTTGGAAGTGCAGTCACTATAGATCTGTGGGGAAGCTCTGCTGATTTCTATCATCCAATCATGTACAAGCAAAAATGCAGTTTTTTTTTTATTTTCGTTGCCTGTCCCTCTCAGATCTACAGAGACTGCACTTGCAGCACACAGCGGATTTACCTTTAGTAAATAAACCCCATAGTGTACCTTCTGAAGTCTGACTGAAAAACTCCCATTGAGATGGGATGATCCCATCTTGCCGTGTTGCCAGGATGTTGCGGAGTCACTCCCAGCAGTGAGGGCCCTTTAAACACGGGCTGGATCTGTTTTTTCTGCTGAGCGGAGCAGCTGGATGAGATCCATGTCCGCTCTGCTTATTTGGAACACACACAGCTCACTCTGTTCTATGGGCAGTGCGAGGTAAGTGGACTTGTGCCCCTTTACACCTGACTTCCATCCAATCCAGCCAGAAGGAGGGGAATGGATCCCATTCTGTTTGTTTTTATCGGTTTGGACGTAGCCGGGTGTAAACGGACACAAGTCCACTGACATCTGACTGCCCATAGAGGTGAATGGAGGGTCCGATCGTGTCCACCTGAAAAACAAGACTCCCAGACCCGATCGGACCTCTTGTGTGAAAAGGGCCCTAATGTTTATCCCACCATCACAGGAGAGAGCTCTTTCTGATTTTGACCCCCCCCCCCTCCTCCTGTGTGCTTTCTCTCCCCTGACCCAGCAGCTCATTGTTGGAGCGTTCACTCGTGTGATGGAGGAGGTGAACTGTAAAGCGTCGTACACACGATCGGACTTTCCGACGGGAAATGTTAGATGACAGGCTGTTGGCGGAAAATCCGACCATGTGTACGCTCTATCGGACAATTGTTATATTTTCCGCGGACAAATGTTGGATGGCAGGTTTTCAAATTTTCTGCAGACAAATGTCTGTTGTCGGATTTTCCGATCGTGTATACACAAGTCCGTCGGACAAAAGTCCAAAGTACAAACGCATGCTCGGAAACAAGGACGAGCCAGAAGTGGTCGGTCTTGTAAACTAGCGTTCGTAATGGGGAATTAACATTCGTGACGCGGCAAATTATGAAATCTCGAAATGCAGCGCACAATTCTCTTCTTCTTTAATGGGATAATAATGAAGCTGCTTTGCTGGTGATACTGATGGAGTCATTGCAAACAAAATTTTAAAGGCTTTTTTTTTTTCTAGTGATATCAAGAATAATATTATTATGCTTATTTTTTTTTTTATTTGGGCAAGTTACCACAACACCATTATCCTGTAGTTTTTAAGAACAAAGATACAACTATGTTGGTGTCCCTTGTCAGTTTTACATTATATATATAATATATATATTTTTTTTTTTTAATGTAACTGCCGACTCCCAAACTGTCATTTGAAGTAAAACACATGGGCAGTGTTAATGCACAATAAAAAAAATTGTGTAGAATAATACTTGGCTAAGTATTATTCTACACAATTTTTTTTAATTGTGCATTAAAAAAAGAAAACAAATAGAATTAGACATGCTATCTGCCAATAGAACTTGACCAAAAAGTGCATTCTATGCATCCAAAAATATAGAAAACATAAACAAATCAAATCATTATTATTCAACCTAAAAATAAAATAAAAGCCTCATGCATGTGTCCTGCTTCTTAATATAGGGGGTCAACAATGCCAAGAGTTGGTGAAAGCACAGGGGTCCATCATCCAGAGATAATTCCCAAAAACATCTGGAATATTCTCCTGGAGCTCCCGCAGCAAAGGCATATGATATAATTGGTCACAATTAATAAAGCCACCAATTTTTGGTCCACAAACTCCTCCTCCTGTTCCTGGACTGGACTTGGGTCAAAGCAATAACTCCAAGGCCAATAATAAATAACACGTTATCTCCTCCGATTCCACAACATGTCTGGTTGACGAACCGCTGTTCAGGAACGAACTGAAAAGCACGAAATGAAAAGCGCGAATCAACACTCACCATACTCCTACTAACACGAAATTAGCAGAAGGAGCCCAAAGGGTGGCGCTAAAGAGATGAAAAACCACGTAGTACGTCACTACATTCGTGTTTGTTGGCTGACAATTCCTTGCCGTTTTGTATGCAAGACAAAATCCAGGCACACACCTTCGGACAAAAGTCTGAGGTTTTGTCTGCAGAAAATCCGATCGTGTGTACGAGGCTTTAGAAAGAATATATTGTACAACTTACTACTGCAGCAGCTTTGCAGTTCTTGTTCTAGCCAAGTATCGTCCAACTATTCTCAAAGCGTGTTCATTTTTTCTTTTATCACAGCTTTATTTATTTATTTATTTATTTATTTCAGGTACTTATATAGCGCCGTCAATTTACGCAGCGCTTTACATATACATTGTACATTCACAACAGTCCCTACCCTCAAGGAGCTTACAATCTAAGGTCCCTAACTCACATTCATACATACTAGGGACAATTTAGACAGGATCCAATTAACCTACCAGCATGTCTTTATGCTTTACTTGTGATTATTTGAATTATTCTTTTTATATGTATTTTCATCAGGTGACTCCTCCTAAGTGTTATTTATTTATTCACAGGTAATACTCAAGCGCAGAATCGGAGGGACATGTGGCACGCCCACAGGGTCTTTTTCCTGACCCCACAGATCATGGTGAATGATCTCACCCGAGGTGCATGCTCTGCTGCTGATATCAAGTGTCTGGTCATAGACGAAGCTCACAAGGCTCTGGGCAATCATGCGTATTGCCAGGTAAGTCAGATGGAGCCAGGTTTAACCACTTGATTACTGGAAAGTTTTACCACCTGAATGACCAGGCCATTTTTTGCTATTTAGAACTGTGCTAATTTACATGACAATTGCGCAGTCATGCAACGCTCTATGCAAATTAGATTTTTATTATTTTTGTTCACATAAATAGAGCTTTCTTTTGGGTATTTGATCTACACTGGGTTTTTTTTTTTTTTTTTTTTTTTTTTTTTAAGTTTTTATTATATAAAAGAAAAGGCAAAAAAAAACCCTTTTTCCTACATTCTTATAAAACCTATACAATAAACATCAAAAATATCTAATTTCTTCATAAATTTAGGCCAAACTGTATTCTGCTACATGTCTTTGGTAAAAAAAGAAAAATCCCCATAAGATTGTATTAATTGGTTTGTGTGAAAGTTTGTAGCATCTACAAACTATGGGATGTATACTGGGATTTACGCAGCTTTAGGCGCTATACCTGTAATCTGAGTGGATTTGATTTAAATCAAGTCGATTTGAATTGTTAGTAAAAAGGCTTGATTTCAAACATAATTTTTTAAAGAGCAACTGTTGTCATCTCTGTCCCGCAGGATCCATGCCTTCCCTTGTTTACATAGGCAGATCGCCGTTCTGCTTGTCTCCCAAACGACAGTCCTATTTACTTTAATGGGACGGCTGGTGATGTGGCAGAGACACAACAAGGTGAGGGACATGGCGGCAGCAGGTGAGTGGATGCCCACTAACAGGCGCTGCCATGATGGATCTGAAATGACAGGTGCTCTTTAAATGTAAGGACTTATTCTTGCTGGTATTTAGAATCTTTAATATTTGCAAATAAAATGAAGGTTTCCTATTTAGAATAATAAGCGGTCGGGTTAGTAAAATGGCAATATCGGAACCGATTCAATCATACAGTTTGTAGTGTACATAGATTTGCAAAACAATGGGATAAAGGAATATTCGTGAACTTTGTTTTATCTCATGTTTACTGTGAAATTGTGTGATTTGCATCAATGCAGTGCATGTTATCTCAGCTTGCAGATTCATTGAATGAGTTTATCAAAAATGTAAATATTGCAGAACACACAGCCTCATGCTACATAACTAAGCTCCATTTCAGGCTGAATAAACTAAATTATGAATGTATCTTAAATAGACAACTATCTTTTAGACAAATTTTTACTCCAAAAGCATTTTATTAAAATAAGTTTGATAAAAATAAAAAATAAAAAATTTAAAAATCAGATTTTGTTTTTAGCTTTTTTTTTTTTTTTTTTTTTAATTTTATTTATTTTTTAAATCGTTGGTTTTTAATCCACCCTGGTTAACTGTGTGCCTAACAAGTGTAATGTATGTTGATTTTACTTTCTGATCTAGCTGTTTTTTCTCCCTGCTTTTCAGGGAGAAGAAACAGGCATATCGCTGTTCCCTGTACACAGAGTTCTGTGTGTTTGTGTGAACTCTGTGTTGTGATTGGACACAGCCGATCAGCAGGTTTCAGCCAATATCATTGACTGAAATCTGCTGCCAAGCTTGTGCTGTGTCCATTTACAGCACCAGGTAAGCAGGGGGCGCTTGCTTGCGCTCCGCTAACCAGGAAGTACACTGTGACGTACGGGTGTGTTGCGGTGCGTGCTTGCTCACACTGTGAGAGATTCGGCAAGAGGTTAAAGTGGTATAAGGGCAGAAGGTTTTATCTTAATACATTCTATGCATTAAGATAGAAAACCTTCAGTGTACATCAGCCCCCCTAATACTTACCTGAGCCCCATCTTGATCCAGCGAAGTTGCACGAGAGCCTCAGCTGTCTGGTACTCTCCCTCCTGATTGGCTGAGACAGCAGCAGGCACCATTGGCTCCTGCTACTGTCAGTCAAGTCAAGTCACTGTCAAGTCAGTGAGCCAATGGGAAAGAGGGCGCAAGACCGAGCCACATATCTGTGTCTGAATGGAAACGCAGAGCAGCGACTCGGCTCGGGTGCCCCATAGCAAGATGCTTGCTGTGGGGGAACTCAGCAGGAGGGAGGAGCCAGGAGCACGGAAGAGGGACCCGAGAAGAGGAGGATCGGGGCTGCTCTGTGCAAAATCAACCGCTCAGAAGAGGTAAGTATAACATGTTAGTTTTATTTTATTTTTATTTTTTTTAAAACAAGACTGTAATATCATGTAATATGATGTTCCCATCCCACTGTTGATAGAACACGATGCCCTCTCCCGTGGATGACTGGCTGCCGACTGAGGGGAAGATGGCCCCTTCTCGGCTCCATGACATGGGAGGGTGGAATCGATGTCAAGGAGAATTTATGTATTTTTTTTCAAGTGACTTTTTTTTTTTTTTTTTTTTATTGCATTTTAGTGTAAATATGAGATCTGAGGTCTTTTTGACCCCAGATCTCATACTTAAGAGGCCCTGTCTTGCTTTTTTTCTATCACAAGGGATGTTTACATTTCTTGTATTAGAAATAAAAGTGACCCAAAATAAAAAAAAAAAAATAAAAAAGCCTCAAATCAAAAAATTGAAATAAATAAGAAAAAAAAAAAAAAATTTTTTTTTTTTAAGCGCCCTGTCCCAGCGAGCTTGCATGTGAGCAGCGCCCGCATATGAAAACGGCGTTCAAACCACACGTGTGAGGTATTGCCGCGATCGTTGGAGCGAGAGCAATAATTCTCATATACTATGCAGTGTAGAAGAGCACCATGGGAAATGTAGTTCCAAAACATCTGGGGTGCCAAGGTTTCGCCATCACTGCCCTAGACCTTCTCTGTAACTCAAAACTGGTAACCTGTAGAAATTTTTAAGGGTAAAAGTTTGTTGCCATTGCATGAGCGAGAGCAATTTTGAAGCGTGAAATGTTGGGTATCAATTTACTTGGCATAACATTATCTTTCACAATATAAAAAAAAAAGTTGGGCTAACTTTACTGTTGTCTTATTTTTTTTAATTAAAAAAAGTGTATTTTTTCAAAAAAGTACGCTTGTAAGACCGCTGCGCAAATACGGTGTGACAAAGTATTGCAACGAACACCATTTTATTCTCTAGGGTGTTAGAGAAAATATATATTCTAGTAAAAAAAAAACAGATTTTAACTTGTAAACAGATGTAAAAAAAACTGTCAAAACCAGGTCCCCGCTCCCCCGCCCTTTTGGGTAAAGTTCCACTTTAAAGTCTGCAACCCCCCCCCCCAGCTTCCTTGCCCCTTGCTGGCACTGTTATCTTAATTCTGACCTCTTAGTGCTGGGTCCTCCACCATCTTGGTTTGGCCGCTGGAGATTGACAAGACTCATGCATATGCACCAGTGCGACTTGTAATCTTTCCATTCACTTGGATCTGTAAATGGATAATTCAGGTGGAGCCACACACCACTGTTCAAATTCAAACCAGAGGATGCTCCAGGGAGAAGTACCTTGCTATTCAGGTATGTGTGGGAGATGTAAGCGTGTTGGGTAATGTGACCATGTTTCATGTTACACCCTAAATATGGGTATAATCTGAAATATCGTTCCTTAGGTGGACTATAACTTTGCGATTAAAGCAGAACTTTTTGTAGTTTTTATGTTTTTAGGACTATAATGTCAGTCTAGTTATGGAGATGAGGGATGAAACCAAAAAAATCTCTCTAAAACATGGCCTTGCCTCCTTGTGGAAATGAGATCTGTGTGCCTTTTTGCCTTTTTGTTTTTATTGCCTTTTGTTCTCTGTAGATTCACAGAAACTTTTAGTGAAGTAGCTTTTGACATTTGTGTTCTTAAAAGTTAAGGTCTCTTGCTTAAATTGCTCAAGTCTGCATTGCATAATTTTGTATTTCCCTCCTTATCCAGGTTGTTCGGGAACTGAGCAACTATAATAGGCAGTTTCGGATTTTGGCGCTTAGTGCCACTCCAGGCAGCGATACAAAGGTAAGCCGGCAAACCTTCTTTTCATGTACATTGAACATAAAGACTTTTTTTTTTTTTTTTAAAGCTCTTTGTTATGGTGGAGGAGGGCTAGAAGCTCTGTCGGGGTTTATTTTTATCTTCTCAGGTTTCCGAGACTTTTCACTGCTTTTTGTGCTAATGTTACCAGTCATTGGGACAGGAAGTGAGGGAAAATCTCCCCAAAATTGGTTCTAGGCAGGTAATATAAATTTGATGGACATTCCAGCCCTTCCCTACTGGATTGAAAAATTGAAGGAGCCGGTTGGAAAACTGTAACGGTGTGTGCATCCAGTCAGGTGCAGTTACTGTATGGGTGTTGACAGTCACAGGTGGTGTGACTGTCAGAATACAGGCCCGTCAAAAGTTTTGAGACTGACGCACATATTAATTTTTTACAACGGCTGCTGCTTCAGTGTTTTTTTAGATCTTTTTGTCAGATGTTACTATGGTATACCGAAGTATACAAGCATGTCAGTAAAAACCTTGGACTTTTATGAAAATCACAATAAGTTACTGGAAAGAATCAATATTTGCAGTGGTGACCCTTCTTTTTCAAGACCTCTGCAATTCTCCCTGGCATGCTGTCAATCAACTTCTGGGCCACATCCTGACTGCTGGCAGCATATTCTTGTATAATCAATGTTTGGAGTGTGTCAGAATTTGTGGAGTTTATTTTGTTCACCCACCTCTAGTGGATTGACCACAAGTTCTCAACGGGATTGAGGCCTGGAGAGTTTCCTGGCCATGGACCCAAAATTTCGTTGTTTTGTTCCCCAAGCAACTTGGTTATCACTTTTTCCCTTCTGGAAGGTTCTCCATCCATCTTGCTGGAAAAGGCATTGTTCCTCGCCAAACTGTTCTTGGAAGGTTGGGAGAAGTTGCTCTCGGATGATGTTTTTGTACCAGTCTTTATTCATGGCTCTGTTCTTCAAAATTGTAAATGTGCACACTCCCTTGACTGAGGAGCAACCCCACACATGAATGGTCTTGGGTGTTTTACTGTTGGCATGACACAGGACTGTTTTTTTCTGAATGCCCCAAAAATTAAGAATTTATCAGAGAAAATGACTTTACCCCAGTCCTCAGTAGTCCAATCCCTGTACCTTTTGCAGAATATCCGTTTGTCTCTGATGTTTTTCCTGGAGAGAAGTGGCTTCTTTGCTGCCCTTCTTGATACAAGGCCATCCTCTAAAAGTCTTTTCCTCACTGTGCTTACAGATGCACTCACATCTGCCTGCTGCCATTCCTGAGCAAGCTCTGCACTGGTGATGCCCCGATCTCGCAGCTGAATCAACTGTAGGAGGAGGCCCTGGTGATTCCTGAACTTTCTTGGGTGCTGTGAAGCCTTCTTCACAACAGTTGAACCTCTCCTCCTTAATGATTCAATAAATGGTAGATTTAGGTGCAATCTTAGTAGCAGCAATATCCTTGCCTGTGAATTTCCCTTTCCTGCAAAGCAATCATGGCTGCACGTGTTTCCTTGCAGGTAACCATGATTAACAGACGAGGAACAATGATTTCAAGCACCACCCTCCTTTTAAAGCTTCCAATCTGTTATTCTAACCCGATCAGCCCTACAGAGTAATTTCTAGCCTTGTACTTGTCAACACTGACACTCGTGTTAACAAGAGAATCACTGGAATGTCAGCTGGTCCTTTTTGTGGCAGGGCTGAAATGCAGTGGAAATGTTTTTTATGGGACCAAGTTCATGGCAAAGAGGGACATTACAATTTATCTGATCACTCTTCATAACATTCTGGAGTATATGCAAATTGCCATCATAAACACTGAGTCAGCGGACTTTGTGAAAATTAATATTTGTTCTCAACTTTTGGCCACATCTGTACAATACCTGGAAGGGGGGAGACCTCCATCCATGCAATTTAGCATGGATGGAGGAATCTATTTTGTGTGTTGTTGTGTTTTTTTTTTTTTTTTTCTCTTTCCTCCCTCTGGCTTAACGAGTGAAATGTTTAGTGTATGGCAAGCTATGTATTATATTATCCCTGCAGACCTAGCCACAGTGGTCCAAGAAATCAAATGCATTTCTAACTGAGGTTTGTGGTAAGCTAGATTGATCTGGCCATATACTATAATACTATGTAATATCCTCTTTCTCTGTGTGCACTGGAGGCCACTGGTGAGAAAGCCAGACATTATCTGCCAATTCGATTTTTTTTTTTTTTCTTTTCCTCTCCTTTGCCATGCCTAAAATCTTCATCTTGGGTCCAAGAGGCGATGCTAGATGTAATGTCATTACATACCATCAGTTATTTGCTGTTTATTTTTTTCTTGCCTGATTTAGAGGTCACTATCTGCTGTTCTGTGTGTAATGAGGATACAGATGACCTAAACGTACATTTATGGCTATCAGATATCTTCACCCACACACAGACCTAGCTCCTGGAGGCTTCAGTCACCGTCCCAGATCCAGATAATGAGACAACTCCGGCCCTGTTGCAGATGTGTGTTTTCCAAAGCTTCTATTCTACTGTCCTGCATGTCTTGCAGTCTAATGACTGGGGGAGTTTCAGGCCTGTTCCTGGATTCTGTGTGGGAAAGTGAAGCTTCACCACATTTACTAAGCGCTGGGGGAAATGAGTGAACCTGCACTTGCAGCGTGCAGTCTATTTGTTTTTGGTAACTACAGCACTACCCGCCTTTTAAAGTGGATGTAAACCCAATGTCATCCTTTCTAAACTCCTGCCATAGGGGTTATCTATAAGGATATACACGCCTCCTGCATGTATCTTTACCTGTCAATGTCTGCTTTGAGACCCGAAAAACTGCATATTCTGTTGGCGGGTCTGTTGTCTGGAGCTCGGTGGGTGGAGTCGTGATGTCAGACTCCCCGCCTACCTCTACACTCCCCTTGTCAATATGCATTTTCTCCTGTGTATTTCTTACACTGAACTTCTGCTATGATCTCTAACATCCAGTGAAAAGACAGGAAAGTAACCACATGACTTCAGCATGCCAAATCACGCTGAGGTGTGGAACAGCCAATCCTTGCAGAGCTGCTGAACGAAGGAGTGGGGGAGGGAATTAAAAAAATAATGCATGTCTTAGGCTAGTGCAGGAGGTGTAAATCACCTGTCACTCACAGCAAGGGGAGGATTTGACAAAGTTTTTCTCAGTTTGTCAAGTTTTATCTCACTGAACAATAAAAGAGGATTGCTCAGAGATGGATTAACTCCTTGTGGCAAGACTGGGCTCAAATGATAGGAAATCTTATACTCTACATTATGACATCAGAAAAAATGTTTTTTTTCGGGTTTACATCCACTTTAAGGAGAAGTACAGCCAAAGCTTATTTGGCTGTACTTCTCCTGTGGGTCACAAGAGTGCAGTTTGTTCTGCACTCCTGTGACCCGTTTTCAGCAGACAATGGGCTGACGTTACCGAGCCGGTCCATGCTCAGGGAGGATCGCGACCATAAGGTTGGGATCCTATCACATGCCTGGACCAGCACCCAGCGCAGCCTCTCAGTCTGCAGCTGAGAGCCTGAGCTGGCCGCTCCCACCCTCTCTTCACAGTCCGGCGCTCAGAGCAGCTCTGAGAACCAAGCGATCAGCGGTGTTTGATCGCTTAGTTTTCAGTATTACAGCCGGCAGGAGACAGATGCAGCATCCACCTAGGTAAGTATGAATCTGAAAAAACCCACACCCCATACTTCTCTTTTAAGCTCCATACACACTATTAGATTTTCTGCAGATTTTAATCTTCAGATTTATCTAAACCCTATAATATGAGGTCAAGAGTTTCAATTTGTATACAATCCGGCAGGCCGTTGCACTACATGGTTTTGGTAAATCTGAAGACCGAAATCTGCAGAAAATCTAATAGTGTGTATGGGGCTTTAGCTTGCATGTTCTCCCTGTACCTGAATGGGTTTCCTCCCACACTCCAAAGACATGTTGGTCGGTTAATTGGCTCTTGTCTAAATTGGCCCTATTACGTGTATGTATGAATGTGAGTTTGGGGCCTTAGATTGTAAGCTTCTTGAGGGCAGGGATTGATATGAATGTACAATATACTATATGTAAAAGCGCTGCGTAAGTTGACGGTGCTATGTACAGTGTCTTGAAAAAGTATAAATACCCCTTGAAATTTTCCACATTTTGCCATGTTACAACTAAAAACGTAAATGTATTTTATTGGGATTTTATGTGCTAGGCTACCAGGGATATGCAATTAGCGGACCTTCAGCTGTTGCAGAACTAAAAGTCCCATGAGGCATAGCAAGACTCTGACAGCCACAAGCATGACACCCAGAGGCAGAGTAATGATGGGACTTGTAGTTTTGCAACAGCTGGAGGTCCCCTAATTGCATATCCCTGTGATAGACCAACACAGTGGCACATCATCGTGAAGTGGAAGGAAAATGATAAATGGTTTTCAATTTTTTTTACAAATATGTGAAACGTGTAGCATGCATTTGTATTCAGCCTCCCTTTCTCTGATACTATGAAATCTAGTGGAACCAATTGCCTTCAGAAGTCAGCTAATTAGTAAATGGAGTCCACCTGTGTGTAATTTTAATATCAGTATAAATACAGCTGTTCTGTGAAGCCCTCAGAGGTTTGTTAGAGAACCTTAGTGAACAAACAGCATCATGAAGGAAAAGGCACACACCAGACAGGTCAGGGATAAAGTTGTGGAGAAGTATAAAGCAGGATTAGGTTATAAAAAAATATCCCAAGCTTTGAACATCTCACGGAGCACTGTTCAATCTATCATGCGAAAATGGAAAGAGTATGGCACAACTGCCAACCTACCAAGACATGGCCGTCCACCTAAACTGACAGGCCGAGCAAGGAGAGCATTAATCAGAGAAGCAGCCAAGAGGCCCATGATAACTCTGGAGGAGCTGCAGAGATCCACAGCTCAGGAGGGAGAATCTGTCCACAGGACAACTTTTAGTCGTGCTCTCCACAAATCTGGCCTTAATGGAAGAGTGGCAACAAGAAAGCCATAAGACGTCCAGTTTGCAGTTTGTGAGAAGCCATGTGGAGAACATAGCAAACATGTGGAAGAAGGTGCTCTGGTCAGATGAGACCAAAATTGAACTTTTTGGCCTAAAAGAAAAACGCTATGTGTGGCGGAAAACTATCACTGCACATCACCCTGAATACACCATCCCCACTGTGAAACATGGTGGTGGCAACATCATGTTGTGGGGATGCTTTTCTTCAGCAGGGACAGGGAAGCTGGTCAGAGTTGATGGGAAGATGGATGGAGCCAAATACAGGGCAATCTTAGAAGAAAACTTGTTATGCCACGTACACACAAGCGGACTTTTCGACGGACTTGGTCCGACAGTCTTTCCGACGGACTTTGCAGCGTAGGTCCGCTGGACTTTCAAACGAACGGACTTGGACACACACGATCACACCAAAGTCCGACGGATTCGTACGGGATGACGTACGACCGGACTAAAATAAGGAAGTTGATAGCCCTAGCGTCAGCTTTAGTCCGTCGGACTAGCATAAGACGAGCGGATTTTTCGACCGGACTCGAGTCCGTTGGAAAGATTTGAAACATTTATTATTTCTAGGTCTGTCGGACTTTTGGGAAAAAGTCAGCTGGAGCCCACACACAATCGAATTGTCGGACGGAGTCCGGTCCGCCGGAAAGTACGCTCGTGTGTGCGCGGCATTAGAGCAACAGACATGAGACTGGGGCAGAGGTTCACCTTCCAGCAGGACAACGACCCTAAACATACAGCCAGAGCTACAATGGAATGGTTTAGATCAAAAGCATATTCATGTTTTAGAATGGTCCAGTCAAAGTCCAGACCTAAATCCATTTGATAATCTGTGGCAAGACTTGAAAATTGCTGTTCAGATGCTCTCCATCCAATCCGACAGAGCTTGAGATATTTTGCAAAGAAGAATGGGCAAAAATCTCACTCTCTAGATGTGCAAAGCTGGTAGAGACATCCCCAAAAAGACTTGCAGCTGTAATTGCAGCGAAAGGGGGTTCTACAAAGTATTGACATATTTATTTGTAAAAAAATTGAAAACCATTTATCATTTTCCTTCCACTTCACAATTATGTGCCACTTTGTGTTGATCTATCACATAAAATCCCAATAAAATGCGTTTACGTTTTTGGTTGTAACATTTTATTTTTTTCATAAGTGATCACATTCTCTCTGTTCTCAGCTGCATAAGATCTGGTGGGAGGAGAAGCAGCAGCTTACTTTGATTACCAGCAATAGGCCATATAGGTGGTGTGTGTGTGTGAGGGCAAGACTGCTTATCAGAGGAGAGCACACTGAGTGCCCAGCATAGCTATAGAATTGACCAAGCTGTGCTCTCCTGCTTTGTGTGGTCAGTTTTTAATAGGAAAGCAGAGGGACTGGCAGGAACATCAGGCATTTTACATAAAGGAAGCAATGCAAAGAGAACAGGAGACTCGGTACAGCAGCCACATATCAGGAGTATAACACGCCACTTTTGTTGAGGGAAAAACCATTCCCACTGGCCAGGGTGTATTTGATTTAAATCACTAGTAAAAAGGCTTGATTTAAATCAACTCGATTTTAAATCCTAATTTTTAAAGAGCAATTGTCATCTCTGTCCTGCAGTGGCTCCTCCTCTGACCCGCTGTTTACTCACCAACAGTCCCATTCACTTTAATGGGACGGCTGGTGATGCGGCAGTGACACAACAAGGTGAGGGACGTGGCGGCAGCAGGTGAGTGAATGTCCGCTAACAGGCACTGCCATTATGGATCTGAAATGACAGGTTCTCTTTAAATTTAAAAACCCATTCTTGCTGGTAGTTGGAATCTTTAATATTTGAAAACAAAATGAAGGTTTCCTATTTAGAATAATAAGCTGTCATGTTAGTAAACCAGCGATATCAGAACCGATTCAATCATACAGTTTGTATATATACAATTTTTTTTTTTTTTTTTTTTTTCTATTTAAGAAATACTAAAAAAACAAAAATCTGTCTTTCTCGTGTCCATGTGCAAAATGCATGGGAGTGATTTCATAATTAGCTGCTGCCCTTGCAGGGCTCTAATGAGGAAAGTGGCAAGGTCCGCATCCCTTTTTAGATGTAATTTCCTATTGGGAGTATCTCACCAAAAATGACTTTTTTTTTTTTTTTTTTCAGGGGATGCTTAAAATTTTACTTGTATCTTAGTGCAGACTTCTGAGAAAATCAGTACGCTAATCGCACAAGCAGAAAATTACATTTATAAGGGGGCTTTCTGTATATCATCTGTGTACAGAACGCCTCCAAGTAGCCATATTGCATTTTATAGAAAACTACAGCAAAAAGGAAAGGGTCATTTCTAATTGCCTTTAAATTGCAATATGTCTTGTGTAGCAATTGTATATGTAATTGTATAACTGTTGGCACTATCCTGTTTAAATCCGTAGGATTGGGTAGACATTTAGGGGTTGATTTAATAAAACTGGAGAGTGCAAAATCTGGTCCAGCCCTGAATAGAAACCAATCAGCTTCCAGTCTTTTTGTCAAAGCTTTATTGAACAAACTGAAGTCAGAAGCTGCTTGGCTACCATACACAGCTGCACTCTCCAGTTTTAGTAAACCCCTTATGCCTGGTTCACACTAGCTTGGCTTCATCACAGCTTGCATACAACTTCTTTAATAGAAGTCAATGCAAGTCGTGTTGAAGTCGCACCAATGTAGCGCAGGAACCTTTTTCTAAACCGGAGCGACTTGAGTCGCATCAATTAGAACGGTTCCATTGCCGTTAATGGGGCATGACAAGTCGGCAGTGTGAACCGGGGCTTAATGTCTGCATTTCAAGTCATGCTTAAGTTGGGAGAATTTGGTGTCGGCCTAGAGAGGTTAAAATGAGCAATGTTGTTCGTCTTTCTAAATAAAGTGTTTGTTGTTCAGTCTGTGCAGCAAGTGGTGTCCAACCTGCTGATTGGCCACATAGAACTGAGGTCAGAGGACTCTCCCGACATTCAGCCTTACTCCCACGATAGGCAGCTGGAGAAATTTGTGGTACCTCTTGGCGAAGAGCTGGAAGCTGTACAAAAGTCCTATTTGCAGGTAAGTTCTTTATAATTACAGAAATATTTTGCTGTGACAAAAATATATGTGAATTTTCATGTGTTGGGTTGACATTAGGCCCTAAACAAACAAAGCGTGATTTTTTTTTTTTTTTTTTTTTCATCTTGGAGGACAAAATTTATGAAGCTTTTAGCAGCCTTCTTGAAGCCCCCAAATCTGCCTTTGTTTCTAGTTGGGGAGTGATGAATAAAGAGCTTAAAGTGGTAGTAGACAGCAGGTGGTAAAAATAATTCCCTGTGTGTGTGTATGTATATAGCATTTAAAAGAATATGAATTTATTTTCAGCCATTATCTGCACCTTTAGCACAAGAAAAATGTATCCCTTCTTAAATTCTATGTATGTGTCTTCACACTGGTCCGTTGTGGTGTTTACATTTTTTTTTTTTTGGTCAGCTAAAAAAAAAAAAAAAAAACGCACCGCACCACCCCATTGAAATGCATTAAGAATGCAGCAATAATACACATGTGTTTGCTGCTGTTTTTGAGTCCATGATCTATAAAAAATACACCATGAGCACAGTAAAATGTTGGTAAATTGCGGTAAAATCGCATGTGTTTTCAGTGCCGTTATTGGCACCTTTTTCTCTTATCGGCAAAATGCTGATAACCCTGTTTTCGGCCGATATGTTTCTGCGGCCGAAATTTCAGTTTATCTCTACATACTCCTTGTTTAAAGCTGAGCTCCAGGCAAGAAAAAAGGTCTATCTTCCTTTTAATAAAATATTGGAATTGCTTGTATATGAACATAGTAATATCGCCGTGACACTTCCTGCTGATGTGACGGTTCTTCTCTGCAGCCAGCTGCCTTTTATTTTGGACCTTATGAATATGGGCACTAAAATACATGCATCCAGATGCGTTTGGAGCTTCTTTCCAAACACACTTTGCACATGTCAGTGCAGCCATGTCAGTGCAGCCTTCCCCAGTGTCCATTGCAGCCTTGCCCCAGTGCAGCCATGTCAGTGCAGCCTTCCCCAGTGTCCATTGCAGCCTTGCCCCAGTGCAGCCTTGTCAGTGCAGCCTTCCCCAGTGTCCATTGCAGCATTGCCCCAGTGCAGCCTTGTCAGTGCAGCCTTGTCAGTGCAGCCTTCCCCAGTGTCCATTGCAGCCTTGCCCCAGTGCAGCCATGTCAGTGCAGCCTTGTCAGTGCAGCCTTCCCCAGTGTCCAGTGCAGCCTTGCCCCAGTGCAGCCTTGCCCCAGTGCAGCCATGTCAGTGCAGCCTTGTCAGTGCAGCCTTCCCCAGTGTCCATTGCAGCCTTGCCCCAGTGCAGCCATGTCAGTGCAGCCTTGTCAGTGCAGCCTTCCCCAGTGTCCAGTGCAGCCTTGCCCCAGTGCAGCCATGTCAGTGCAGCCTTGTCAGTGCAGCCTTCCCCAGTGTCCAGTGCAGCCTTGTCAGTGCAGCCTTGTCAGTGCAGCCTTGCCCCAGTGTCCAGTGCAGCCTTGCCCCAGTGCAGCCATGTCAGTGCAGCCTTCCCCAGTGTCCAGTGCAGCCTTGCCCCAGTGCAGCCATGTCAGTGCAGCTTTGTCAGTGCAGCCTTCCCCAGTGTCCAGTGCAGCCTTGCCCCAGTGCAGCCTTGCAGCTCGCTGAGCTTCAAAATCGGCGCCGAAATACACAGAGCCAGTCCTCGGCTCTTCTCGGCGGCTCTCGTTCACTTTCGGCTCCTCTCGGGATGGGTGTGACTGTGAGCGGAGCTATCCGAACCTAGCCGAGTACACTCGGCTAGGTTCGGGCGGCGCTCGAGTGAAGCCGAAAGTGGCCGAGAAGAGCCGAGGACCGGCACTGTCTATTTCGGCGCTGGCGGCGCCATTTTCAAATCGCGGTCGGCGATTTTTTTTCTTTTTTTTTATTTTTTTTTTAGATCTGACAACTCAGGATCGCAGGGGATCGGCGTATAACATGCACCTGCGATTTTTTTTTTTCCCCTGATTTTAAGGGGAAAAAAGTGCGTGTTATACGCCGATAAATACGGTATATTTTAGCAGTGTATAAAGTTTTGATCATACTTCCCGGATCAATTTCTCCTTTGAAGCCTAACTCCAGGTTTTGTTATTTTAAGTAGTAAAGAAATGGGTGCACATCGATGAAAGTCCAATTGCCGTTTATTAATCCCCAAGATGACATCAAAAAACACCAATACACAGTCTTGTAGACGCGTTTCACACAGTACAGTTGTGCTTAATCATTACCAAATTATTAGCAGAGGGGTTTGTTAATCAGTTTCAGCTGCTTTTGGTGTTAATGAAATTAACAAGCGCACTAGATGAGCAACAATGACACGACCTCCAAAAATGTAATCTTGGTGATCTCTGTACAAAACCTATAAAAGTACTTGCACACAAACACATAACACAACATTCCAGTCCCAGGCACTTAGCCCATGCAGTGGCGCAGAAAACCATAAAGCAAGAAAAAAGGATGTGGTATTGGGCGACCTTAAAGCGGAGTTCCACACAAAAATGGAACTTCCGCTTTTCGGAACCCCCCCCTCCGGTGTCACATTTGGCACCTTTCAGGGGGGAGGGGGGTACAGATACCTGTTCAAGACAGACAGGTATCTGCACCCACTTCTGGCATAGACTCCCATGGGAGTCTATGCCTCTTCCTGTCCCTCCGCGCTGTCTCCTGGGAAACACACAGCTCCCAGGAGAGAGCGGGGACCAGTTACGATGCACAGCGCGACTCGCGCATGCACAGTAGGGAACCGGGAAGTGAAGCCGCAACGCTTCACTTCCTGATTCCCTCACCTAGGATGGCGGCGGCAGCTGCCGAGAACCGAGCGGGTTCTCCGCGTCGCCTGCCGACATCGCTGGACCCTGGGACAGGTAAGTGGCCATTTATTAAAAGTCAGCAGCTGCAGTATTTGTAGCTGCTGGCTTTTAATATTTTTTTTTTTGGCAGTTTAGGTGGACCCCCTCTTTAAGGATTCTAGTGACTTATAACACAAATATTAAGACTGGTGTACCACAGACTATCCTGCCTTGTCAGTTTCAGGAGCCCAAGAGATTTCTTGTTCATACATCACGGGACACAGAGACTTTGAGAATTAGCGATTTAGACACTGGCAACCCTAATTACAAGGCGAGTTCCTCCCCTATATAACTCCTCCCATACAGAGAGTACCTCAGTTTTTTTCGCCAGTGTCCAAGGCGGTTGGTCACGCTAAAGATGTGAAGAAAGCTCTGCTTGATGGTCTCTGCAGGGGCCTACGAGCTATACAACCGGATCCATACCTCGGGCCAATAAATACGCCTAAGATGGATGGTACCCGGGCCTCGTGAAAGAAGAAACAAGGTTTTGCCTGTAATGTCTCTCTTTGAGGACTGGGCTCTGGGATCCAGCGCTTTGGTGCACAATTTAAGTTGCGCAAAAAGTTTTTTTTCTGGCAGAAACTTCTACAGGTCCAGGGAAGAGGGTCCTGTCAGTAGGAACCCAGAACCCTGAAGGTTGGCACAACGCTACCCGCCGTGATGGGTGAAGGTTGGATCTGTCTATCAGCAGTTCCTGCGGCGGGGATAAGGTATGTGAAGACAATCCTAAAGTATACACATATGGATTATATTCTTTTGAGTAGTTTGCATATCTTACCTTGTTTCCACCACTAGAGGGAGTAAGAGGCATACCTGGTGTATACTTACATGCCATCCAGGATACACGCTCAGTGAAGCTGGTTTGAGAAGCCGCTCACCTCCTCCGCTGCAGGCTCTGATACATAATGTGAAAGGGGGGATCCCACGCAGTTCGGGGGTCCTGCGCAGTTCTCAGGGGGTCTCCTTCGCCCCCCGACCACCGCCATGACAGTCCTGCATGCGCTCGCTTTTACGGCGGTTTTTGGCGGGGAAGGAGGGGGGGCGTGGTTGCGCTGCTGTGCACGTGTGGCGGGCACGCCGTACCAGTGCCTAGGCGCAAAGCGGCTAGGTTTAAAGCCCAGTACGCCAGAGCTGCTGTAAGCAGTGGGACACAGAGCTGTAGGCAGTAAGCATCTCAGTGGATTCAGATCCAGGCATACCTAAGACACCTACTCAGCATCAGGTTGTGCAGACTAAGCTAATGTTTATATTGTAAGACTAAGCACAACAGTGGTTGCATTTGTACTAGTACCTCTGCTTTTGCAGCTTAGGACTATGTCTCCCCGTAAGAGGGCTTCAAGGGGAGGTAACTAAGAAATCACCACCTACTTCTAGGGGTTCTGGGCATGCCTGCAGGATTCCATCCCCCCCTGAAAGACTGGAGGCAGCCTCACAGGATGAGTCTGTGCCCTTGTCAGGCTTTTCAGCCTCTCCCAATGTTACAGTCCCTGTATATGTCACTGAAGACACTATGAAGTGTCCATTGGATGGTTTAGAAGGAAGGATTACTACTTTTATCATGGCTTCTTTAAGGAGTAGCAAAAAAAGGGGTAGATCCCCTCCCTCTGCTCTGGATTCCCTATCAGATGAGCATTCTGATAATGATGAAATATCCCTATCTGGGGATGGGGATCAGGAGCAGTTGGACGATTCAGGGGAAGAGGAGAAGCTGTCTTTTTTGCCTCCCAGGCCCTCAAAGTACAGGTGCAATATTATACTGAGTTGGTGCGTACCACATATAGATTGCCCTCTGCTGAGACTGCCATATCCTCTGTTTGGTCCTTGGGATCTCGGAAATCCCCCACAGGCTGCGTATACCTTCCCAATTAATCCCTTGCTGAAGAAATTGTTGTTTGATGACTGGGGTCATCCAGATAAAATATTTTCTCCTCCTAGGAGGTTTTCCATGCTTTATCCGGTGAAGGAAAAAGTTCACCAAAAAATGGGGGGTGCCAGCAATAGATACAGAAATTTCTTGTGTGAATAAAAGCCTGACCTGTCCCGTGGACAATGCTCAGGGGTTCAAAGATCCAACTGATAAGAAGCTGGAAACTTTATTTAAAGCCTCCTTTTCTATGGCTGGTGCTGTAGTCCAGCCTGCGGTCGCAGCAATCGGCATGTGCCAGTTCCTCAAGGAACAAATGAAGCAGGTGCTAAACCTCTCCAATGAGGAGGGCGAGGTTTATGTAGACCTTCCTAAGGCCTTGTGTTTTACAGTTGATGCCATTATGGATTCTGTTCAGCAAGCATCCCGCCTTTCCCTCCTGCTGGTACACATGCGCAGGCCCCTTTGGCTTAAGTATTGGGCAGCTCAAGCTTCGTGCAAAAAATATTTGACTGGGTTCCCGTTTTATGGGGAACGCCTGTTTGGGGATGATCTGGACAAATATATCCAGAGGATTACTGGGGGTTAGACCATGTTGTTGCCAGTTAAAAAGAAGAATAAACGTCTCTCATTTAGACGTTCTCTGTCCCCAGCCCCTAGAGCTCTGACCTTCAGGAAGTGGCGACGGCCTCCCCAGTCCAATACTAGGGGAAAAGTCCAGGGCCAAGCCCAAGGACAAAAGAGGTCTTGGGGTCCAAGATCTGTTTAAACAGAACCCCAAAGCCTCCCTATGAAGGGGCGCCCCCTGCTCGGCCGAGCGGGGGGAAGGCTGCTGCAGTTTGTAGGCGCCTGGCGGGAAGAGATTCAGGACAAATGGGTGACCCCCACAGTGTCTCTAGGCTACAAACTGTAGTTCCGGGAGTTTCCGCCATCTCGCTTACTAAGGTCAAGAGTCTCCAAAGATCCAGAAAAAAGACGACCCTTGTTTCTGGCCTTAGAACGTTTACTATACCAAGGGGTAATTATAGAAGTGACCCCAAAAGAGCAAGGCTCAGGGTTCTACTCAAACCTCTTTACGGTTCCAAAACCAAACGGGGATGTCAGACCTATTCTAGATCTAAAAGACCTGAATCAGTTTTTAGACATTCGTTCTTTCCGCATGGAGTCAATCCGCTCAGTAGTTTCTACCCTTCAGTGCCGGTTCACACTGCTGCGCTGTGAATTTGTTCCGTTTTTTTTGTCCTGTGTGAGGTGCGATTTTACTGCAAATTTACCGCGAATTTCAGGAGTTGGACATAGCTGCGATTGATGTTCTAGCCAATGGAATCATAATGTAAAAAAAAGGTTTTAACTTCCTGTGTACTTCCTGGTTTTTGTGGAGAGTAGTGTGGTGGAATTCGCACATATCTGAACTAACAATGCGATTCCAGAACGATTTACATTGATGTCTATGGAGGCTAATATCGCAACGCAACGCTGTAAACTCGCACAAGACCCTTTTTTTTTTTTTTTTTTTATAGCATCGCATTCGTAGGGGAATCGCAACGCATGTATGTGAACGATGGTCATTGAAAACAATGACTTTATGGATGACATGCGAATTTAGAATGTTTTTGATGCATCACATTTGTTGTGAATTCGCAGCAGTGTGAACTGGCACTCAGGGGGGAGAATTCTTGGCATCAATAGACATCAAGGATGCATATTTACATGTGCCAATATTTTCCGCTCATCAAAGATTTCTAAGCACCACTTCCAATTCATGGCCCTTCTTTTCGGTCTTGCTACAGCACCTCAAGTATTCACAAAAATTCTAGCCACTGGCAAAACTAAAAGCTTAGGGCATAACAGAGACAGCTTACCTGGATGATTTGCTACTTGTAGAACAGTCCGTAGCACGCTTAGACCGCAGTGTGCTCAGCACAGTAGAGTACTTAGAGTACCTAGGCTGGGTCCTCAATCTAGTAAAGTCTTCCTTACAGCCCCTAAAAAGGCTGGATTATTTGGGCACGGTCATAGACAGTTCAAAGCAGAGTATTTTTACCCGGGTCAAAAGCCAAAGCCATAAAAGATTTGGTCTGGGTAGTTCTAGCAAGGAAAAGTCCCTCCATTCGACTATGTATGAGACTATTGGGATAAATGGTGGCCTTTTTCGAGGCTGTTCCTTACGGCCAGTTTCACTCGAGGCCTCTGCAGAGCTGCATCCTCTCTGCCTGGGGCAAAAGAGTATAAGCCTTGGATCTTCCAATGTGCCTATCTCTATGGGTACGCCAGAGCCTCAATTGGTGTTTGCTAACCAAGAATCTACTAAAAGGAAAATCTTTTGTTCCAGTTACTTGGAATGTGGTAACCACAGATGCCAGCTTAATAGGCTGGGGAGCAGTTCTGGAAGAAGTTTCCACCCAGGGAAGATGGTCCAGAGCCGAAAAGGCTCTTGCTCATCAACATTCTGGAGATTCAGGCAATTCGTCTAGCTCTCAGGGTTTGGACTTCCAGCTTGCAGGGTTGTCCTGTCCGGATACAGTCCGACAATGCTATGGCAGTGGCCTATATCAATCACCAAGGGGGCACCAGGAGTCTGGATGCCCAAAAAGAGGTGAATCACATTTTTTCGTGGGCAGAGAGGCATGTTCCTTGCCTATCTGCAGTCTTCATTCGAGGGGTAGAAAATGGCAGGCAGATTTCCTGAGTCGCCAGCAGCTGTGCCCAGGAGAATGTGCTCTTCACCCCAATATTGTTCAGGCCATATGTTGAAGATGGGTTACCCCAGACGTAGACCTGTTGGCTTCCAGGTTCAACAAGAAACTAGACAACTTTGTGTCCAGAACAAAGGATCCGCTAGCACAAGGTTCAGATGCCTTAACGATTCCATGGGATCAGTACACTCTGATCTATGCATTCCCTCCAGTTTCGCTTTTCCAGCGATTCCTGCGGAGAGGGAAGGAAATCCGGTAATTCTGGTGGCTCCGGCTTGGCCCAGGTGACCTTGGTATGCGGAGATTATAAAGATGGCAGAAGGAAGACCTTGGGTTCTTCTGCCGTGCCCAGATCTACTCTCACAGGGTCCAATATTCCATCCTGCCTTACGAAGTCTGAATTTGATGGTTTGGCAGTTGAGACCCACATTCTGAAGGGTCGTGGCCTCTTGGGGCCAGTCCTGTCCACTCTAGTTAATGCTAGGAAGCCGGCTTCCAGGCTTATCTGCTACAGAATCTGGAAGGCATATGTTTCCTGGTGTGAATCTAGGGGGTGGCATCCCAGGAAGTATGCCATTAGCAGACTTCTTGCCTTTCTTCAATTAGGCGTAGAAATTAAGCTGGCCTTGAGTACTATCAAGGGCCAGATCTTGGCCTTGTCAGTATTTTTTTAAAGAGCCTCTCATTCCTTCGTCCGGGCTTTTGTTCGGGGGGCTTTACGCTTAAATCCACCGGTTAAGCCTCCTGTGTGCCCATGGGATTTAAATTTGGTTTTATCTGTTTTACAGGGACGACCTTTTGAACCATTGCACCATGCTTCTTTAGATCTTTTGACAAAAAAAAAGGGTGGTGTTGCGTCCTCACCCGACTTTTCTGCCTAAGTGGTTTCAGGATTCCATCTGAATCAACATGTGGTCCTACCGTCCTTTTTTCCAGATCTGCAGTCCGTGGAGGAGAAGTTGTTACACTCTTCAGATGTTGTAAGAGCAGTCAGTATTTAGCTGCAGGCAACCGCTCAGATACGAAAGACTGACTGTCTATTTATTCTGCCAGAAGGCCCCAAAAAGGGCCAGGCAGCATCGAAATCCACTATTTCTAGATGGGTTTGACAGGTTATTGTTCAGGCTTATGGTGTAAAGAAGAAGATTCCTCCTTTTCAGGTTAAAGCGCACTCAACTAGAGCAGTTAGTGCTTCATGGGCAGTGCATCACCAGGCCTCCATGGCTCAGATCTGCAAGGCTGCAACTTGGTCTTCAGTCCATACATTCACTAGATTCTATCAGGTGGATGTAAGGGGGCATGAGGATGCCGCTTTCGGGCGCAGTGTGCTGCAGGCAGCAGTATAGTTCCTCTGGTCCGTTGGCAGTCTATGTTTCTGATCTGTATCTCCCTCCCCTCAATTTGGGCATTGCTATGGGACATCCCACTAAGTAATTATCAAAGTCTCTGTGTCCCGTGATGTATTAACAAGAAAATAGGATTTTTAAATACAGCCTACCTGTAAAAATCCTTTTCTTGGAAATACATCACGGGACACAGAGCTCCCGCCCCTCTTCGAGATTATACGTTGGGATACTTATTGCTTTGCTACTAAACTGAGGTACTCTCCGTATGGGAGGGGTTATATAGGGGAGGAACTCTCCTTGTAATTAGGGTTGCCAGTGTCCAATCACCTGATTGTGACTATTCTACCCCACTAAGTAATTATCAAAGTCTCTGTGTCCCGTGATGTATTCCCAAGAAAAGGATTTTACAGTTAAGCTGTATTTAAAAATCCTATTTTTAATGCTCCCACTGAACTATGGGCGTCAGCCATGCAGGAATTTTCCACCATTGTGGAAGGCTCCGCTAGCCATTTGCCCAGACTCTGTCATATTTCTTGTGGCAACCTCTGGGAAAATATGTATCTTTATAATAGGGCAAGGCATTGTTAACTTGCAATTCCCAGAAAGATAGGTAAAGATCACCTTTCTAATCTAGAATAGTAGGAGGCCAATCCATGGTTCTTCTTCGCTAGTCTAGGGACTAGTTCCTCTAACAGGCCTAGCAGGTACAACTTGTGTACTTGCGTCCAATATGTAGTTATTGCAGGACAGGACCAAAATACGTGTATAAAGTCCCCCTTGGGATGGTCACATTTCCAAAATGCCGAAGAGTGGGCAGGTCCCTTTTTTTGTGTAATCCTATAGGGGGTAAGATGAGCTCTATGGACAATCTTGAACTGAATAACACGATCACGTAAGAAGTCTATGATTTTGAATGGCCAGTGCTATATATCCTCCCAGTCCTCAGGATTTAACTCAGGAGCATCAATGGACCAGCGCTGGCGAAGCGCCGATGGCTCCAGGGAGGATACCCTGAGAAGATGTGCATAAAGGGTAGAAGTGGGCTTCTCTGAGCATTCAGAATTTAAAATTCTTTCAAGATCTGAGGACACCATCTGAACCTCCCCAGAGGGGAATTGACTCCTGAAAGCATGGGATAACTGTAGATACTGAAGGGTACATTGAGAGAACATTGTGATTCTCGGGGCTCAGTTTAAAAAAAGGAAAGCGACTTATCAGTCTAGTTAGCTGTAGTTGTTTGATGTCAACTGGACTTCTGTAATGCTAAAGATGTTTCGAAGCTTCTCCAACCACTTCTTCAGTTCATTAGGAATGACATTACAAGCATTAAAGAAATAGGCTGGGTGAATGTGACTAACAAAGACTAGATATAACTTCACCTGAGTAAATGAGACCCTTCAGACTTATTAGTCCTTACTAAAAAAACAAAAAAAAAACCCTACAAACTCCTTTTTTTTTTTTTTTTGATTTGAGTGGGTGGGAGAAGGGGTAGAAACAGAACTTTTTTTTTTTTTTGCCTCTGTCTCCTTTGAGAAGATTGATCTTGATCGTTGTACAATGTAACAGTTCTGTGACCAGGAAAGACCAAGCTTTCTACCCTCTGGGTTATATCTATCTGCAGACACACCCCAAACTACAGAGCACAAGGTGTTACGAGAATCTAGCTTGATGAAAAACTAGTTCAGCGTAAAAAAAGAGATAGGATTACGTGCTAGACTTACTCGTTTTTTATAATGAACCTTTATCCGTGTATGTAGCAGGGAGTGTCTTTCTTCAGCAGCGTGAGCGAGGACTTGAATGACTTCTGTCCTCCGAAATAAGGTCATGGGTAATAACTAGAACCTAAACTAGTACACTGGGGGGGTCATTTATAAAGAATTGGCATAGCCATTCACCCAGTGACAGTACATGTGCAAATGGGACCAAAAACTAAGGTAAATATGCTATATTCTGTGCTGTTTGAATGTAAAGTCATTGATTTGAAACATAAAGTAACATATTTCTCCACTAGATGGAGCAAAGTATTATAGAAAATTCATGTGATTTGCCCTCCTATCTCAGTGCATTCACAACTTTTGCTTGGCAGGGTCTAAATACAAAAACTCGTGTGTAGTCTTACAAGCATCTTGATGTCTGTATCCTGATGCATGCCTGATCCTGATGATTTGTTGATTTTTTTTTTTTTTCTTCCTATATCTTTACAGTAATCCAGCATAAAATAACTAAAATAACTGTCCTTTGCCCATATGCATGAGCTTCCTGTTATTAAGGTGGGTTGTAGCAGCTCTCCTCGTGCAGGGTGACTGGTCTTGCAGCTAAATGGACTACAGGCCAGGGGCAGAGGGCATGGCAGCTAACCCTGACTACAGGAGGAGATACTGCCGCACACCATGCCTGTATCTCTCAGCATAAATTCCAGGGATGCAAACTGACCACGCCAGCTTCTGTGCTTGCTGTGGTGTTTAGGCAACATTAAAGAAGGGGGACTGCCAGGATCCCCAGGTATTTTCAGTGCTCACAAAATAATAAAAGAAAAGGCTGCCTTTTTACACATACAGTATGTGTGCTCTTGAATTGAGGCTGTTGATCTATGCAGATCAACGTAAAGTGGGAAAAATTAATTATTTGATCCCCCTTCAGATTATGTAAGTTTGCCCACTTACAAAGAAAGGCTCTAATTTTTATCATAGGTGTATTTTAAATAATAGAGACAGAATATCAACCAAAAATCCAGAAAAAACACATGATCCAAATGTTATAAATGGAGTTGCAGTTCAGTAAAATAAGTATTTGATCCCCTACCAACCAACAATAATTCTGGCTCCCACAGACTGGCTACAGTAAGGCCGGGTTCACACTGGTATGACATGATAGTCGTACGACTGTGGATCCGTTTTTGCCCAGCGACTTGAAGTCCGACTTCAATGAACAGGGATCTGACTTTGATACCCGACAATACCAGGCACTGTGTCTGGTATGAATCTTTAGGGGGAACTCCACACAAAATGTAAAAAAAAAAAAAAAAAAAAAAAAAAAAAAAAAACGGCATGGGTTCCCCCTCCAAGAGCATACCAGACCCTTTGGTCTGGCATGGATTTTAAGGGGAATTCCCCACGCCGAAAAAGAGGCGTATGGTCCCCCCCAGAATCCATACCAGACCCTTATCCGAGCACACAGCCTGGCAGGTCAGGAAAGGGGGTGGGGAAAAGCAAGCGCCCCCCCCCACCACAAAGCACCTTGCCCCCATGTTAATGGGGAAAGGGCCTCTTTCCGACAACCCTGGCTGTTGGTTGTTGGGGTCTGCGAGTGGGGAGCTTATCGGAATCTGGAAGCCCCCTTTAACAAGGGTGCCCCCAGATTCCGGTCCCCCACCCTATGTGAATGAGTATGGTGTACATTGTACCCCTACCCATTCACCTAAAAAAAAAAGTGTCAAAAATAAAACACATTACATGTTTTTAAAGTAATTTTTATTAAGGCAGCTCCAGCGTCTCTGCCAATCTCTTCTCCCCTCTCAGGCTCTTCTGCCCCCTCCGCTGATGTCTTCTGCCTCTGTCGGTTCTTCTCCCCTCTCCGGGTCTTCTCCGCTGATGTCTTCTAGCCCTCTCCGGTTCTGCTCCCTCTGTCCTCTGCCTCTCTTGGGTTTTCTCTGCCATCTTCTCGCTCTTTTGCCGGGTCTTCTCCGCTGTCTTCTTCCTCTATTCTTCTTCCGATGTTGACTCAATGCTCTCTCCCGCTCTAATGCTGGGTGCGCGATGTGCCACTACTTATATTGGCATGGGGCGGGGTCACTGGGTGATGTCATCTGGAGGCCATCATGGCTGGGTGGTGATGTCATAAGGGGCGGGTCCTCTGGATGACATCACCCGGTGACCCCTCCTCATGCCATTATAAGTAGTGGCACGCCATGCACCCAGCATTAGAGCGGGAGAGAGCTTTGAGTCAACATTGGAAGAAGAACAGAGGGAGAAGACAATGGAGAAGACCCGGCAAAAGAGCGAGAAGATAGCAGAGAAATGCCAGCAGAGGCAGAAGACAGAGGGAGAAGACCCGGAGAGGAAAGAAGAACTGATGGAGACAGAAGAGCCAGAGAGGGGAGAAGAGATCGGAAGAGACGGCGGAGCTGCCTTAATAAATTACATTAAAAACGTGTAATGTGTGTTTTTTTTGTTTTTTTTTTTTTTTTTTTTTTTTCACACTTTATTTTTTAGGTGAATGGGTAGGGGTACAATGTACGCCATACTCATTCACATAGGGTGGGGGACAGGAATCTGGGGGCCCCCTTGTTAAAGGGGGCTTCCAGATTGCGATAAGCTCCCCGCCCGCAGACCCCGACAACCAACAGCCAGGGTTGTCGGGAAGAGGCCCTTGTCCCCATTAACATGGGTGCAAGGTGCTTTGGGGAGGGGGGGCGCAGGGCCCCCCCTGCCCTAAAGCACCTACCCCCCCCATGTTGAGGGCATGTGGAATGGTACGGTTCAGGAGAGGGACGCTCGCTCGTCCCCACCCCCTTTCCTGACCTTCTGGGCTGTGTGCTCAGAAAAGGGTCTGGTATGGATTTTAAGGGGAACCCTCCACGCCGAAAAAATGGCATAGGGGGTTCCCCTGATAATACCTTCCAGACAGAGGGATCTGGTATGCTCTTGGAGGCGGAACCCATGCCGTTTTGTGTTGTGTGTGTGTGTGTGTGTGTGTGTGTGTGTGTGTGGTTTTTTTTTTTTTTTTTTTTGGGGAGTTCCCCCTAAAGATTCATACCAGACACAGTGCCTGGTATTGTCGGGGATCAAAGTCGACAGTCGAATCCCTGTTCATTGAAGTCAGACGCATGTCGGACTTCAAGTCGCAGGGCAAAGTCAGATCCACTGTCATACGACTGTTGTGTCGTAACACTGTGAACCCAGCCTCAGTGCTCATGTGGTACACAGACTAGTCCTGTCAATTTTAAGAAGGTGCTCCTAACGACAACTCTTTTTGTGTATATAAGACACCTGTCCACAGAATCTTTCTTCCATTCAAACCTCACCATCATGAGCAAGACCAAAGAGTTGTCAAAGGATGTCAGGGACAAGAATGTAGACCTTCACAAGGCTGGAATGAGCTACAAGACCATCAGCAAGAAGCTTGGTGAGAAGGAGACAACTGTTGAAGTGATTATTCGCAAATGCAAGAAATACAAAACCATCAATCGCCCTTGGTCTGGAGCTCCATGTAAGATATGGGGTAAGGATGATCATGAGAAAAGTGAGGGATCAGCCCAGAACTATAAAGGAGGAGCTTGTGAATGATCTCAAGGCAGTTGGGACCACAGTCCCCAAACAAACCATTGGTAATGCAATACCCGCCATAGACTGAAATCCTGCAGCGTCCCCCTCCTCAAGAAAGCACATATACAGGCCCGTCTGAAGTTTGCCAGTGAACCTCTAAATCAGGGGTCTCAAACTGGTGGCCCTCCAGCTGTTGCGGAACTACAAGCCCCATCATGCCTCTGCCTGAGGGAGTCATGCTTGTAACTGTCAGCCTTGCAATGCCTCATGGGACTTGTAGTTTTGCAACAGCTGGAGGGCCGCCAGTTTGAGACCCCTGCTCTAAATGATTCAGAGAAGGCTTGAAAGTGGTCAGATGAGACCAAAATTGAGCTCTTTGGCATTAACTCGACTCGCCGTGTTTGGAGGAAGAAAAATGCTGACTATGACCCTAAGAACACCATCCTTACAGTCAAGCACGGAGGTGAAAACATTTATGCTTGGGGACTGTTTCTCTGCTAAAGGTAGAGGCCAACTTTGCCACATTTAGGGGCCAATGGGGCCATGTATTGTAAAATCTTGGATGAGAACCTTGTTCCCTCAGCAAGAACACTGAAAATGGGTGGTGGATGGGTCTTCCAGCATGACAATGACCCAAAACATACTGCCAAGGCAACAAAGGAGTGGTTCAAGAAGAAGCACATTAAAATATAACTAAAGGCAATTTTTTTTTTTTTTTTTACGTTTTGGACAGAGTGGAGAGGCATTAGAGCCCCTGTCAGTTTTTCTTGCAGTGTGTGCCCCCCTGTTAAGGAGATTCATCCTCTCTATTTGTCCTGTTTACTATTATCATTGAAAGTAAAAAGAACCCCAATTTTTGGGTTGTCCCCAGAAAAGTAATAGAGGGGGAAATCTTCCAATGGAGACACTAGTTCTGATGAGCCGGGGGTCCTCAAAAAATTCCTTTTATTATCAGAGATAGAGACAGGAAGTGAAGGGAAATCTCCGCAATGGGACAGATGGCGAAAAATCTCGCAGGGGTTATTGCCCTCCCTTTATCCGAAATGGAAAAAAAAGTTGTGCCCATAGTTCTACTTTAAAGTCATGGAGTGGCCTAGTCAGTCTCCAGACCTAATCCTATAGAAAATTTACGGAGGGAGCTGAAACTTTGAGTTGCCAAGAGACAGCCAAGAAACTTTAAGGATTTAGAGAAGATCTGTAAAGAAGAGTGGACCAAAATCCCTCCTGAGATGTGTGCAAATCTGGTCACCACCTACAAGAAACGTCTGACCTCTGTGCTTGCCAACAAGGGTTTCTCCACCAAGTACTAAGTTATGTTTTGCTTGGGGATCAAATACTTATTATACTCACTGAACTGCAACTTAATTTATAACATTTGTATCCTGTGTTTTTTTTTTTTTTTTTTTTTTTTTTTTTTTTCTAGATTTGTGGTTGATATTCTGTCTCTCTCATTTTTAAAATGCACCTAGGATAAAAATTTTAAACCCTTCATTTCTTTATAGGTGGGCAAACTTACAAAATCTGCAAGGGATCAAATCATTGTTTTCTCCACTTGTATGCAACAGACATGGTCTAAGCAAGGCCTGACGAAATTGCGGTTGACACCTTATAATACACAAGCATAGAACAGGATTGTTGCAATGTAGGTGCAGGGTAGTGTGTGGGAGTCGGATGGAAGTTGGTCTTGCTGTGCCCTATTTGGAATGACATTTGGCTTGGATTCTTAGACCCCGCTCTCTTCAGATTGGCAGCAGACATGTATCCATTTACACTGTAAAGTTCTTGAGGTCATTTAGATAAGCAGTTTATAAAGTTCATTACACAGACTCTGTGACCCTTTACAAGTCACATGGCTGTCATAGTGAGGGAACAGTAGGATGCTGGATTATTGCCAGTTTTTCTCCAGGTTATGAATGCTCTATAGAATAAGTTGTTGCATTGATGTTTGTTGTCATAGAAAATGTGATTGATGGGATACACAAGATTCGCATGAGTATAAAAAGGGCACCTTTGTATTACCAGTAAAGTATATTTTGTGTAATGCTTAAAGCGCAGTTCCACCAAAAAGTGGAAGTTCCGCTTTAAGGACTAATGATTCCCCAGACATGCCACATTTGGCATGTTGTGTTTTTTTTTTTTTTTTTTTTTTTTTTTGGGGGGGGGGAGTCGGGGGGATGGGGGGGAACAGGTACCTAGTTTTGACAGGTACCCATCTCCCACTTTAGCCTGAGCGGAAGTTCTCCTCTTCCCCTCCCTCCCTGCAATCTTCTGGAACACATCACAGATCCCAGAAGATTGCCCGGCCATTCAGGGTGTGCAGTGCGACTCTCTGTGTGTGCAAGCTGTCACAGCCTAGTGCCCACACTAGTAAGGTGGGGAGAGAAGCGAGGCTTTGGGCGGCCGCATCGTGGGACAGGTGTGTGTGTGTGTGTGTGTGTGTGTGTGTGTGTTTGTTAAAAGTCAGCAGCTACAGTTTTTGTAGCTGCTGACTTTTAATGAATGCAAAATGCTGGAACTCCACTTTAAAGTTGTTGTAAACCTCAGACATGACATATGAACAAAGCATTCCCCTCTATAGTGTGTACTTGTCTCAATTAAGAGCACTAAGGGGGTTATTTACGAAAGGCAAATCCACTTTGCACTGAAAGTGCACTTGGAAGTGTAGTCGCTCTAAATCTAAGGGGTAGATCTGAAATGAGTGGAAGCTCTGCTGATTTGATCATCCAATCATGTGCAAGCTAAAATGCTGTTTTTTTTTTATTTTCCTTGCATGTCCTCCTCGGATCTACAGCGACTTTACTTCCAAGTGCACTTGCAGTGCAAAGTGGAATTTCCTTTAGTAAATAACCCCCTAAGTGTCATTTCTGTCTGCAGCTTCATTCCTCTGCTATCGGCATGAATCCCTTTCTGACAATTTTTTTTTTCCTGACACCAAGAGAAAAATAGTGACAGGGGAGGGGCCTCCAGCTGATTGACAGCCTCAGCTCTCTGCCCTTCTTTTTTCTGAACTCTCAGACAAGGTTTACAGTTCAGCACTTTGGCTGTAGAGAAGAGAAGACTGCACATAAACAGGTACAACTTGTGTAGGAGGATTTTTCGTCTCTGTGTATGTTTGAGGCCAGTCACTTCACTGGGTATATGTGGAGGTTTACAACCACTTTAAAGCTGAACTCCAGGAATGATCTTTTATTGCTTACTTGCATTGGTCTAGCTTGGCACAACACTAATGCATATCATACTTGATGGGCAGCTGGAGAAGCTGACCCATCACTGTAGTAGTCAGCACTACTACAGTGATAGTTGAGATCTTCTGGGTCTAACTTGAGTTGCTTTCTCTCTGCATACTGACCACAGGGGGTCGCTTGCTGGACACTGCCATCATTCATAGAATTATTTATATATATATATAAATAATTCTATGAATGATGGCAGTGTCCAGCAAGCGACCCCCTGTGGTCAGTATGCAGAGAGAAAGCAACTCAAGTTAGACCCAGAAGATCTCAACTATCACTGTAGTAGTGCTGACTACTACAGTGATGGGTCAGCTTCTCCAGCTGCCCATCAAGTATGATATGCATTAGTGTTGTGCCAAGCTAGACCAATGCAAGTAAGCAATAAAAGATATATAAAGATATATATATATATATATATATATATTTTTTTTTTTTTTTTTTTTTTCAATGATTACAAGGTGTTTTCTGATTTGGACAAGATGGAGATTGTGATATCACCACCCCTCTTCTCCACCTCATCCAGTCAGAGAACACCTTGAAATTATTGAAAAATACAAGGTGTTCTATGAATGGCGGCGGTGCCAAATGAGTGACCCCTGTGGTCAATGTGTAGAGGCGGATCCGCTCCCACAGAATTGGAGGATTGCGGCTATCCCTGTAGTAGTGCCCAAGACTCCCCAGTGGCTCCTCAGGTATGAAATATACACTCATTGGCCACTTTATTAGGTACACCTTGCTAGTACCGAGTTGGACCCCCTTTTTCCTTTAGAACTGCCTTCATTCTTCATGGCATAGATTCAACAAGGTGTTTGAAACATTCCTCCGAGATTTTGGTCCATAGTGACATGATAGCATCACGCAGTTGCTGCAGATTTGTCTCAATCCAATCAATGCACATCCATTGATTGGATGAGATGTGGTGAGTGTGGAGGACATTGGAGTACAGGGACCTCATTGTCCAGTGGTGAGATGATTGGAGCTTTGTGACATGGTGAATTATCCTGCTGGAAGGAGCCATCAGAAGATGGGGACACTGTAGTCATAAAGGGATGGACATGGTCAGCAACAATACTCAGGTAGGTCGTGGGGTTTAAACAATGCTCAATTGGTACTAAAGGGCCCAAAGTGTTCCAACAAAATATCCCCCACTCCATTTCACCACCACCAGCCTGAACCATTGATACAAGGCAGGATGGATCCATGATTTCATGTTGTGTACGCCAAATTCTAACCCGACTATCTGAATGTTGCAGCTGAAATCGAGACTCATCAGACCAGCCAACGTTTTTTCCAATCTTCTATTCTCCAATTTTGGTGATCCTGTGATAATTGTAGCCTCAGTTTCCTGTTCTTAGCTGACAGGAGTGGCACCCGGTGTGGTCTTTTGCTGCTGTAGCCCATCTGCTTCAAGGTTCGATGTGTTGTGTGTTCAGTGATGGTATTCTGCATACCTTGGTAGTAACGAGTGCTTATTTGAGTTACTGTTGTCTTTCTATCACCTGGAACCAGTCTGCCCATTCTCCTCTGACCTCAACAAGGCATTTTCCTCCACACAGCTCACTGGATATTTTCCCACCATTCTCTATAAACCCTAGAAATGATGGTGTGAAAATTCCAGTAGATCAGCAGTTTTTGAAATACTCAGACTAGCCCGTCTGGCACCAACAATCATATCATGTTCAAAATCACTTAAATACCCTTTCTTCCCCATTCTGATGCTCGGTTTGAAATTCAGCAAGTCGTCTTCACCACGTCTAGATGCCTAAATGCATTGAGTTGCTGCCATATGATTGGCTGATTAGCAATTTATGTTACCAAGCAATTGAGCAAGTGTACCTAATAAAGTGGCCTGTGGGTGTACACACTCAAGCTGGAGCAATGTAAATATGCAAAAAAAAAAAAAAAACATTCCTGGATTTCAGTTTTAGAGCCTAAGGGCCAAGTTCACACCATTGAAACGCAGTCCAGATGCGTTCTGGGTGCTTTTCTGCATATGTGTTTTTGATGCGTTTCAGTGCATTTTTCTTTCCCCTTCTTTTCTCTTCATTATAAATAAGGACGTGTGTTCCAGTGCGTTTTTGGTGCAGTTAGGTGCGTACAGTTTAGTGCAGAAAAATATGCAGCATGTTGTACTTTTTTTTTTTTTTTCTGCAACTGGAACGCATTGGAACTGACTGCACTGGTGTGAACTATACCCTTGAAAAACCATATAACCTACTATCCATGTGTTTTTGATGCAGAAAAAAAATGAACTGGACTGCATGTAGTGTGAACTGCCCTTAACTCCAGCTTTAGTATGTTTTGTGCCAGAGGGGCTCAAACAAAAAATTTCCTTTACTAATTGCTTAAATGAAGATGGCGCAAGGATTGGAGCATACACAACGTTGGTGAGAAAGAAGCATACTGTAAACAGCACACTCATATAAGTAGCAAGATTTGTAGGTAAAGTATTGTAAAGGGTTAGAAAAAAAATACATCAATATAAAAAAAAGTGTGTGTGTGTGTGTGTGTATGTGTGTGTGTATGTATGTATATATGTATATATATATATATATATATATTAATGCAGAGTCCATGAATTAAAAAAACGCACTAGTGGCAGCTCCCTTGAGAGTGAATCAGTCTCTGAAAAACAAGATAAGAAGAAACAAGGTGCGCCAGACTAAGTGCAGTATGTATGAAAAGTACATTTTATTAAATTCACAGCCAAATGGCTACTCACATGACAGCTGTGAGAAACAAACAGGCATGTATTGCTACAGGATGTCCGTGGTCACCGTGGAGTCCTGAGCCTAATCCAGGAAGGTGTCCCAGCGGGCAGCAGCAGTGTGACAATATGACAATACCAAATGTTTACACAAGGATTTAAAAGGGCCAGTATTCGGCTATGACAGTGCAAATATCAGTAAAACAAAGAGTAAAAAAATAGCCAATAATATGTCGATGGTAGAATTCAAATAAGAACAGAAAATTAAATGAAAAATTATAATGAAAAATAATCAAAATAAAATGCATAAATAAATTAAGAATTACTACATAAAAAAATAATTGTGTACAGAATCTCTCTCTATTTTATGTGTATGTATATATAATGTATGTGTCTCTCTATACAACCAAATATTGTATACCTATAGTACTGACTGTTTACTTGCCACCCTGCAGAAGAAGGTGGTGTGGGCCCCAGTGTGTTAGAATGGTAAAAAGGGGGGGGGGGGGGGGCTGACAATAATGCAAAAAACATGTTGAATGTATTGTGTTACTGTTGCTGTGTATATATAATAGACACAATAATTAATTAACTTATTAATTATAACTAATTAACTTTATTGACCTCAATTTCCTCGTTGAGGCCATGAGGCATCAGGGTATTAAGGGTATAGATCTAGAAGGTTTCCTGTTTGCACAGGCGTTGGAACCTCTCAGCTGGTGTATATTTGTCTGGTATACATTCGATGATCCATACTTGAAGGTCAGTAATAGCTTTATGGTGTTGGGCAGCAAAGTGGCATGAGACACTATATTGTGGACTGCCTTCCTGGACAGACAGTCTTTGTTCCCTGAACCTAGTTCGTAAGGCTCTAATGGTTCTGCCAACATAGAGCATATCGCATGGACAAGATGGGCAGTACACGGCGTATGTCGTGGAACGATTGGGAAAATAGTCCAGCGCAAACGTTCTACCATTTTGGCAATGAAGATTTTTTTTTTGCCATGGGAAACGTGTGTACAAGTGAGACACAAGGCCTTTTTGCAGTGAAAAATAAATAAAAATGGGATTAATGTGAGTTGTTTCAGGATAGTAGTTTTGGTCTGGGATTTAATTTAATTTGGCGCAATTTTGCTTTTGACACTCGGCGCCTTTCGGTATGCAAACTTGGGTAATGTAGAGAGGCATGTAGTTAAATGAGGGTGCTGAGATAGAATGGGCCAGTGGTGTGTGTGTTTGGGTTTTTTTTTTTTTTTAATTATTTTTAATTTTTCTGTGACTAGCATGGTA
Organism: Aquarana catesbeiana; assembly: GCF_042186555.1. Taxonomy (NCBI): domain Eukaryota; kingdom Metazoa; phylum Chordata; class Amphibia; order Anura; family Ranidae; genus Aquarana; species Aquarana catesbeiana. The sequence continues at coordinate 34,680,808 of NC_133336.1, forward strand.
TTGTGTGATAAATCTGGTGACCTATTTCAGAGGTCTTTTTCGTTGGGGTGGGCATGCTTTCTGTTTGGTACAAGGAGCATGCTTCATCGATCAGGTTGGGGGGATAGCCTTTGTCAAGAATTTTTTTCTTTAAGTTAACACTCCGTTGCTTGTAATCGTCCAATCCAGTGCAGTTGCGCTTTAGGCGATGGAATTGGCTCTTAGGGACATTTCTGACCCACCTAGGGTGATGACAACTGCAGTAATGTAAAAATTAGTTTCCAGCCGTGGGTTTGGTGTAATTTTTAGCAGTTATCACCTGATTAATATGAAAGCGCTCTAGGTCCAGAAAGCATATGGACACAGGATCAGCTACTGAAGTGAAAGATGGGCCAAAATTATTTGAATTACAATGTGTGACAAATTCTTTGACTATTCTTTGGGGGGCATCCCAGATGATGATGATGATGATATCCTCAATGTAAAGACCGTAGAAGACCAGGTGTGCTGCAAAGGGGTTATTGACCCAAGTACACATGATCTCCCACAGCCCCATTGTCAAATTGGCATAGCTAGGGGCAAAATAAGGTCCCATAGCTGTGCCTTGCTTTCGAAGATAATAATCCCCTTCAGACAAGAAATAGTTGTGTTCCAAACAGAACTGTGTTGCTTGAAGGATAAACGCTATCTGTTGTATATTGAGGGGGGAATCCTCCTTGAGGAAATGTCACTGCCCGAAGGCCAACTGCACAGGGTATGGAGGTGTACAGAGAACAGACGTCAAGGGAGACCCACTGGTATGAAGACTCCCATGTGTAAGGACGTAATAACTCAGATGTGTACCGTCTCAAATGTAGAAGGGAAGGACCTGTGCCAGCAGTTGGAGAAAATTATCTATGTGTAAGGAGTAGCTGGATGTGATGCTATCCATGGAAGCCACTATTGGATGCCCTGGTGGATTGTCTGTATTTTTGTAGATTTTCCATAAGTGATAAAAATAAGAAACTTGAAAGAAAGCATCAACAGTGACGGCATTATTGGCCTTTATATTGTAGTGTCTCCTAAGGGTTAGATTTTGAATAAATTTGTTGAGATCCTTAAACATAGTGAAAGATTTGGGCAAGGTGGTAGGGGCAAAATTGAGGCCCCAAGCTAATACAGATGTTTCTTGTTCATTTAGGTTCTGGGTGGACAAATTGTAGATTTTAATAGTGTCTGAGCGTAATATGTCTGGACTTATGTTTTGCCCCCTCTCCTGCCTCTTCTTTGTGTTTTTTTTTTTTTTTTTTTATATCTCTATCTCTATCATCTCTATCTCTATCATCTCTATCTCTATCATCTCTATCTCTATCATCTCTATCTCTATCATCGGTTCTGCATGGTTAAGTTGGGTGGAGATGGGACGTGAGGCAGTGGATATGGATGGTAAGGGTGGATTAGGCCTGGTGGTGGTGGTGGGGGGGGAGCAATGGGGTATGACTAATGGGGGGGGGGGGCATGAATGGATCCTATTAGATTTAGGATGGGTCTTAATATTGGAATGAAGACCTGGTAGAATAAGAGGTGGGGGAGGAAATGGGAGTATCTTTCTTTTCCAGTTGAAAACTTTTTTGAAATGATAATCGTTGAGGTCTCTTCTAAACTTTCCTAATTTGGTTCTATTTTATAGAGTCCTCGATTTTAAAAAAATTAAAAATTTTTTAGTGTTTTTAGCCACTCTAGCGGCTCTTGCTCTCTCTCTTGCGCTCCCTCCTCTCTCCCTCTTCCATTTTCGAGTGCAGAACTCCGCAACACCGTCCCACTGTGCGGAGGTCTGCATTCAGAAATGAGCATCCCTTGAGGATGTGAAGTCCTCGTGGTGAAACTTTGGATTGAAAGTATTGTTTAAAAAGAAGCCATCCCACCACTGTTGGCTGAACAAACTAGATCTGATGAAAAAGCGGAAGCTTTGAAACGCGTCATCTAACACGCCCCACCATCACTCCCCTTTCCGACCTTACCGATTACATTCCACGCTGGTGCGCACGCTGCCTAGCAGGAACCAGCCTGGCTCTTTTCCATCTCCCTGCTGACACACTACTGTAGCCCGCTGGAACACCTTCTAGATCAAGCTCTGGACTCCACAGTGACCACGGACATCCTATAGATACACATGCCTGTTTCTCACAGCTGTTATGTGAGTAGCCATTTGGCTGTGAATTTAACAAATATACTTTTCATACGTACTACACTTAGTCTGGCACACCTTGTTTCTTCTTCTTATCTTTACTAATTGCTGCAGCTGCTGTCAGCGCTGTAAACTGTATGTAGCATTTGCTACACACAATATATAGAACTGTGTTTGGCAGTTGTACTTCCCAGGACAAAATCGAGTGGGGCGGTGGGCACCCTCTCCACCTCTTCCAATCAGAAAACACTTTGTATTCATTGAAAAAATGCAAGGTATTCTCTGAGCGGTGCCCATGCTATGCGACTGTCCGGCCAGGACCCAGAAGGTAGTACAGATCACTGGTGCAGCAGTGTCTCTTTTTCAGTCATTTCCAGCTTCCAGGGGCATCAGCAGGTCTGTCATATACATAGTTACATTGGTTTATGCTGGACCAATGTAACTATTATTATTATTATTATTATTATACAGGATTTATATAGCGCCAACAGTTTACGTAGCGCTTTACAACTTGAGGGTAGACAGTACAAATACAATACACTTTGATACAGTAGGAATCAGAGGGCCCTGCTCCTTAGAGCTTACAATCTAAGATATAAAATATCCATACCTGGAATTTTTAACCTTTTCTAGATGTACTGTATGATATAGCAAATCTACAATTTTTGAGTTTAGGTCCACTTCTACTCCTCCTTACTAAGGAGACCTCACTTCACTTGGTTTTCTTGGCAGGAGTAAAGACCTTGTCCATGGTCCAGTTTTGCCATAGTAATTACTGCAAAATAGGTCATTAATGTTTTCGGGTAATGCTACAGAAAACACAACATATTGGCTTTAAAGTGTCATTTATGGAATATTAAAGTATTTAACACAAATCATTTGGTTTGCATAAATGTATTAAATTTTCACAGTACAAAGAATCATTCTAGCTGAAGCACAACAATCCATTTTGTTTTGCAATAAAGCAATAGCCGCAAATGTATTCAAATATAATTTCATTAGACACCGATACTAAAATATACTTATTTAGCACGAATGTTGTGTTTTTTTTTTTTTTTTTTTTTTAATAACATCTTATATAAATGAGGCAGTGGTTTGTAGCGTACCCTCATTTCAGTGTAGATGCACCCATAATTTTTTTTTTGGTAAGTGTAGGGTGATGGGAGTAGGCTGTAAGTAATACACTTTGCTGTAGACCTAAACTAGTGGTAAATTTTATAGGCTTCAGATGTAAACAATTTAGGCCTCTTGGTGCTTAGCGCTTATTCTCATGTCTAATTGCACCAAGTTCCATGCCCATCTAGAAAGGAATGGCTTTTTCTGGCATTACCTCAATGCATATGCCAAGTCCATCTTAATTCTCTATGGCCCCATATGATGATTTAAGAGGTAGGTGGGTTGTCCTAGCACGTGAACTGCACCAGAACTGGGCATGCTGGGAAGTAAGATTCTGGCAAAGTTGAAGAATACCTATATTTTTTTTTTTTTTCCCTAGTTTTCGTTCATCTTAGCTGCCATGCTTCCATAGCTCTTACTATAGCAACCTCTGACAATGAGTTATTATTTTATTCTTGTTCTTTGTTGCCTGCACAGATGACTGCCTTGTTAAGCTTGTGGGCAGCTTTCAGACTATATTGTACACATTTGAATCTCCTCCTACAAATCAATGTAACTTTTGAGGTTACCTCACTACATGTTCTGAAGGGCTCTGCCCAGCTTTCTGGCCCTGGTAGAGCCCTGCGGCACATCTGTGCATATGCAGAGGGATTTTCCGTATGTGTAGACCAGTGGTGGTTGGTGCTCAATATTTTGGGGGAGGGCCTCAAACAACCCACCCCCCCACTCCCTGGCCAATCGGGTCTCAGGACCTGCTTACTGATTGGCCAGGAGGAGAATTAGGAAGATAGCTTATATTAATTCGCTGTTGTCACACAACAGGGTAGGCTCAGTGCCCCAAGCCCACTCTTTATTTTTTTTTTTTAGCCAATTGAAGCCTCAGGCTTTAATCGTGTTTAAAAAAAAAAACCCTTTGGTTTTTTATGCGTCCGGCGGGGCCCACATGGAGATGGGGGGGGGGGGGAAGAGAGAGACCTGCATGGATGGGCCGCCACTAAGACAATGCAAGTTTGGGACTTCCATGACGGCCCCCATCTTTACAAATGCAATAGAGCCGCATCAGCTTTAGCAGAAAAATGTGCTGGTGACTGGCAGTATTTATACCAGCACAACACTCAAAGTGCAAGTCCCTGAAGAAGCCCCTAGCTACCATTCCTTTCCTGGGTTCTGTCTTATGAAGTCCTCACCCACTTCATGTATTTTACATCTTTAAAGGCTTAAAAACCCTATTTAGCATAAATTAACCACGGTTTATATAGAATGTTTTATTGTATATGGCTGCAGTCACACCAGTTACATGGGTATTTGCTATGTATGTAAAATTTGGTGAAAAAGACCCAGGTTTACTTCCTCTTTGTTTCCCTGCAAAGGTAAAGCATAATGGGCTACTATGTATCGCATAGTAGCCCATTATGTGTCACTTACCTGACACAGGAGCCTGCGATGTCACCGCTGTCCCCTCTGCTACGGAGCGTCCATCTTCTTTCCGGGTATCATGGCTCCGGCGCTGTAATTGACTGGAGCCGCGATGACGTCACTCCCGCGCATGTGCATGGAGCTGCCACTAACTGCATATCGCCGTTGGCAGCGGCATGCTCAGTGCGCCGTAGACAGCGGTGCCTGCCTTTTTGCAAATATCTCCTAAACCGTGTAGGTTTAGGAGCTATTTCTGGGACCTACAGGTAAGCCTTAATCTAGGCTTACCTGTAGGTCAAAGTGGTCTGTAAGGGTTTACAACCACTTTAACCCTTTAGGTTCCACAGTGAGTATAACAAGCATTTTTTACTGCATATACAGACTGATTTTACAGTAGTGGGATTAGTAACACTAAAGTCCTTCTATCTAGGACCGACCAATATCACTTCATTTGTTTAATGTTTTTGACACTTATGAGCCAAGTCTACTTATATAGGGTTAAGCTTCTTTTAACCCCTTCTCACAGACCAAGCTTAGATTTAATCCTACAGAATCTATTTTTAGGTGAGTTCAGTTGATGACAAAAGTATCTTTTGACCCTTGCTAAATCTGTATTTAAAGGGATTTTCCACTTAAAATGGGAAACCCTTTTATTCATGCTGTGATATTAACAGGTAGAGGTCCTTCCATGATGATCACTTTCTTTGTAAAAATTAGAAACCTTATCAGCAGAATTTCTCCATCAAGTTCTAGTATCATCAAACGTGATCTTGTACACCATATGGCTGTTTGTCAACACCTGACCAGCACATCTATGAGCTTGCTGGACCTCCTATTCCAAAATCATGGGCGTTTAATATGGAGTGTCCATGTCTTTTTGAAGCTCTAACAGCCTCCACTCATTTAGTAAGGCTTTCTACAAAATTTTTTTGTTGTCTCTGAAATTTATGCCTAAAAGGGCATTTTTGATGTTGGATACCAATGGTACAAAAAGACCTGGCTTCCTAATGGCTTTGCAATTCTCAGAAGCGTTCGGCTTGAGGTCAGCGCTCTCTGAAATCACTTGATCTCCTCTACACATACTTATCAAACCATGAGGGTTGTTTTAAAGGGCCGTACACACAGGCCAAATATCGGGCGGTTTAATAGAAACCGGCTGACATTCGGGCCATGTGTACGCCAGCCGGTCCGGCCAAATGTTCGTCTTCTTTCGAAGGCACCAAAAAAAGGTCTGCCGATCAGGATTTGATCAGTGCTCTGTCAATGGCTGAGAGCGCTAACTGGTGTGTTCTGGCAGGGGGCCACCCCCACGGTCAGAACACAATAGCTCAGCGGGGAGATTGCTGTACTAACATCAGATTGTTAGTACAGGATCTCCTCCTGAGCTCTTCAGTTTTTTTTTTTTTTTTTTTTTCATGCAGCCCATTGAGTTTACTATAGGCAAATATACTGTGCAGTTGCTCTAGATCAGGGGTGTCAAACTCCATTTCATTGCGGGCCGCATCAGCATTGAGTTCTCCCTTAAAGGGCCGGTTGTATCTGTAAGACTAGATGTCCAGAGCACGCCACCCTCCCTTACATCACAGTGCACCCCCCCCCATTATCTTGTGCTACTGTCGGGAAGAAGCTAGGGGTGGACCTGGGAAGCAGAAATTGCGGGGTCTGGAGCAGGACCAGTGGAGGACTGGAGTCTGCTGAATGCTGAGACCAGGGAAAATGGCGATGACGGGGTGCTACAGCTGCACAGAGGTAGAGAATCTGTAAGAGGAGTTCTCTCATCCTCTGTGCTGCCGACTGCTGAGGTGGGGGAATAGAGACGAGCCTCTCTGCACCTACATGGAGAAGGGCAGAACCTGAAGGAGGAGTTCTATCCTGCTGACTGCTGATACAAGTTTGGGGCAGAAATGAGGGGATTACTGCAGCTGCAAGAGAGATACGAGGGCCACATGAAATAGCCTGGAGGGCCGGATTCAGCCTGCGGGCCTTGTGTTTAACACATGTGCTCTAGATCTTGGTAAAGGAGGGGAAGCTCTGCTGATGTCTATCCTCCAATCACGGTCTCAAGCAAAAATGCTGTTTTTTTTTTTTGTTTTTTTCTTTTTCCTTGGATGTGATTGGGTATTCTTTGCAAAGTGAAGCTTTACCTCATTTACTAAACACTGGAGCAACTGCTCTTGCAGTGCACAGTATAATTGCCTTTAGTAAATCAACCTCCCTGTCTACGGACTTATCTCTGTGCATCTCTGGATAATTCTTTGGAGGGGTGTCCATGTGTTTTTGGCCATATAGAGTAAGACTGGCCAGGAGAGTGTGTATAATTAATATATATATATATATATATATATATATATATATATATATATATATATATATATATATATATATATATATATATATATGATAATCATCCTGTTCCACTAAAATGGACCTATAAAAAACCTGGGAGATTTAACTGGCACTTGTGAAAAGAAATGCAGAGGTTACCTTTTGTAAAAGTGATAAAGATATAAGGCAGCTGAGGGGGCTGAGGTCAGATGATTACCCTTTGTTGGTCAGTGAAGTTGCCCATTACATCAAAAGACCAATAGGACAGTTCATGTTTGAGGAGTATGCTGAGCTTGGCTTGATTTCTTCAGGAAATGCAAAGATCTGCATATAACTGCAGTTTTCTGTAGGTCTGAATCTACTTGACGCATGGTTTTGGCTAGCATTCATTTCAGCTTATGTGTTTGTTTTTTTTTTTCACGTACATGGTTTAACTGCTAAGATTTGTGAAGCATTTATTTCAAGAATCTAATGGATGTTGTATTCATTTTCATGTTTCCTATGGCTAAAATGCTTTCAGTTGGGCCCACTGATAATTCAGGTGCCCATTCAAATGTAAGTAGACAAGAGAGGTAGTTAGAGGTAAGTGATTTGATGGCGCTAGTTTAAAAAAAAACTTTTACATGTTTGCAATTTCACCCAATTTTCAGTAAAAATTTACAGTTTATTCCAATTGGAATATAAACTAATTCCGGTGCAGCAGCTTCTGGGCAGGGTCTTGGAACCTTGCCAATTACTGAGACGGTGAGGTGACATCAGTGGTATGAATGGAATGAGGCTCTTTCAGGGGAACTGAAGAGAAATAGTTGACTGACAGAGTGAGAGATCACTTCATCCGGAATGATGCCAGAAGAGAGCAGATGGTGTAAGGAAAAGGGGCAAAGAGAGCTGGGCAATATGGAACCATCAGCATGATGAAAAAAACCTCCTGCCCCCCCCCATCAAGTACAATTAAACAGTAAATGTGATATTAATGGTCTACAACAAATCTTGTCATTGTAGGCTGAAGCTTGCAGGTTGATGTGGGTTACTGCTTGATGTCTTCATGTACATTCAGTGCTAGTCTTTGAAGGGTCCCGAGTCTTGTTCCTCCTCCACTGGAGTCTGAGGTGTACTTCACCGTGGCAGAGCTCATGGCTTCTGTAAGAACCAGATCTCGTTTCTCCGGTTGGCAGCTGCGGGATTTGTGTATCCTGCTACTATAAACGTGTCCTGCAAACACTGATCAGGGGAGTCTAGAAGCTCTGCCAGCAGGGAAATTTCTCGCATAATAGACTCCTCATTGGTAACTCCAGCAAATTCCCTGTAAAGAGAAAGTTGAATATTATGATTTTTTTTTTTTTTTGTATATTTGGGATCTGAATACATTTCAGGCGGTTTAGTCCTTGTGTCTAAATTGAATGATTCATATTGCGTTTCAGGATTTCTAAACGGGATTGCTAGACGCACTATGATCCAGAGCTTTCGAATACTCGCCCTGTGTAGTGAGGCCTGTGGCCCATCAGGGTAGAGCCATATGAAATATGTACAGTACTGCCCAAAAGTTTTTAGGCAGGTGTAAAGAAATGCTGTAAAGTAAGAATGCTTTCAAAAATATATTTTATATCAGGGCTCAAAATTTCAAGTACTGAGCTATTAGCCAGGCCTTAAAGTGGTTGTAAACCCTTACAGACCACTTTGACCTACAGGTAAGCCTAGATTAAAGCTTACCTGTAGGTCCAAGAAATATCTCCTCAACCTACACGGTTTAGGAGACATTTGCAAAAAGACAGGCACCGCTGTCTACGGTGCGCAGGCGCGATATGCCGTTAGTGGCGGCTCCCGTGCGCATGCGCGGGAGTGATGTCATTGCGGCTCCGGCCAATCACAGCGCCGGAGCCACGATACCCGGAAAGAAGATGGACGCTCCTTAGCAGAGGGGACTGTGGTGACATCGTAGGGTTTACTTCCTCTTTAAGAGTTGCTCGCCACCAATTGCCCCACCCAATTCCTACCCTGCCCCGCCCCTAATCTTGCCTTCCTAAATTATCTCATGGAATAACACTTTTAAATGTTTTATGCAGAAATAAGTTACAAAAATAAATATTTAACTTTTATCAGCGCAGCCTCACCTGTGCCCATCGGCGCAGCCTCACCTGTGCACGGGGATCAGAGAGCTGGCAGGATTATTACACAGAGCGAGGATCAGCCGCTGTGACAGCTTTGATTTGAATTGCCTGCAGTTGCACAAAGTCCAGGAGGCAGGACTTTGTGTGACTGGGGGTGCCGGGCGATTAAAATAAAAACGGTCACAGAGGGCGATCCCCGATCTGTGTGATGATCTCCTCTTTCTTTCCCTGGCTGTTCTCTGGGAGAATGGCTCCCATTCAACCCCGCCTGCCGGCGGCACCCACCCCTCCCTCTGAGGCAGCCCCACACTCGCCCTCAAGCTTTTTCCACTCGCCAAATGCGGGCAGGCGAGTGGAAATTTTGAAGTCAGTTTTATACAATATAGATTTTATTTGTTTATTTTTATCAATTTACAAAATGCGAAGTGAGCGAACAGAAGTTGATATTGTTTGTTTTGGGGAGGTTTAATGTAAAATCTAAAAGGCAAGCAGTGGAAAGCTCTTAAAGTCTGACTTATGAAAATAGTTGGATTTGGATCTTTTTCTTCTTATAGCGACCACGTAGATGAAATAAGGGCGAGTGATGATGGGGCCGGTGGGCTTGTGGTGGATGGGTCAGGGGATAGAATATTCAGAGTTTGTCCTCAGCCCGCCTTTACAGCACAGTCCCCCCTTTGTATCAGTGCCCACAGTCCCCCATTAAAGTAGTCACACAGTGTCCTCAGTTTCCCTTCACATCACAGCCCCCTTTTACATTACAGTGCAGTCCCCTTCACATTAATGTAGCGGGGGCTGTGAGTTAAAGTGGACTGCACTGTAAAGGTTCACTATAAAGATGATGGTGCCCCTTTACAGTGCAGTCCCCTTTATATTGCAGTGCCCCTAGCTAACACTGCCTCCTCTATCACAGTGGCCCTGCAGTCTGCCCCCCCCCCCTTTTTCTCTACTATTGCACTTCCCCATTCCAATCTCTGCCTCCTCTGCACAGGACTCCCATTTGGCAGGGCAGAGGCTGTTATCAGTCCATGTGTCCTGTCCCAGTGTTCAGCCAACTCATAGAAATCTCAAACCACGTCACTTCCGGTTACTCTCCAGCATCTGTAATTGGAGATTTCGACGAGTTGGCTTTGACACAACACTGGCAGCGTATACACTAAAGTACACGATATAATGAGCGGACATTGTTAGTCCGCCCGCTACTAACTATCAACATGGCCGCTTCCAAGGCGGCGCCAACTTTTTCCTCCTGTCAAAACAGCCAACTCATCATGTACCATAATGTATACCCTGCCGGTGTTGTCGAAATAGCCTACTCGTCAATCTCCATTTACTGATGCTGGAGAGTAACCTAAAGTGACGTGGTTGGAGATTTTGACGAGTTGGCTATTTTGACAGAATGCTGGTTCCTCTGCCGGGGGGTGGGAGGAGCTTTCCATTCTGATCTGCAGCTCCTCCTGACCCCTGCCCTGCTGATTGGATGACATTGTCGGGTGGGGGTGGAGGCGCCTGGAGAGGACCCACGGGCATGGTCGCACAGCAGAAGGTGAGCGGCAACTTCAGTCTGTGATAGCCCTGTGCCCGCCTGCTGTTCAGCCTGGCCATCAACAGGCCATGGACCGACACTGGTCCCCGGCCTGGGGGTTAGGGAACTCCTGCTCTAACCGATCTAGAGTATGCAAAAACAAATTCCTTTATACTATTTGTGCGTAGTCCAGTTTGGCACCCTGTAATTTATCCAATGGGGAAAATGTATACTTTTTTATTTTTTTTATTCCAGGTTTCAAAAAAAAAATGTTTGGTACAATTTATCAGAAAACGAATAAACAAGATATTCTAGGACAGCAGTAGGGGTCCTAATCATCTGGGTTAGAATAGCCATCTGTGATACTCCATATAAAGGAAGAATGAAGGTCGCACTCTGGAGTTCAGTCCCAGAGTAACACTTGTCTGATCTAAGAGACTATACACAACCCATTCTGGGCTCCTCCCTCTGACATATTTCACTCACAAAAAAAATCGGGTTAAAGCACAGAAGGATCAGGAATTTTAAATATACACTTGCATTGTTTTTTCCTTTTTATAATTAATATTTTCTAACAATTTCTAATTTACTTGCAAAGTACCTTTGAACTTACTAGCAATAGGCATAGAGACCCTGGATCTATGATTTAGGCAGTCTCTCCTCTTGAGGGCATTACTATTGGAGGTAGGAAAGAGTGCGACCTTTAAGAAATGTACACAAATGCCCCCCCCCCCCCCCCCATCAACACAGACGGTGCTGACAGGGGAATCCCTCCTGCCAAGTCTTTGTATTCTTCCGGATGCTAGCCATAATCGCAAGTAAATCCGGCAGGCTGATCGATCAACTTGGTACATTCAGCCTGCCCACACATGGTTCGAATCTTGCTGAACCGGCCGAGTTTCAAACTCGTCTATGACAGGGCTATAGAGTGAGGCAGGCATGGCACTTCCTAATTTTGTATTTTTATTATCTTGCCAGGGCAACTGAGACATCTCATGGATTGGCTTGCCTAAACTACACCCATGATGGTTGAGGCCCACTTAACCACAGTGTTGATAGTTAACAATCTTCTGTTTTGTTTGGGCCAAGATAGCCCAAACTATTTACTGCACCAACTGGTGCATTTTCTAGAGCATGCTGTGTTATCTATATGTAGCCTCGACTACATAAAGTATGCAGCCTTGTGTTGTGGAAGTTGAAAAGGGGATTCCCATCCCACTCTTGGAACAAAATAGTCACAAAATAGTCAAACTGAGCGCTGCTCAGCCAATCGCATGAAGCTTTAGGCCTCTTTGACATGGACGATCCATATGTCCGTTTTTCATCCTTCCGTTTTCTGATGGAAAAACGGACATACATTCATCCCTATAGAGCGTCGGATGTCAGCGGTGACATGTCCGCTGACTTCCGACCCCGCTCCGATCCGAAAAGTGTAACGGAGGAAAAACCTACTTTTCCATCCGTTATCGGATCGGGTGACGACGGACACTACGGTCCGTCGTCATCCGATCCCCCCATAGGGGAGAGCGGCGCTCTGACAGGTCCGTCGCTGCACAGTGTGCAGCGATGCACCTGTCATCTTCCTGCTCAGCGGGGATCGGCGGAGCGATCCCCGCTGAGCCAGCGGATGTTCATGGGGCGGATCATCACTGATCCGCCCCGTGAGAAAGAGGCCTTATGTTCTTTGAATGAATACAGGACTTCTCTGCTTGACGAGGCAGAGAGGTGGGCAAATCTCATGATCTCTACCTCGTGCTCTGGGTGTGGCACAGGAAGTCCCATCCCACGGCTAAAACATTAAGGGCCCGTTATGGATTTTGGGGGGACCCCATGCTGGTTAGGATTGGGGCAAACCCCACGTGGTTTGTGTGTGTGGTGGTGTGTGTTTGTTTGTTTTTTTTTTTTGTTTTTTTTAATGCGGCTCCTTTGCTCCCTGATAGCAGGGATGACTTGTTGTTAGGCTCCTGAACTGGTGACTCCGTAGCAGGGATAAGTCATTGGTTGTTGGGATTATTATTATTTTACAGGATTTATATAGCGCCAACAGTTTGCACAGTGCTTTACAATATGAGGGCAGACAGTACAGTTACAATACAATTCAATAGAGGAGGAATCGGAAGGCACTGCTAGTTAGAGCTTACAATCTAGAAGGGAGGGTCAAGTGAAACAAAAAGGTAATAACTGTGGGGGAAGCTGATGAGGAAAATTATAAAATGCAGCAGTTGGGTGTGGGTAGAGTAGGCTTCTCTGAAGAGGAGGGTTTTCAGGGATCGTCTAAAAGCTAATAGAGTATGAGATTATCGGACAGATTGGAGTAAGGAGTTCCATAGAATTGGAGAGGCTCTGGAAAAGTCCTGGAGGCGAGCATGGGAGGAGGTAATGAGGGAGCTAGAGAGCAGGAGGTCTTGGGAGGAGCGAAGAAAACGAGTAGTTTGATATTTTGAGCCTAGGCTAGTGATGTAGCTGGGGGCTAAGTTGTGGATGGCTTTGTAAGTTGTTTGTTAGTATTTTGAATTTAATTTGTTGAGTGGAAGGATTGACAGAGAGGAGTAGCAGACGCTGAGCGTCTGGCAGCAGCATTCATGATGGATTGAAGGGGGGATAGACTATGTAGAGGTGAGCCAATAAGAAGGGAGTTGCAGTAGTCGAGGCGAGAGATGACCAGGGAGTGAAGTAAGAGCTTTGTTTGTCCAAATCATTTGGTGGAGGGGGGGATTATGGTGTGGGGTTGGTTTGCAGGGGTTGGGCTTGGCTCCTTAATTCCAGTGAAGGGAACACTTAAGGCGTCAGCATACCAAGACATTTTGGACAATTTCATGCTCCCAACTTTGTGGGAACAGTTTGGGGATGGCCCCTTCCAGTTCCAACATGGCTGAGCACCAGTGCACAAAGCAAGGTCTATGAAGACATGGTTGAGCAAGTTTGGGGTGGAGGAACTTTACAGGCCTGCACAGAGTCTTAACATCAACCCGATTAGAACACCTTTGGGATGAATTCGAGCGGAGACTGCGAGCCAGGCCTTTCCGTCTAACATCAGTGCCTGACCTCACAAATGCCCTTGTGGAAGAATGGTCAAACATTCCCATAGACACACTCCTAAATCTTGTGGACAGTCTTGCTAGAAGAATTGAAGCTGTTATAGCTGCAAAGGGTGGGCCAATTAAATAAACCCTATGGACTAAGACTGGGATGCCATTAAAGTTTGTGTGTGTAAAGGCAGGGGTCCCAATATTTTTGACAATATAGTGTAGTCTAAAGTGTTCTACATGTCGTCTTCTACTGTATAAAAAAAAAAAAAAAACTAGAATGGAAACAGTTGTTTGCTTTGAACTAGGTCAATTCCTTTTTGTTCCTTTTGCAAGTAATACAAAGACTGTTAAATTAGTTTTCCAAGTATAGTTAGCAGGTATTTTACAGCTGTAGCACATTCTGATTAGATTCAGGGGGAGATGGACACTTTTTTTCAATATGACATATTATTAGACAAGACACTGGTAAACTGTACAGATAGACGTCCACCAGAGTTATTGTTCCAAAGCCATGTCATTCTTATTATTGCCACTTGACATATTCAGCTTCACTATGTGGTGGGTGGTGGGAATGGTGAGGCCAAGCTGCTCTCCCTATTTGCTTTTTATTATCGTGGCCGGGGGGGGGTTTGTTCTAATGCACAAGACCTGAATAGGAACCCATCTTGTCAGGTCACTTAGACCCTTATGTTATTGAAAGGCAACAATTGCTTGTAATATGGAAGTAAGGCTCTTGAAGACCAAGGGATGTGGTCTCTGAAAGGTGAATTATTTAAAATGTGTTATTAGGACTAAGCAACACTAAACTGTTGAGTTGGTTTGCCAGCACTGATTTTAAGAGGGATTAAATCTCTTTTGTAAAAGAAAATACATTGTTGTCTTTTTTTTTTTTTTGTAAGTTTTAAATCCTGTAAGATTTAAATACCTCAATTTGTCATAATTGAATAATTCAAAAGAAATGAGAGGGCCTAAGATCAAATAGTGATTTCTGTAGGCAGCAAGAGGACCAATCTGTCCATGCTATTCTTGGGTACTGCTCACAGGTCATGAACGGGCTCTGTAATCTTTGATCTAGGTGTGCAGATAGAATGACACATTGAAGGTAACCCTGGCAGTAAGGGTTCGTAGCCTTTATTTGCTTTTTAATGAAAGTGCAAAGGATCTGCAGAACGCTATCGATTATTAGATATGTTTAGAAGGATTTATAGAATTTCTGTGGTCAGACCATATTAATAAAAATTCTTCCACAACGTATGTGCGTTTTTTTTTTATCTTTATGCATTTTATTTAACTGTAAAATCCTTCCTGTAGATATTCAAAAGCCTTGAGGTTGCTACTGGGTGCCACCAGCTTGGATGTGTGCAGTAATTCAATTCAAAAAGTGAAACTCCTATTTTATATATAGATGCGTTACACACAGAGTGATATATTTTCAAGTATTTTTCTTTTTTAATTTTGATTATTACAGCTAGTGACAACCCAAAATTCAGTATCTCAGAAAATTATAATATTACATAAGACCAATTATGAAAAAAAAAAGATTTTTAGTACAGAAATGTTCGCTTACTGAAAAGTTGAGTTGGTCCATCTACAGTATAGCAGCCCTCAAATTTTCCACCCGCATTTTGAAAATGATGACTGGCGACCGTGGGCTGCCTGGGAGTTGAATGGGAGCCGTTCTCCCAGCGATCGCCGGGGGGGGAGAGCAGACAGTCGGATTATCAGAGAGCGGGGAACATCGCTGTAACAGCTTTCATTTGCATTGCTGTGTGTTCTCGCCATCACATACAGCCCTGCCTCCTGGCCCGGGTACTTTGATGGACATATCACCCGTCCAGTGTCGGAACGTGTGATGTATATCAAAGTACCCGGGCCAGGAGGCAGGGCTGTATGTGACGGCACGCGGCGGGTACACAGCAATTCAAATGAAAGCTGTTACAGCGATGTTACCTGCTCTCTGATGATCCGGCCGGCAATCCTCTTCCTCTCCCAACATTCCCTGCACAGGTGAGGCTGCCTTGTTGGGCACAGGTGAGGCTGCCTTTTTGGGCACTGATAAAGTTGTTTATTTATTTTTGTAACTTAATTCTGCATAAAACTTTTAAGTGTCATTTCATGATATAATTTATGAGGGCGTGTTTAGGGGAGACATTAGAGGCAGGGTAGGGGTTGGGTGGAGCAACTGGTGGCGAGTAACCCTTAAGACCTGGCTAGTTACTCCGGACTTGAAATTTTGAGCCCTGCAGTAAAGTATGCACTCAATACATGGCTCCTTTTACATCAATGCGGCGTGGCATGGAGGTGATCAGCCTGTGGCACTGCTGAGGTGTTATGGCAGCCCAGGTTGCTTTGATAGCGGCCTTCAGCTCATCTGCATTGTTGGGTCTGGTGTCTCTCATCTTTCTGTTGACAATACCCCACAGATTCTCTATGGGGTTTAGGTCAGGTGAGTTTACTGGCCAATCAGCATCTCTATAAAGCTGGTCAGCAGAGGGAAGCATGAAGTGCTCTAGAATTTCCTGGTAGAGGGCTGTGCTGACTTTAGACTTACTAAAACACAGTTGACCAACACCAGCAGATGACATGGCTCACCAAATCATTACGGACTGTGGAAAATTTTGCATTTCATTTGGAAATCAAGGTTCCAGAGTCTGGAGTGGAGAGGTACAGAATCCAAGTTGCATGAGGTCCAGTGTGAAGTTTCCAGTCAGTGATGATTTGGGGAGCCATGTCATCTGCTGGTCATCTGCTGGTCATCTGCTGGTGTTTGTCCTCTGTGTTTTTATCAAGTCCAAAGCCAGCACAGCCCTCTACCATTAAATTCTAGAGCACTTCATGCTTCCCTCTGCAGGCCTTGGCACCTGCCCACACTGCCAAAAGTACCAATACCAGGTTTATTGATCATGTTATTACTGCTTGATTGGCCAGCAAACTCGCCTAACCTAAACCCCATAGAGAATCTGTGGGGTATTGTCAAGAGGAATATGAGACACCAGACCTAACAATGCAGAAGAGCTGAAGGCTGCTATCAAAGCAACCTGGGCTTCCATCAGTAGTGCCACAGGCTGATCAACACCATGCCACGCTCCATTGATGCAGTAATTCATGCAAAAGAAGCCCCGACCAAGTATTTAGTGCATACTATACTGTACATGGACATACTTCTCAGTAAGCTGACATTTTCTGTATTAATTTTCATTTTTTTTTTAATTAAAAAAAATTTCTAATTTTCTGAGATACAGAATTTTGTGTGTTCACTAGCTGTAAGCCATAATCAACAATAAAAAGAAATACTTGAAATATATTACTCTGTGTGCAACGCATCTATATATAAAATATGACTTTCACTTTTTGAATTGAATTACTAAAGTAAATTAACTTTTTGATGATGACTTGTATGACCTGTATAAAGGTTCTGAGGGAGGTGAGGAGGGGTGGAGGACATGGGTCAGTGGACGATTAGTCTGGCCATAGACGGAGCGTTTTTACTTTCCTGCAGCCACAGGTTACAGGAAAGAAAATCACTTGGTTCCCTTATCAATGCAGTCAGTGTTGGTGGCAGAATCTCTCCCTCTGAGCCATTGTATTCTCCTGGTAGGGGAAGCCGTCCTCGCTGGGAGAACACAGTGGTAATTGCTAGTCGCTACAACAGCCACTAGCAATAATTACATGTAAAATCAGACGGGCTGGTTGTACCCAAGTTTATCGTTTAAGCGTTTCCGTAACCTTCCATATTAAAACCTAAACCTTGTTCCAGAAACCCCGGATTCTGGGGCATTCCCACCAAACATGAAACATAGTGCCAATATAGAACCACTTTAAAGCCCACCTCTGGGCAAATATTAAGGGGAATTCCTCCAATGGATCATAGGCATTAACCCCTCCCCCACCAGCCGCCAAAGTTATATAGAGGCAGGATGGCTCCCTTGCGTGAGCCATCGTAGCTGTACGTCTGCTCTTTAAGATGCTGTAACAGGCGCGTGTCCTCAGCGGGCGCGATGACGGTCGGGCACCCGCGATCGCTCATGACAGAGTAGGAACTGGGATCTGTGTGTGTAAACACACAAATCCCGGTTCTGTCAGGGGAGAGGAGACAGATCGTGTGTTCCTACTAAGTAGGAACAACTATATCTCTCCTCCTGTAGTCATGCACATTCCCCCCACAGTTAGAACACACTGAGGGAACACATTTAACCCCTTGGTCGCCCCCTAGTGTTAACCCCTTCCCTGCCAGTGACATTTGTACAGTAA
The DNA here is from genome assembly GCF_042186555.1 of Aquarana catesbeiana. Taxonomy (NCBI): domain Eukaryota; kingdom Metazoa; phylum Chordata; class Amphibia; order Anura; family Ranidae; genus Aquarana; species Aquarana catesbeiana. Next base: position 34,698,721 of record NC_133336.1, read on the forward strand.
TCAGAGGCTATTTTTAGCTCTGATCGCTGTATAAATGTCACTGGTCCCAAAAAAGTGTCAAGTGTCCGATGTGTCCGTCGCAATGTTGCAGTCCCGATAAAAATCACAGGTCGCCGCCATTACTAGTAAAATTATAAAATAAAAAGGCCATAAATCTATCCCCTATTTTGTAGACGTTATAACTTTTGTGCTAACCAATCAATATACGCTTATTGCCGTTTTTTGTTTTTACCAAAAATATGTAGAAGAATACATATCGGCCTAAACTGAGGAAATTTTTTTTTTTTTTTTTTTTAGGGGATATTTTATTATAGCAAATTTTTTTTTCTTCTTCAAAATTGTCGCTCTTGTTTTTTTTTTGTTTTTTGTTTTGTAGCGCAAAAAATAAAAACCGCAGAGGTGATCAAATACCACCAAAAGAAAGCTCTATTTGTGGGAAAAAAAGGGGTCAATTTTGTTTGGGTACAGCGTCGCACGACCGCGCAATTGTCAGTTAAAGCGACGCAGTGCCATATCGCAAAAAATGGCCTGGTCAGGAAGGGGGTAAAGTCTTCCGGGGCTGAAGTGGTTAAACAAACTTGGCTGGTATAAACATATTTTTTTTTTTTTCTATCCAATTTCTTCTATCCAAAACTAAAGAAAAGCTTTGCTACTTTCACAAGATTGGCTGTTTATAGTTACAATCCCAGATCGCTAGTCATGGACTGAACCTCTCAAGCTGGCCTGCCTGTTTCGAAATTCAGCTGGTTTAGCAGGAACCAGACAAATTTCAATCAATGTATGGCTGTTCTGATTCATGAGAAGTTGATTTACATAGTCGGTAAGGCTGAAAAAAGACAATCGTCCATCCAGTTCAACCTGTGTAGGTGCATGTGTATCAGTGTCTATAATTATTTCCCATATCCCTGTATGTTGTGTCCTTTAAGATGTACATCTAATGCCCCATACACACGGTCGGACTTTGTTCGGACATTCCGACAACGAAATCCTAGAATTTTTTCCGACGGATGTTGGCTCAAACTTGTCTTGCATACACGCGGTCACACAAAGTTGTCGGAAAATCCGATCGTTCTGAACGCGGTGACATAAAACACGTACGTCGGGACTATAAACGGGGCAGTGGCCAATAGCTTTCATCTCTTTATTTATTCTGAGCATGCGTGGCACTTTGTCCGTCGGATTTGTGTACACACGATCGGAATTTCCGACAACGGATTTTGTTGTCGGAAAATTTTATATCCTGCTCTCAAACTTTGTGTGTCGGAAAATCCGATGGAAAATGTGTCATGGAGCCTACACACGGTCAGAATTTCCGACAACAAGGTCCTATCACACATTTTCCATCGGAAAATCCGACTGTGTGTACGGGGCATAAGTCTTTTAAAACTATCCATATTCCCCTCAGCCACCGCCAGTTGTGGGAGAGGGTTCCACATCCTCATTGCCCTAACAGTGAAGAACCCCCTACGCAGTTTAAGGTTAAACCGCTTCTCCTCCAGTCTCGTTGTGTGCCCCCTTGTCCTTTTACACTCCCCAGGACTAAATAGTTTATTTCCTATGCTGGGATCCCCATTGTGATATTTGTAGATCACTATCATGTCCCCTCTCAAGCTTCTTTTCTCCAACGAGAATACATTTAGTGTTTGCAGCCATTCCTCGTAATTGAGGTTCTCCAGTCCCCTTATTAGTTTAGTTGCCCTTGTTTGAACTCTCTCCAGCACATCCCTTCAGAGGCCTGGTGACCATAACTGGACGGAAAACTCCAGTTGAGGCCTAACCAGAATTTTTTGAAGTGGCAGAATTATAATTTTGTCCCTGGGGTCTATCCTTTTTCTATGCATGCTAATATTCCTACTGCTTTGGTAGCTGCAGCTTGGCATTGCATGCTGTTGCTCAATCTGTCATCTATAAGCACCCCTAGATCCTTCTCCATCCTTGATTCTCACAGAGGTTCTCCACCTATTGAATATTTTTAATTTGTTTTTTGACCCCCAAGTGCATTACTTTACATTTCTCCACATTAAACCTCATTTGCCATTTGTCTGCCTACTCCTTTATTATATTCAGGTCTTTCTGCAAAATTTCTGTGTCCTGATGCAAGTTTATTACTCTGCTTATCTTTGTGTCATCCGTAAAATCGGAGACTGAACTAGTTATCCCATACTCTATATCATTTTATGAATATGTTGAGTAGAATTGGCCCCAAGACAGAACCTTGGGGTACCCCACTCACCACTCCAGACCAGTCTGAGTACATGTTATTGATCACTACCCTTTTGGACCTTTCCCTGTAACCATTTTTTTACCCAAGCACAAACCCTATGGTCCAAGCCATCGATCAACTTCTCATTGACTGGCTTGTTAGTACATTTTTGCTCGATCAGCTCATGCTGCCAGCTTTACCCTTCATAGCCCCAGTTCATCTTGCAGTTCCTGCTTTCAAAAAGTCTTACCTGTCTGTGTGAAGTAGCTGAGACTTCATTCTGTACAGCATATTTCAGGTACATGAATATGGCGGTTAACTTCTAATTACCTTGTGAAGACCACAGTGGGTGGCCACTCTTCTATGACAATGTCTGGATCTGTGGGTTGAGGTGGATTGGCTTGAAGGTGGGAAGGGATATAATATGCCACAGTGATGACACGTGTGATTCCTGTGTGCGTTTCATCTGTGTGCACGGTTGTAAGAACTGGAATGGTCATTCCTAAATATAAGCCTAGAAATGAAAATAAAGCATAGTCATAGCAAATGTCTACCATAGGTTGGTTTTAGAAATTGAGGAGCCTACACTAGAATAAGATCTAAAACTTATGTGCCTTCCCAGTTTATAAGGGAAGGGTCAACACTGCAGATCAGTGGTGGTCAGCATGACAATTAGAGGGTCCTCACAATAGCATCACATTTTTTAGGTACTTTTCAGAAGCCCATATTTTAACACGTAGAGGTTGATTTACTAAAAGAAAATATACTGTGCACTTTAAAGGGGTTGTAAAGTCAGAAGGTTTTTTTTATCCTAATGCATTAAGATAAAAAGCCTTCTGTGTGCAGCAGCTCCTCTCAGCCCCCCTTACACTTACCTGAGCCCCATCTCTGTCCAGAGATGTCCACAAGTGACTTGGCCGTCCAGGACTCTCCTCCTGATTGGCTGAGACACAGCAGCGGTGCCATTGGCTCCGGCTGCTGTCAAACAAAGTCGGTTAGCCAATCAGGAGAGTGAGGGGGCTGGGTCGGGGCTCGTTGTCTGAATGGACACAGGGAGCTGTGACTTGGCTCAGGTGCCCCCATAGCAAGCTGCTTGCTGTTGGGGGCATTCGACAGGCAGGAAGAGCACTGAAGAGGCTCCCAAGAAAAGGAGGATGCAGGCTGCTCTGTGCAAATCCACTGCATGGAGCAGGTAAGTATAACATGTTTGTTATTTTTATGGAAAAAAAAAAGATGAGACTTTATAATCACTTTAAAGCGGGGTTCCACCCAAATTTTGAACAATATCTGTATGTATTCTCTTCCTTGCCTAGATGCTGACATGCCGTTTAAAAAAATTTAAATTGCCGTAATTACCTTTTATTTTTCTATTCTTCTTTGCACTTCCTGGTTCTCCTCCCGTGGGAGTAGGCGTGTCTCTAGCCTCTCCCAGACTCCTGGGAGCTAGTCTCAGGCTTCCCAGGATGCCACTGAGCATGTGCGGGAACGAGCAGTGAATGCTGGGAGCACAGCATTCACCACATCCAGGAAATAAATGCTTGTTGGCTTCAAATGCCCACAATGAAGATGGAAACCGCCTGCAGTGAATAATATAAGTTATTCTTTCCAACGAAATCTGACACAGGCGGACATATTACACACAATATGTGAGTATGTAATGCTGAGAAGAAAAGTTTGTGAATGAACTAAAAAAAAAAAAACGATAGATAGGTGGACCCCCGCTTTAAGTTCATTTGCTCTATATTTGAGGGGAAGCTCTGCTGGTTTCTATCATCCAATTGTTTACAAACAAAAATGCTGTTTTTCATTTTACATAGTTATTCAGGTTGAAAAAAGACACGAGTCTATCTAGTTCAACCAATAAAAGAGAAAAAGAAAAAAAAAATCATACAATCCCATATGCACAATCCTAAACCCACAGTTAATCCAGAGGAAGGTGAAAAAACCTAGCATACAATGATCCAATTTGCTACAGCAGGGGAAAAAATTCCTTCCTGATCCCCCGAGAGGCAATTGGATTTTCGCTGGATCAGCTTTACCTATAAATGTTTAATGTGATTGGGTATTCTTTGCAAAGTAAAGTGTGTTTAGCTCTGGAGCAAGTGCACAGTATATTTGCCTTTAGCTAATCAACCCCTTAGTAGAGCTGCAAGATTAATCGTTAAAAAAAATCACGATCTTGATTCAAACCCCCCCCCTCACGATCTTAAACCAGCATTTCCACGATTCTATGTAACAAGTGCAGAGCCGTTCTCTGCTAAGAGCTGTCGAAAAGGGATGAACTTTGGTCTGTAAATGAGGTCAGTTTAACCACTTAAAGACTAAGCCTTTTTCTGACATTTGTTGCTTACAAGTTATAATCGGTATTGTTTGCTAAAAAATTACTTGGAACCACCGAACATTATATATATTTTTTTAAGCAGAGACCCTAGAGAATAAAACGGCAGTTGTTGCAATATTTTATGTCAGTATATTTACGCAGCGGTTTTTCAAGCGCAATTTTTTTGGGTTAAAAAAATACACTTTAATGAATTTGAAAAAGGTAAAAAAAAAACTAAACCGTAAAGTTAGCCCAATTCTTTTGTATAATGTGACAGATGATGTTACGCCGCGAGAATCATGAGAGAATTGTGATTTTTATTCTAAGCAAAAAAATTGTGATTCTCATTTTAGCCAGAATCGTGGAGCTCTAACCCTTAGTGTTTACTAACCAAATCACATGCTTCCATGCTGCTCTCTCCCTGATGGCGCTGGGCTGCGAATAAACTTCTATACTCTACGGGGCCCTCCTTGTATATCCCTTTACATGTGAGAGATCTACCAAGTATTAAATCCAACTACTGCATTGAAGGATTGGTGGCAAGAGGAGAGAAAGAGGGGAGAGAAATAGAGAAGAATACATCTGAAAAGCCCATATGAGCCAGAGAACATCTGCATTTCAAGGTCTTAAAGTGGTTGTAAACCCCCGATTTGTCACTTTAAGACCCCTTTCATACCGAGCCGCCTATAGCGTCAGCAGTAAAACGCGCTATTTATAGCGGCGTTTTACCGTTGGATTTGCGGCGCATTTCGGCCGCTAGCGGGGCGCTTTTACCTCCCGCTAGCAGCCAAGAAAGGGTTAAAACCGCCCGCAATGCACCGCAATAGCGGCTATTTGCCGGCGGTATCCCAGCGCTGCCCCATTGATTTCAATGGGGAGCAGCGGTTGAGGAGCGGTAAACGCACTGCTCCTTCACCGCTCCAAAGAAGCTGCTGGCAGGACTTTTCCTGACGTCCTGCCAGTGTAGCGCCCCAGTGTGAAAGCCCTCGGGCTTTCACACTGGAGATAATGCTGCAGCTGTTTAGGGGCGGATTGCAGGCGCTATTTTTAACGCTAGTGCGCCGATGATTTCAACAATAATAATTAAATGGAGGAGAATAGGGAGTTAATTAAGGCTGATTAGAGTAAATTAAGGGTTATTAAGGGGTTAAACAAGAGGAACATTTGTTTATTCCTTTGATCTGCAGATGAAGAAACAGAAAGATACAAAAAGAAACAATGTTTCTTTTTATTTTAGTGTTTCAGGGCTGAGCAAATGTTGGTAATAAACATTGCCGGCTGTTTTTTTTTTTTTTGACAGCTCCAATTACAGGACACTGGGGAGACCCACTGACAGCTCAAACAGCCGAGCCTGAAAGTATCTGTTTCGGGTATCGATGTATTTTCATGAGTAGCGGAGTTCCACCCAAAAAGTGGAACTTCCGCTCATCTGATTCCTCCCCCCCTCCGTTGCCACAATTGGCACCTTTCAGGGGGGAGGGGGGTGCAGATACCTGTCTACTACAGGTATTTGCACCCACTTCCTGGAATAGACTCCCGCGGGAGTCACGCCCCTTCCCGCACCCCCTGCTGTCTCCTGGGAAACACACAGGTCCCAGGAGAGAGCGGGGACCACTTAGGACCCACAGTGCGACTCGCGCATGCGCAGTAGGGAACCGGGAAGTGAAGCCGCAACGCTTCACTTCCTGATTATCTCAGAGACAATGGCGGCAGCAGCAGCCGAGAGCTGAGCGATTGATTGGCTTCGGCTGCCGACATCGCTGGACTCCAGGACAGGTAAGTGTACATTTATTCAAAGTCAGCAGCTGCAGTATTTGTAGCTGCTGGCTTTTAATAATTTTTTTTTTGGTGGACTTCCTCTTTAATATATGGACTGCACAATATCTTGGTGCTATGGGTCTACTTCTACATGCAGCAGACCTAAAATATGTTGGCTGTATATGGAACATTTTGTCTTTATGGGTGGAAGGTGAAGGGAGTGTGGTGTGTTATCATGAGACATCTCTTACCTGAAGAATTCTGCTCACAGATGTATTTCATAAGCTTCATGAACCCCATGCAGATACTTTGTTCATATTTCTCCTCCTTCATCTTAATGCAGGCCCATTTAGCTGTTCCATATTGCCTTTTCTCATACAGTATTTCACCACACTGAGCAAGAAAAAAAAAAAATGGATTTTGAATGGGGGGAAAAAAATAGATTCGAACAGTAAAAACGACATTGTCCACTTGGAATTTTTAAAAATAGATTTTTGGGATCGAGGGAGGTTTTGAGTTAACAAAAAGAAAATGTGCAAAATATACCTGCATGTTGTCAGCCCACAGTGGGAATTGGGAGCGTTTTCTGGCAGTTTAGTGGGTATTTTTCTGTACTTGTCATGTCTTAAAGCAAAGTAGGGCTAAAGCTTTTTTGACCATACTTCACTTGTGGGTCACAGCAGGAGTGCACTTGTGCTTTCCTGAAACCTAGAATCAGCTGACAGTGGGCTGATGTCAGAGCTGCTCCAGACTCTGTAAGGATCCCGACCATATTGTCAGGATCCTTACAGCTGCCTGATTTGACAGCTGGGTCTGGCTCTCGGCACGCGGCGGAGAGCTGAAGCCAGGTGCACCCGTGCCCTTGCCAACCCGGCACTCCAGTGAGCGGTGGGGAGCGTTGACTGATAGTCTGCTCTAGGATGATCAAGAACTGAGCAGTCAGTGGTCATGTGATCACTCATTCTCAGGCTTAAGCTGGGTACACACTGGCAGTTTTTTTTTTTTTTTGTTCAACCCAGTGGGCTTGTCATGTTAGTACAGCGATCTTCCCACTGAGCTATTGTGTTTTGATGGGGGACTTCCCCTCCAACCAGAACACACCGGTCAGCACTGGCAGCCAGTGCTGATCCGATGCTGGTTTTCCAGCATGCCCATGTGATAGAAGCTGGACAGGCTGCTGTACACATGGGCCGAATGGTTTGGCCCATGTGTGGCAGGTTTTAGAGCCGGGCAGGGGACAGCTGCAGCATAGAGAGGAGTATGCATGTTTATTTTTTTTTCATTTAGGATTTTTTTTGTTTTGTTCAAGAGGTGCACCAAATCGAATTTTTGGTAACGAAAATGCAGGGTGCGTTTGGCCAAAAACTGAAAATGACCGTTTTAAAAAATGTATACATTTGACTTTTTAATTTAATATCATGCATTTAAATGAATATGAATTTATTGACGGCCATTATTGACACCTTTAGCGCAAGCAAAGTTCCAGAAAAAATGTATCCTGTTAAATTCTCTGTATGTCTGCACATTGGTCTGTTGCTCTTCTGTTGTGTTAAAAATCTGCTTGCTACATTTTTGGTCAGTTAAAAAAAAAAGCGCACCAAAAATGCACCACCTCATTGAAAACTCACCAAGAACACATCAATAATGCACCTGTATTATGTTTGTAATGCAGTTTGAGTCACATGACCTATAAAAACAAAAAAACACACCGTAGTCCTAGTAAGATTGTGGCAAAATCGTGTGCGTTTTTGGCGCCATTATCCTCGCCTTTTTCTCTGATTTGGCAAAATGACGATAACACCATTTTCGCCCGATATGTTTCCGCTGAAATTTCGGTGCATCTCTTTTTTTTTTTTTTGGTGTCCCCAAGTTTCTAGTCTAACCTGTTATACGGCGGCAGGTTGGCAAGGCTGGGCAAACCGCTGTAGGTGTACGTTGGCCGCTTTAAGAGCTGTGCGAGGTGCCCGCTGGAGCCGATGTGCGTGGCCTGCAGCCGCGATCTCCGCCAGCTGCTCACGTTCGCTCCACAGAGAGCCAGAATGGGGATTTGTCAATGTAAACAGACAGGTCCCCGTTCTGACGAGGGGGGGGGGGGGATCTGCTGTTCCTAGTAATCAGGAACAGCGATCTCTCTCCTCCAGTCAGTTCCACCCCACCCCCCCAGTTAGAAAAACTCCCAGGGAACACATTTAACCCCTTGATCGCCCCTCTAGTGTTAACCACTTCCCTGCCAGTGTCATTTATACAGTAATCGGTGCATTTTTATAGCACTGATCGCTGTATAAATGACATTGGTCCCAAAAAAGTGTCAAAAGCGTCCGATCTGTCCGCCGCAATGTCGCAGTCCCGCTAAAAATCGCTGATCACCACCATAACTAGTAAAAAAAAAAAAAATAAAAAAAATAAAAATGCCGTAAATCGATCTCCTATTATGTAGACGCTATAACTTTTGCGCAAAACAAATATACGCTTATTGTGTTATTTTTGGTAAAAAATAAAATAAAAATAACGTCGCTTTAACTGACAATTGTGCAGTCATACGACGTACACAAACAAAATTGGTGTCCTTATTTTCCCAACAAATAGAGCTTTCTTTTGGTGGTATTTGATCACCTCCTGCGGTTTTTATTTTTTGCACTATAATAAAAAAACAAAAAAAAAAAACAACAATTTTGAAAAAACAAAAAAAGAACACGCATTTACTTTTTGCTATAATAAAATATTGTATAAATAATCATATACTATAAAAAAAAAAAAATCAGTTTAGGCCAATATGTATACTTCTACATATTTTTGGTAAAAAAAAAAAAAAAAAAAAAAATGTAGAAGAATACATATTGGCCTAAACTGATGAAGAATTTTTTTTTTCTTAGCAGGAAAATTTTAAATTAAAACGATATAATGAGGACATTTGGGGGCAGATTATTGATCGGCCATGAAGAGCTAAAACAGCCTTTCTGTCATCAGCAGGCATTTAACTGCTATAAAAAATGCTCAAACCTTTTTCTGTAATATACTGTATACAATAAACACGTACAAAAGAGATGGTAAAGTAGGATTTCTTTAAAATAGTAGGCTCTTTTTTTTTTTTTAAAGCTAGATATTACTAGTGTCTGATTTGCGGGCTGTACTTGGGGAAACAAGGCAAGCACTCCGCAAGGGATTAGACTGAGCAGAAAATCAGATTATCACAGATTGGAAGAGTACATACGGACCTGATAACATGTGACTCGCTCGCGGTTTCTCTGTTTTTTTTGGCAGGCTTTGATTTAAAGCAGCAAATTCAAGGCACGGTCTGCTTTACAGAACACGCGCCTGCAGAAGCACACAGCTGGGGACACAACTTCGGTTTGCTAAGTACACAACTAACTGCAGATTTTTTGTCACTTCTTTTTTGCTAGATGGAAAGAGGATTACATATTTAGACAATATTCTTCCGCACTCAGAATGTCTTCTCGATTAGGAGAAGCCGTGTGGATCAGTAGCCAGGCACATGTCTGTTCCAGGTCTGTGAGACCCAGCTAAGCCCAACATATTTGGGGATTCACTCAGTAGACCTTCTCGGGATTGGTACTTGGCCCATTACAAACTCATTTAAATTTTTTTTTTCTCAGTACTGCTGATCTCTTACAGCCTCTTTGCAACCAGTTCCTGTCTACATACATGCACTCCATGTAATGGCCATATGGTATTTCTCAAGGTTGGTTGTGACAACCGTGGACTGCAAAATGCATCTCTTCCAACTTTGAGATGAGGAGGGTGGGCACCGCCTTTAGTATTAAATGTGTAGGTAAAGGACGCACCCTTGCCATGCACCCAGTTATATGGACTATGAAGAATTCCTATGCAAATATAATTAAATCTACGTGTGCTCCCCCCCCCCCCCTTTACTACTATATAAATAGTAAAGTGAAGCAGCGCTATAAAACTATAACCAATGAAAATGCAAAACAGTATAAAGTGCTAAATACAAAAAGGAAGTGCAAATGCAATAAACAAATCCTGTGCAATCAAATAATCACATAATGATAAACAGTCTGATGTCAGTAGAAGAAATGTGCATCAAATATCACAATGATTGAAAGCAAAAAAAAAGGGGGGGGGGGAGTGTCCAAGTGCAAATCAGCAGGGTAGGATGTGATGGCCTGTAGAAAACCTTCAACAATCCACACCCAGTGTGTTCTAGCCTCTCTCCTCGGGAATAGACCCCAATGGGTCTAGTCATGCATCAAGATATTGGATCCTGGCAATCTGTGCCGTCTTCCTCTTTATTGAAGATTTCCCAGCGGGATAAGGAAAAACTGCAGCCTTAGGGGATAGAATTGGGGTCTATTCCTGAGGTGAGAGGCTAGAACATTACAATGCTGACAATAAAGAAGAATTTTACTCATCTGTACGCACACAGTTTTTGGCTTTTTTCACACGGGCGTCACAAGTTCCTGAGTTAACATCTGTAAATTATGATGCCCGTGTTCAAGGGGCACTAATCTTTGGCCCTGCCCCCACTGCTATTCTGGCCTAGGCCAGAGTGATCTGTCGCTGGTCCTGCACTCTCCTGGGATGCTTAAACCAAATCTTCCAGGAGGCTGCAGGATTGGCATACAGAGTGGCCGGGGGGGGGGGGATGGGCGAGCCTGGTGCATCTTCTGAGCTGGTTGCCTGCACCTTAAAGGTGCAACCACCTGAAAAGGACCAAGATTGTGATGTGGGACCTGATGTTTAACACCCGAACAGTGGATTGCAGCAGGACAATGCTGGATTCCCTGTGCAAGAGGGTATGTTTTGAAGAGAACCAGGGAATACTGGGGAAAATAGGAAAAAAACAGCAGTATATAGCAGTCTTGCCCAGCCGAGCACTGGTTAAAGGAGTTGTAAAGTGTCAGGGTTTTTCACCTTCGTGCATGAAGGTGAAAAACCTTCTGTGCTGCAGCTGCCCCCCAGAGCCCCCCTTTTTTTCTTACCTGAACCCGATCGTTCAAGCGAAGAGCACAAGCCCAGCAGCTCCAGCCGCAGTCTCGGGTCCTCATTGGATAGATGGATAGCAGCAGGAGCCACTGGCTCCTGCTGGTGTCAATCGAATCCAGTGACACGGGGGGGCAGGGCCGAGTCCTGCTGTCTGTCATTGGACGCAGCAGCAGGACTTGGGAGTGCGCCTGCACGGGGGCTCCCATGGAAATCGGGACCCCAGAAAAAGAAGGATCTGGGCCGCTCTGTGCAAAACCCTTACACAGAACAGGCAAGTATGACATGTTGGTCGTTTTTTTTTTTTTTTTTTTAAATTACAATTTACAATCACTTTAAAGCTTGTAGGCAAAGTTTTTATTTTCCTTTTTTTTGTGTTTTTTTTCCTAATTTTCTTCTGACTGTCCTATGAGGCCGCACAACTTTCTGTCTGGACAGTGCTGATTGTGCCGCCCCCCCCCCCCCCCCCCCCCCCAAAAAAAACTTCTAGAAATGCACACCAGACTGAGCATGTGCAGAGTGCCCCCAAGGCCCTGTACTATGGTCAGATAGTTTGGGGACAGTAAAAGGGGAGGGTCAGAGAAGACAGGATCAAACAGCCTTTTGACACAATCCTTAGGTTCCACAGGGAGTATAACCAGCATGCTTTACCTCATATACAGACTGATTCTACTGTTGTGGGTTTAGAACCACTTTAAATGAAAGCGTATCTACATACTGTATGTGTAAGATTCTACAAACTTTTAATAGGTTCCTACTAGGGTTAAGGTTCGGGTTCACTGCCACCAAGGGTTCAGGGCTCGTGACAAATCCCTGGGATCACGAATCGTGAACTTTCGGAAATAAGAAATGTCTGCCATGCAGTGCATAGACTTTGCTCACAGTCCGATAACTCACAAAAGCCAATAAGTGGACAGAATGGATGACCCAGCCGCCGTTCCTAAAAGGGTGTGAGCTCACAGACGCCATATTGTCAGAATCTGATGGAATGGTTTGGGATGGAAGAGCCAGCCATTCTGTGTAGGCAGTTTCTATTTCTGGCTGTTCCCATCTTTCCATGCTCTTTGTTGGCGATTAACGTGCCTTTTAACCCTACAAGTGGCCAGCAATAAAGAACATCCCCGACTTTTCTCTACCCCCCCTCCACACCTAGGCTCACCGCAGTTTGCAAGTTTGTTTAGTTCGCAGTTTGCAAACTACAAAACCCTTGCACCCTTGTTCATTTCTAATTCCTACGTAGCTCTCTTCAGTAAAACATTTGCAAATGCCAAGATTGTTTTTTACCTTTTCTTTGCAGCTGAGAAGTAGGAAGGGAACCGTCTGCCGTTCCTCTGTTCTGCTATTCCTTGTGAGCTGCTGAATGGGTTCTGCCATCTCTGCAATGAGAACAAAGCATGTTGGTGGACTTGCCTTCTGCTTCAGTGAATTGTTCTTCAACATGTGCTTGAGGTTTCCAAAAACTGAAGAATATGGACTGCTTTTGGTGGTCTCCTTTTTGATTATGCTGGTTGCCTGACTATGTCTGACTTCAGTACTTTGTTACAGACCCAAAATATGCTTTCGGAGAAAGTATTCGAATGCCTGATCTCCAAATTTGTTCTGCGTCAGTGACTGTCATCATTGAAGCCAAACCATGTCTACCAGGGAACTAGAATCTTTGAAAAGGAGATGTCCACAATGACAGCCACGATTCTTTTTGACAGAGTTCTATTGGGCCAAAACACGTTTGATGTGGTGCGATAATGACACACCGAAGGGAGTGCATTACAACACATGACAATCAATGCTGCCATACTTTGTGGTGGGCTGCTTTGGAAAGAAAAATGCTGCATGTCAACCTTTTTGTTCTATTCTATTCTTATGGCTTAGCAGACCATTCAAAATAAATGAGTTGCCTTAGAGAAGTACAGCCACAGCTCGTTTGGCTGTATTTCTCCTGTGGATGACAGGAGTGCAGTTCGTTTTGCACTCATGTGACCCGTTTTTAGCGGAGAGTGGGCTGAAGTCTGCGCTCTGCTGACATCAGAGTGGGTCCAGGCTCCCCGTCATTGTGACCACGGAGCTGCTGAGAGCCTGAGCCGGCCGCCCTGATTGACAGTGAGCAGCTCTCTGCTCACGAAGCTGTGAGAACCGAGCGACTGGCGGTGTTCAATCGATTGGTTCTCAGTGTAGAGGCACTGGGGGACAGATGCTGCATCCACCTAGGTAAGTAGGAATAAAAAAAAAAACCCACATGCAACTTACACTGTACTTGGAAATCTAATTTAACAGTCTTTGTATTATTTGAAAAGGAACAAAAAGGAATTGACCTAGTTCAAAGCAAACAACCATTTCCATTCTAGTTTATTTATTTATTTTTTTATATATACAGAAGACACACAGAACACTTTAGCCTACACTATATTACCAAAAGTATTGGGACACCTGCTTTTACATGAACTTTAATGGCATCCCAGTCTTAGTCCGTAGGGTTCAATATTGAGTTGGCCCACCCTTTGCAGCTATAACAGCTTCAACTCTTCTGGGAAGGCTGTCCACAAGGTTTAGGAGTGTGTTTATGGGAATGTTTGACCATTCTTCCAGAAGCACATTTGTGAGGTCAGGCACTGATGTGGACAAGAAGGCCTGGCTCGCAGTCTCCGCTCTAATTCATCAGAAAGGTGTTCTATCGGGTTGAGGTTAGGACTCTGTGCAGGGCAGTCAAGTTCCTCAACCCCAAACTCGCACATTTGTGTCTTTTATGGACCTTGCACTGGTCCAAATCATTTGGTGGGGGGGGGGGGGGTAGACTATGTAGAGGTGAGCCAATAAGAAGGGAGTTGCAGTAGTCGAGTCGAGAGATGACCATCGAGTGAAGTAAGAGCTTTGTTTGTCCAAATCATTTGGTGGAGGGGGGATTATGGTGTGGGGTTGGTTTGCAGGGGTTGGGCTTGGCTCCTTAGTTCCTGTGAAGGGAACCCTTAAGGCGTCAGCATACCGGGGACGGCCCCTTCCTATTCCAACATGACTGCGCACCAGTGCACAAAGCAAGGTCCATAAAGACATAGATGAGCAAGTTTGGGGTGGAGGAACTTTACTGGCCTGCCAAAAATTCCCATAGACACACTCCTAACCTTGTGGACAGCCTCCCTAGAAGAGTTGAAGCTGTTTATAGCTGCAAAGGGTGGGCCAACTCAATATTGAACCCTACGGACGAAGACTAGGATGCCATTAAAGTTCATGTGCGTGTAAAGGCAGACGTCCCAATACTTTTGACAATATAGTGTACATAGGTGTGGGTGGGCAGCCCCAAAATCAGTGTGCTGCTTACCTGCAAACCTGTCAAGTTAGGACAAGTGGTTGTCCGTGTGGCCTATGCGTACTCATACACTTACATGGGCTGGCTGCTCAAGCCGCATAAACACTTGGTCTACAAGCCTCAGTATCTGTGTTAAAATGGTTGTAAACCAACTTTGAAAAAAAAAAAAACACCTGAAGGACAAAGGCATAATGAGCTAGTATGCATAGCATACTAGCTCATTATGTAATACTCACCTGAGATCGAAGCCCTCGCTGCGGTGCCCGTACACGGCACCGGCCGGCGACATTACTCCCAAGGGTTACTTCCAGGTATCGCGGCTCCGGCGCTGTGATTGGCCGGAACCACGATGACGTCACTCCCGCGCGTGCACACGGGAGCCGCTGGTAACGGCACACTCACTGAAGCAACGGCACATACGTGCCGTTACTTCAGTGCGCATGTTCAGATGACGTTGGCACATGCAAATACAGGGGATATCTCCTAAACCGTGCAGGTTTAGGAGATATCCTGGGTAGCCTATAATAAGCAAAAAGTGGTCTGTAAGGGTTTACAACCACTTTAATGAGGTCTAAATCTTTCTAAGGACTGATTTCACACTTGTGCAGGTTGCAGTTTGCATATTGCGTTTTTACAATACACCTCTTTAAACCATTGAAGTCTATGGAACCAAAAAAACAGAAAAATCCCTGGCCCTTTCCATAAAATGGACAGATGTGAACTACATCCATAGGAAACCATGTTCAATAGACTGTAGTGTGTTTCTGCAAAACTGAAAATGCACTAAAAAATGCATAGGTGTGAACCAGGCCTAATGAGACGCTGGAAGCAGTAAAAGCCCCACTGGAGTTTATTCCCATTCTTAAACATAGTTTTGGCTTGACATACACATTAAATGGTGAGGAGTACTTCTTAAAGTGGTTGTAAACCTTCAAAAAAAACCCTGCAAGACAAAGGCATAATGAGCTAGTATGCATTGCATACTAGCTCATTATGAAATACCTACCTTAGAACAATGCCCTGAATCGGTGTCGGCACACCGAGTACACGGCCGACATTTTTCACCGGAGTTACTTCCAGGTTAGTTCCAGGAGACGCTGGTCACGGCAAGGGCCCTATAAAAAGGACACCAGCGGGCCGTTATTTAAGTGCGCATGCGCCGATGACATCGCAAAAGCGTATACAGTGAATATCTCATAAATTGTGCAAGTTTAGGAGATATTTTACAATACCTACAGGTAAGCCTTATTTTAGACTTACCTGTAAGTACAAGTGATTTACAACCACTTTAAGCTTTGTACTCTAGTTTTTACCAGATATGTACTTGGTGCCCTATATCCCCTGCCAGTGGTGTCACTAGGGGGTGGCTATTGGGGCTATAGCCCCGAATCTGGGGCCTATAGCCCTGAGTCTCTGCAGGTGTCCCCAAGGGGAGGGGAGACCCTTTGGGGACCCTGATTTTAAGGGGGAGGCCCTTTGGGGACCCTGATGTAAGTTGGGGGCTCTTTGGGCATACACACACCCACACATATTACTGTATATACATGTGTATGCCCGCCCAAGCATATGACTTTCTTTACTACGCTGCTATGGGCTCTAGCCCCAGATCTTTTGTAGACCTAGCAACTCCCCTATCCCCTGCACATGGTTTTTTTTTTTCCCCTACATGATCCTGTTTTTTTTATTCTTATTTGTATTTGTGCTTTTCTTTAAACTGTGGGCATTTGATAAACCTCATCCAGTAATTTTGCCTTCAGCCTCTGCCAGGAACATCTAAGACTGGGAGCTTGCTAATCTCATTGAGATATTCAGGTCATGCTGGCATTAAGTGCTGCTTAATAACTGGAGAGTTTCATCTAATTCACAGAAATTAACCACTTCCCAACATCCGCTTTCCCCAGAGGAGGCGAGTTATCATTTTCCATCGAAATCCTGCAGATAGCCTGAGTTTTGTTGGCCAAGGAAAAGAGTGCGGTGCACAAATGGAGGAGGAGAGGCTCACAGGAATAAAACAAGGTGGCAGAATTATAGTTGGTGCGTCGCCTAAATATTTTTAGGGATATTTTTGTTAGTAATGACTTGGTAAATAATTTCCCTCTTGCAAAATATCTCTAATGGAAGAGAACCGGTCATACCGCTTATGATGGTTAAAGCATTTAATTTGGGTGGGGCACCTATTTTTTACACTCTATCTTGATCTTTGCCACCCGCAGCTTCAGACACCTTATTGTCTATAAATCGCCTCCTGTGCCCCTGCTGAAGTGGGCAGTGATGTTCTAACTTTTTTTACATTCCCACACCCAGCCGATTTGCAGCGCTATGCTGAGATCCCAGTAGATACTGGCTTTTGTTGAAGCGTCTCGTTACCTGGAATAACCCAAGTTTTTGTTTCTGGCTAGAGGGTGTTCCTCCCGCTGACACAGACGATGGGGCACTATTCCCCCCCCCACTGACAGACGATGGGGCACTATCCCCCCCCCCTGCTGACACAGACGATGGGGCACTATTTCCCCCCCCCCCGCTGACACAGACGATGGGGCACTATTCCCCCCCCCACTGACAGACGTGGGGCACTATCCCCCCCCCCCCGCTGACACAGACGATGGGGCACTATTTCCCCCCCCCCCCCGCTGACACAGACGATGGGGCACTATTCCCCCCCCCCGCTGACACAGACGATGGGGCACTATTCCCCCCCCCCCCCGCTGACACAGACGATGGGGCACTATTCCCCCCCCCCCGCTGACACAGACGATGGGGCACTATTCCCCCCCCCCCCCCCGCTGACACAGACGATGGGGCACTATTCCCCCCCCCCCCGCTGAGACAGACGATGGGGCACTATTCCCCCCCCCCCCCCGCTGAGACAGACGATGGGGCACTATTCCCCCCCCCCCCGCTGAGACAGACGATGGGGCACTATTCCCCCCCCCCCCCCCGCTGAGACAGACGATGGGGCACTATTCCCCCCCCCCCCGCTGAGACAGACGATGGGGCACTATTCCCCCCCCCCCCCCGCTGAGACAGACGATGGGGCACTATTCCCCCCCCCCCCCCCGCTGAGACAGACGATGGGGCACTATTCCCCCCCCCCCCCCCGCTGAGACAGACGATGGGGCACTATTCCCCCCCCGCTGAGACAGACGATGGGGCACTATTCCCCCCCCCCCCGCTAAGACAGACGATGGGGCACTATTCCCCCCCCCCCGCTGAGACAGACGATGGGGCACTATTCCCCCCCCCCCCCGCTGAGACAGACGATGGGGCACTATTCCCCCCCCCCCCCCGCTGAGACAGACGATGGGGCACTATTCCCCCCCCCCCCCCGCTGAGACAGACGATGGGGCACTATCCCCCCCCCGCTGACACAGACGATGGGGCACTATCCCCCCCCCCCCCCGCTGACACAGACGATGGGGCACTATCCCCCCCCCCGCCGCTGACACAGATGATGGGGCACTATTCCCCCCCCCCCCCCCCCCGTTGACACAGACGATGGGGCACTATTCCTCCCGCTAACGCCAACAATGGGGTCAGAACTGCTTCTCTCACTATACAAATCACTAGGAATTCAAAAGGTAGGTTGATGCAGTTTAGAAGTGCAAATGCAGTTGAATGTCCAACTTACTAGCTGAGCTCAATGCACTGTTTAATTGGGCAACTATGTGGCAGATGAGGTTTAATGTTGATAAATGTAAAGTTATGCACTGTGGGGGGCTAAGAATATGCATAAGACATACTAGGGGAGACTACAACTGGGGGAATCAATGATGAAGGAGCTGGGTGTTCTGGTAGATCATATTTTGCATTTTCAAAGGGCTGGATGCAACATTTTGCTTGCCTTTATCTGGCCCTTGGGGCACTTTTCCTTCCACTGACACCAACAATGGGGCATACTTGCTGCTACTGACACCAACGATGGGGCATACTTGCTGCTACTGACACCAACGATGGGGCACTATTCCCCCTGCTGACACCGACGATGGGGCACTATCCCCCCCGCTGACACCGATGATGGGGCACTATCCCCCCCCCCCGCTGACACCGACGATGGGGCACTATTCCCCCCCCCGCTGACACCGACGATGGGGCACTATTCCCCCCCCCCGCTGACACCGACGATGGGGCACTATTCCCCCCCCCCCGCTGACACCGACGATGGGGCACTATTCCCCCCCCGCTGACACCGACGATGGGGCACTATTCCCCCCCCCGCTGACACCGACGATGGGGCACTATTCCCCCCCGCTGACACCGACGATGGGGCACTATTCCCCCCCCGCTGACACCGACGATGGGGCACTATTCCCCCCCCGCTGACACCGACGATGGGGCACTATTCCCCCCCCCGCTGACACCGACGATGGGGCACTATTCCCCCCCCCCCCGCTGACACCGACGATGGGGCACTATTCCTCCCACTGACGCCAACAATGGGGTCAGAACTGCTTCTCTCCCTATACAAATCATTAGGAATACAAAAGGTAGGTTGATGCAGTTTAGAAGTGCAATTGCAGTTGAATGTCCAACTTACTAGCTGAGCTCAATGCACTGTTTAATTGGGCAACTATGTGGCAGATGAGGTTTAATGTTGATAAATCTAAAGTTATGCACTGTGGGGGGCTAAGAATATGCATAAGACATACTAGGGGAGACTACAACTGGGGGAATCAATGGTGAAGGAGCTGGGTGTTCTGGTAGATCATAAGGCTTAATAATGGCTGCAGTTTCCAAAGCGAGCAAAGTACTTTGTATTAAGAGAGGTATAGACTGCAGAGAGAGACATATCATTTTGCCCCCCTGTACAAATCATTAGTAAGACCTCATCTGGAATATGCAGTTCAGTGCAGAGAAGGGCAACCAAACTGATAAGAGGCATGGAGGAGCTCAGCTATGAGGAAAGATTAGAGGAACTGAATTTATTCCCTCTTGAGAAGAGGATATTGGGGGGGGGGGGGGGGGGGGGGGGGGAGAGATATATGATCACCATGTACAAATATATAAGGGGTCCATGTAGTGAACTTGGTGTTGTTCACTTTCATCACAGAAGACAAGGGGGCACTCTTTACGTCTAGAGGGAAAAAAGTTTTCATCTCCAAATACGGAAAGGCTTTTTCACAGTAAGAGCTGTGAAAATATGGAATAGACTCCCTCCAGAGGTGGTTCTGGCCAGCTCAGTAGACTTGTTTTGTTTTATAAAAAGGCCTGGATTCTTTTCCTTTAATGTTCATATCATAACTGGATAGTAACATTTTATAGGTAAAGTTGATACAGGGAATATCTGATTGCCTCCCGGGGGAAGAGGAAGGAATTTTTTCCCTGCTGGCGCAAATTAAGTCATGCTTTACTGTTTTTTGTTTTTGTTTTTTTGCCTTCCTCTGGATCAACTGTTGGTATAGGATTGTATGTTTGTGCCCCCCCCCCATTTTTATTGGTTAAACTAGATGGTCTTTTTTTCAGCCCGACTATGTAAATGGAAGGTGGACTGCAGGTCATCGAGCTCTGAAGGATCTAGAATGCGTTTTTCAAAATGATCTCAAATGCAGGCTTAATGCACCTGTAAGAAAGTTGCACTTGCCAATAGTACAAGCCTTAAATCTCTTTTTTGGAGACACAGCTGTACACTTTCTGTGTCATGTGATTGTAGTTGATACTGTTACTTCCCTTTATCCGATGGAGGAGGGGGGGCACGCCTACCAATATTTAAGGTTTTCAGGCAGTCTACTGCATATAACTCCCCGCCTTTTAAAAAAAAAAAAAAAAAATGGTTTAGAATTGATAAATGAATAGTCATTTCAGCATTTCTTTTTAAATGACTATCTTCAGTCTCCATCAGAACCGTGTTTAATGCATAACTGTCACTTCTGGGTGCAATTTACAATTTTAAGATTTGGTATAAACTTCCACCCACAGCAGTTAAACAATTCCAACCCACTGATATTGCACATCGTTGCAGAGTCAGACTTTTTTTTTATCAAACGGCAGTGAATTGAGCTTGATAAAAGATTTGTGTCTGACATAATCCAATCTGTTTCGGTCCCAAGTGCTGCCAATTCCCTACAATCCCTCCTTATTACCGCGTAGGAGCAGACTGAAGGCAGACGCCTAAAAACTATTTATTTATTTCTGCTTTCCCATTCATTCTGACGTGGGACTGACGCACTCCAGCAATTTTCCGTCACATTTGTTAAAGCATTGCATCAATTCTCTATGGCTTTTGTTACTTGTATTGACATTGACATGAATGCAGGGAACACTTATGGAAATGCAACTAGTAAAATGTAAATAGTTTTCTGGGGCTCAGGCTCACCCAGAAGCATGGCCTTGTGACAGGGGTGTCCATAACCTGTATCCTAGCTAGTGGTAGTTGTGCACCCACAATGCCCATAGTAGAGGGAGAGGGCTAGCAGTAGTTGTGCACCCCCAATGCCCATAGTAGAGGGAGAGGACTAGCAGTAGTTGTGCACCCCCAATGCCCATAGTAGAGGGAGAGGGCTAGCAGTAGTTGTGCACTCCCAATGCCCAGAGTAGAGGGAGAGGGCTAGCAGTAGTTGTGCTCCCCCAATGCCCGGAGTGGAGGGAGAGGGCTAGCAGTAGTTGTGCACCCCCAATGCCCATAGTAGAGGGAGAGGGCTAGCAGTAGTTGTGCACTCCCAATGCCCAGAGTAGAGGGAGAGGGCTAGCAGTAGTTGTGCACCCCCAATGCCCATAGTAGAGGGAGAGGGCTAGCAGTAGTTGTGCACTCCCAATGCCCAGAGTAGAGGGAGAGGGCTAGCAGTAGTTGTGCACTCCCAATGCCCAGAGTAGAGGGAGAGGGCTAGCTGTAGTTGTGCTCCCCCAATGCCCGGAGTGGAGGGAGAGGGCTAGCAGTAGTTGTGCTCCTCCAATGCCTAGAGTAGAGGAAGAGGGCTAGCAGTAGTTGTGCACTCCCAATGCCCAGAGTAGAGGGAGAGGGCTAGCAGCAGTTGTCCTCCCCCAATGCCCGTAGTAGAGGGAGAGGGCTAGCAGTAGTTGTCCTCCCCCAATGCCCAGAGTAGAGGGAGAGGGCTAGCAGTAGTTGTGCACCCCCAATGCCCAGAATAGAGAGGGAGAGGGCTAGCTAGGAGTTGGTGTTAGAGCTGTACAATTAATCGTTAAAAAATCGTGATCTCGATTCAACCCCCTTGACGATCTCTATTGCAAAGTTTGCCTATTCTTTCATATAACAAGTGGAGAGCATTCTCTGCTTACTCCTGATCCTGGCAGTCTGCCAATTTTAACATGAAACATTGTAACTAACTCTTCTTTCTTAGATCAAAGGGAGAAACGTCTGTGTGAAAAAAAAAACTCCAGGCAGTCTGCCAAGTTTTTAAACAACTAAATGCAGGAAGATTAACCACTTAAAGTCTAAATCTTTTTCTGACACTTGTTTCTTAAGTTAAAATCAATATTTTTTTGCTAGAAAATTACTTGGAACCCCCAAACATTATATATATTTTAGCAGAGACCCTAGGGAATAAAATGTCAATTGCTGCAATATTTTATGTCACACTGTATTTGCCCAGCGGTCTTTCAAACACAATTTTTTGAGAAAAAATACACTTCAATGAATAAAAAAGAAAAACGAAACAGTAAAGTTAGCCCAATTTTTTTTTGTTTTAATGTGAAAGATGATGTTACGCCGCGAGAATCGTGATCTGTCTTTCTAAGCAAAAAAAAATTGTGAGTCTCATTTTAGCCAGAATCGTGCAGCTCTAGTTGGTGTCACATGAAAATAAAGCAAAACAAGGATTTGTAGCCAAAAGACCATACAGACAAGAAAAAAAAAAAAAAAAAAAGATTACAGCGCACACATACAAAAATGACATTTATCCTGCAAGGCTTTGGGGTACTTTGTCGCAGTAAGTGGGCTTAGCACTATATGACCATATAGTGGGACCAAACCCCGGTATTTTTTGAATATGTTCAGGTGTTTTTAACCAGCCTTGCAGGATAAATGTCATTTTTGTATGTGTACATGCCGGGAATAAAGAACACAAAGGCAGTTCTACAAAATGTCTGTATAATTATTAAATATATATGTATGTGTGTATGTCTATATGTGTGATAGGACTGATAGAAATGAAAGCTGGTTTCAAGTGGATCTACTGTAAAGGAATTTTTACTTCTAAAAAGCAGATTTTGGTTGAAATATAATTTAGGTTACTGTCTGGTGAGTTCTTCCAGACAGTAGAGCATGAATGAGTAGTAGAGAATGAGAAGTGGTTACAAAGGCTTCTGCATGTGTGTTTTTTATATATATATTATATATATTATATATATTTTATATATATATAATGAATTAAAGTTAAAAAAAGCAAAACTAAAATAAAACGCCTTTTATGTGCAGTTCCCCCCCTACATATTTACCTGAGCCTCATCTTTATCCAGCATTGTGCCTGAGAGCAACAGTGCTGCTCTTTCCTCCTCACTGTACTCGGTGAGAGCATCGGGAGCCATCGGCTTCCGTTGCTGTCAATCAAATCCAGGGGGGCTGGGCCTTGACCCACACAGAGCGGTTTGGGTTCGTGGGCTAACATAAGAAGCTGCTTTCTTGAATACTTACTGCACATGTGCAGGTTTGCTAATCTGACAGCACACCTGCAGTCATAAGACGCCAGCGGACATCTTAGTACACCCAATTACATATTGAATTTCACAGACATTTTACCAATAAAGTGAGCGTGTGTAAATAAACATAGTATATTCAGATCTGCATTGCTGTTTTCATGTTACATTTTCAAAGCATAAATGTTTAGCACAGAGTAATACGAGGTGTACCAACATGGCCTCCGCCACCTTCCTACTGCTGGCGTCCAGCTTCTTTCAAAATGTAACCTTTAAAAACAGCATTACAGATGTCAATATACTATATTTATTTCTATGCGCTCAGTTTGCTAAAATGACTGTGAAATTCAAGCTGGGTGTAGTAAGATGTCCGCTGCCACCTTTTGACTGCAGCTGCTCTGTCAGATTAGCAAACCTGCTACGCATGGGCAGTAAGTATACAGATGGCGGAGCGTCACTTCCGTTACCTAATCTGACGGGGTGCCGATTCTGACGGATCACTTGCAAGCCCAAACTAAGGGCAGATGTTTGGAATTCCAGGAAGTGAATTCTACATAAATCATCCGCCCCTAGTCAAGATGGCAATGGGCAGAGATTTTAGGGGGGGTGGGGGTTCAAAATGATTTCTCTGCAAAATAAATCATGGAGACATGAATGGATAGGTGTGTTGGCTTTTAATATTAAAAATGAAATAAATATTGTTTTCGGTGTTTGGTGCTCAGATGCAGTGCCGTTTTGCTTTAATGAAAGCTGCAAATTAAAAAATACTGGAAATGGCTTTGATATAACGTGTTAAAGCCTAAATGCAATTTTTTTTTTTTTTTTTTTATTGATTCGGTTAATGTATTTTATGATTGAGGAATACATAGGTCCATTATATAAAGTGAAAATAAATCTGGTTTGTTCTTATCTGAGATACCTCTGTTTGGTGTCTGTGGGCTCATCTGTGCTTTGTGTCTTCTTATTGAATAAATGTGCCATTTTTTTTTTTCCCCTCCGTATTACCTTTACAGAATACATGAATATTTTAAAAATGCGTTCTAATTCTTCAGGCCAAGTCAACGTTCCTAGCCAATAGGTATAATAAATAGGCCATTATTGTCTTTTAATTATTGCGTTTTTCTCACTAATATTTACCTTACATCTCATATCCGAGTGTATAAGCAGAAGTGTTGAGGGCTCTATACAGACATTAACTGGCCCTTATCAAAGCAACAAGCTGCCTTTTATCTATGAAATTCAGCAGCATTGTTTTGTTGAATGTAGGGCTGGGAGATTTACTGCAATTCCCATAAATCCTCTTATTACTGCGGCTTACACACGATTCGGCCATGGAAAGCACTCTCTGGACCTTGCAGAGTCTACATGGTAACGGCTCAAGGATCAACATGCAAGGTCACTAAATGCACTCAGTGCCATTTCCCAAGTGTGCATGCTGTTCTCCTACACACTGGATAAGTGCAGCTTTTTTTTTTAACCTTAGTGAGGCAAGAGCCCAGTAAATTCTTTCAAACCCGTCCATGCCCCAAGAGTAAAAAAATACTCGGAAATACAAATTTTGCTTTCCAGCAATACTTTTATTTGAATGCAAAATGTATTCAAGGCTCACAGAAGAAAGCGGGAGCAAATTTAGCCCCATTGTTGGTGTAAATGGTTGTATTAACTCTCAGCATTCGGTGGCTGCAGAAATAACCTCCAGTGTTTGTGTCGGTGGCAGTAATGGTAATTCCTGGCTTTGGTGTCAGTGGCTGCAGTAATCGCCCCCCAGCATTGGCGGCAGCGGCTGCAGTAATCCCCCCCCCCCCCCCCAGCACTGGCGGCTGCAGTAATCGCCCCCCCCCCCCCCCAGCACTGGCGGCTGCAGTAATCGCCCCCCCCCCCCCAGCACTGGCGGCTGCAGTAATCGCCCCCCCCAGCACTGGCGGCTGCAGTAATTGCCCCCCCCCCAGCACTGGCGGCAGCAGTAATCGCCCCCCAGCATTGGCGGCAGCAGTAATCACCCCCCAGCATTGGCGTCAGCAGTAATCGCCCCCCAGCATTGGCGTCAGCAGTAATCGCCCCCCAGCATTGGCGTCAGTAATGACCCCCAGCATTGGCGTCAGTAATGACGCCCCAGTTTTGGCACACAGAACAAAGTGGGAGCAAATTTAGCCCCATTGTTGGTATAAATGGTTGTATTAACTCTCAGCATTCGGTGGCTGCAGTAATAACCTCCAGTGTTGGTGTTGGTGGCAGTAATGATAATTCCTGGCTGCAGTAATTGCTCCCCAGCATTGGCGGCAGCGGCTGCAGTAATCACCCCCCCCAGCATTGGTGTCAGTAGTGACCCCCAGCATTGGTGTCAGTAGTGACCCCCAGCATTGGTGTCAGTAGTGACCCCCAGCATGGGTGTCAGTAGTGACCCCCAGCATTGGCGTCAGCGACTGAAGTACTGACCCCCAGCATTGACGGCAGTAATAGCAACTCCCAGCATTGGCGTCTGTGGCCACTATAATAACCCTAAGCATTGGTGCCACTGGCAGCAATTATAACTTCCAGGACTGCTTTTGGTGGCTGCAATAAGCCTCAGCATTGTTGTCAGTGTACATAACCAGCATTAGGCTTATGCACACGATCAGAAAATCGGATGAAAAATACAGCTTTCAAATCGATTGTACGACAGTCTGATCGTTCGTACACAGCTTTAGAGAGCCAAACACGTTAGTTCATCTGGAATTATCTGAAGGGACAACCCCAAATTTTATTTTTTCGTTCAATACAAGATCATACGATTTTTGTTTACTCAGTACAGTATTTGTCTGATAAAATTGGAACAGCAAGAACACGCATTGCTCTGAAATGAGAGAATACATTACATCACTTCCGAAGTTCTGTTCTGTCGTATGAGATTTTTTGTTATTAGTAACTTCTTTATTTTCGATATGGGACTAGCATGTAAAAAAAAAAAAAAAAAAAAAAAAAATACTCTTGTCGTGTGTACTAGGCTTAAAGCGGAGTTCCACCCTAAAGTGGAACTTCCGCTCATCGGATTCCTCCCCTCCTCCGTCACAATTGGCACCTTTCAGGGGGGAGGGGGGTGCAGATACCTGTATAATACAGGTATCTGCACCCACTTCCGGGAATAGCTAGCTGCAAAAACCCCGCCCACCCCCGTTGTGTTGTGGGAAATACACAGTTCCCACAACACAACGGGGACCAGTGTAGACGCGCAACACGACTCGCGCATGCGCAGTAGGGAACCGGGCAGTGAAGCCGCAACACTTCACTTCCTGATTCCCTGAGTGAGAATGGCGGCGGCAGCACCCGAGGATCGAGGGACGGTTCGGTCTCGAGTGCCGACATCGCTGCACCCCGGGACAGGTAAGTGTCCTTATTTTAAAAGTCAGCAACTGCAGTATTTGCAGCTGCTGACATCTAAAAAATTTTTTTGGGCGAAACTCCGCTTTAAAGTGATTGTAAAGTCTCGTTTAAAAACTAAAAAAAATAACAAACATGTTCTACTTACCTGCTCTGTTGTAATGGTTTTGTACTGAGCAGCCCAGATCTTCCTCTTCTTGGGTCCCTCGTTGGTGCTCCTGGCCCCTCCCTCCTGTTGAGTGCCCCCACAGCAAGCGACACCCAAGCCCAGTCAAAGCTCCCTGTGTCAATTCAGACACAGAGCCACGAGCCACCCCCGCCCCCTCTCGCTCCTGGTTGGCTGATTGACTTTGACAGCAGTGGGAGCCAATTGTGCCGCGCTGCTGTCTTAGCTATTGGGGTGGCTGTTGTGGCATGCATTTGTATTCAGCCCCCTTTACTCTGATACCTCTAACTAAAATGTAGTGGAACCAATTGCCTTCAGAAGTCACCTAATTAGTAAATTGAGTCCACCTGTGTGTAATTTAATCTTCGTATAAATACAGCTGTTCTGTGAAGCCCTCAGAGGTTTGTTAGAGAACCTTAGTGAACAAACAGCATCATGAAGGCCAAGGAACACACCAGACAGGTCAGGGATAAAGTTGTGCAGAAGTATAAAGCATGGTTAAATAAAAGATATGTGGCGCTATTCCATCAATCAGTAGTACCACTCGAAATATAAAATGTAGTGGGCCGATCAAACCCCACCTTCTACAGTAAATATCCGGAGAAAGTACCCAATAAATATTAGCATACCAAGTGAATAAAAAATGGTGGAGATACAATTCTAAGGTATGGGAAAATTTAAAATCTATAAATATACTATCAAGTGCTTAATCAACAATACCAGTTTCCCCTCGTTAAGTAAAAACAAAATATTTTTCTATGTGGATCTGTGAAAAAATAAAACTAACTTCTCAAATAAGATGCTCAAAACCAAAGTGCATGTGATAATGATAAATCAGTGCCTTACAAACAAATCAATACCTCATACATATTCACTGTAAATGAAATAAATAAATATATGGATATAAATATGACTAATATGGTAAAGTGACCCTTAATCGTGAGTTTGCATATACAAATATTAAAGTGACAAAATAGTGCAAAGATGTTCAGCATAAAATGTGCAATAATTGATACATGGCCAAATGCAAATTTCAATCGTACCATAAAATTATAATAAATAAGTAATAAAAATAATGAATTATAAATTAATAGGGCAGCCAATCCCACCACAGGGATGCTGTCCCAAACAGTGACAATAGTGTAGTAAAGTCCAAAAAAGTGCAGTAGTGGTAGGTGTTTTCCACAGCAAAGTCTTTACACACAGTGCTAAACCAATGTGCAGTGATTTTTTCTTTTTTCTATGCACGTTTTAGTGCATCTCCCAAGTGTTTCCCCCAGCCTCTCACCTCCAGAAGCGGCCCCCAATGGGCCAAGTAGAGCGGGTGGATAATAACTAGGAAAGGATGTGTTCCCTGCAGCGTGTCTTTAAGCATCAAATGAGTCTGTCTCTCATCCCCAGCTTCCAGCGCTTTCAGCGGTCCCAGCAATTTAATCAAGAACAGAGGAGAGGTCTCATGGTGTAGTATTTAAAACATTTATTTGAAAAAAACGTAATAACTTAGGGATCCCTTTGATAAAGTCACGTGCTGTGACGCAACGCGTCAGGGTAGGAGGAGTCAGGTGCCGACGCTTCACGGGGACGGCCGAACCCGGAAGCTTTGCTTACATCTACCGTTTGCTGCTTATTTTAATGTAAGTTATTACGTTTTTTTCAAATAAATGTTTTAAATACTACACCATGAGACCTCTCCTCTGTTCTTGATTAAATTGCTGGGACCGCTGAAAGCGCTGGAAGCTGGGGATGAGAGACAGACTCATTTGATGCTTAAAGACACGCTGCAGGGAACACATCCTTTCCTAGTTATTATCCACCCGCTCTACTTGGCCCATTGGGGGCCGCTTCTGGAGGTGAGAGGCTGGGGGAAACACTTGGGAGATGCACTAAAACGTGCATAGAAAAAAGAAAAAATCACTGCACATTGGTTTAGCACTGTGTGTAAAGACTTTGCTGTGGAAAACACCTACCACTACTGCACTTTTTTGGACTTTACTACACTATTGTCACTGTTTGGGACAGCATCCCTGTGGTGGGATTGGCTGCCCTATTAATTTATAATTTATTATTTTTATTACTTATTTATTATAATTTTATGGTACGATTGAAATTTGCATTTGGCCATGTATCAATTATTGCACATTTTATGCTGAACATCTTTGCACTATTTTGTCACTTTAATATTTGTATATGCAAACTCACGATTAAGGGTCACTTTACCATATTAGTCATATTTATATCCATATATTTATTTATTTCATTTACAGTGAATATGTATGAGGTATTGATTTGTTTGTAAGGCACTGATTTATCATTATCACATGCACTTTGGTTTTGAGCATCTTATTTGAGAAGTTAGTTTTATTTTTTCACAGATCCACATAGAAAAATATTTTGTTTTTACTTAACGAGGGGAAACTGGTATTGTTGATTAAGCACTTGATAGTATATTTATAGATTTTAAATTTTCCCATACCTTAGAATTGTATCTCCACCATTTTTTATTCACTTGGTATGCTAATATTTATTGGGTACTTTCTCCGGATATTTACTGTAGAAGGTGGGGTTTGATCGGCCCACTACATTTTATATTTCGAGTGGTACTACTGATTGATGGAATAGCGCCACATATCTTTTATTTAATTGTATTTTGGGGAACTGAGTGGACCTGTCTATGTTGGCGGCTCTCCATCGGGTAGTTTACAGTCAGGTTCAAGATTTTCTTGCCCACATTGTGGTTTTGCGCACTAGTTCCCATTCATCTAGTTCTATAAAGCAGGGTTAGGTTATAAAAATCATATCCCAAGCTTTGAACATCTCACAGAGCTCTGTTCAATCCATCATCTGAAAATGGAGAGTATGTCACAACTGCAAACCTACCAAGACATGGCCGTCCACCTAAACTGACAGGCCGAGCAAGGAGAGCATTCATCAGAGAAGCAGCCAAGAGGTCCATGGTAACTCTGGAGGAGCTGCAGAGATCCACAGCTCAGGTGGGAGAATCTGTCCACAGGACAACTATTAGTCATGCTCTCCACAAATCTGGTCTTTATGGAAGAGTGACAAGAAGAAAGACATTGGTGAAAGAAAGTCATAAGAAGTCCTGCTTGCAGTTTGTGAGAAGCCATGTGGAAGTAGGTGCTCTGGTCAGAGGAGATCAAAATTGAACTTTTTGGCCTAAAAGCAAAATGCTATGTGTGGTGCAAAACTAACACTGCACATCACCCTGAACACACCATCCCCACCGTGACGCATGGTGGTGGCAGCATCATGTTGTGGGGATGCTTTTCTTCATCAGGGACAGGGACGCTGGTCAGAGTTGATGGGAAGATGGATGGAGCCAAATATAGGGCAATCTTAGAAGAAGACCTGTTAAGAGTCTGCAAAAGACTTGAGACTGGGGCGGAGGTTCACCTTCCATCACAACAACGACCCTAAACGTACAGCCAGAGCTACAATGGAATTGTTTAGAATTGAGCATATTTATGTGTTAGAATGACCCAGTAAAAGTCCAGACCTAAATCCAATTGAGAATCTGTGGTAAGATTTGAAAATTGCTGTTCACAGACGCTCTCCGTCCAATCTGACAGAGCTTGAGCTATTTTGCAAAGAAGAATGGGCAAAAATCTCACTCTCTAGATGTGCAAAGCTGGTAGAGACATCCCCAAAAAGACTTACAGCTGTAATAACAGTGAAAGGTGGATCTACAAAGTATTGACTCAGGGGGTGAATACAAATGTACACCATACTTTTCACATATTTATTTGTAAAAAATGTTGAAAACCATTTATCATTTTCCTTCCACTTCACAATTATGTGCCACTTTGTGTTGGTCTATCACATAAAATTCCAATAAAATACATTCACGTTTTTGGTTGTAACATGACAAAATGTGGAAAATGGGTATGAGTTCCTTTTTCAAAGCTGTATGTGTGTGTGTATATGTACACATATATATGTGTGTGTGTATATATATATATATATATATATATGTGTGTGTGTGTGTATATATATGTATGTATATATATATATATATATATATATATATATATATATATATATATATATATATATATATATATATATATATATATATATGTATATGTAGTGTGTATATACCGTATATGTATGTTTTTTGGGGGTTCTGAGTAATTTTCTAGCAAAAAAAAAATTATGATTTTTGCATGTAGGAGAAATGCCAGAATTGGCCAGGTTTGGAAGCGGTTAATGGGTTTTGCTACTAGACATTTTCAGATGTGTTGGGTAGCAAACCCCCCCCACTGGTCACCATGGTTCATCATGTTGGCTATTACGTCACTAAAGAATACCGTACCAATGGTTCCTACAAGCTCTTCATGAAAGCAAAGATTCCACCACTAGAATGGTAAATATAAAAAGTGCCTGGATTTGATTAGCAACATACTGCGAATAGTCAACCTATACAGATGAAAAATAAAAGTGGCTGCAATGACTGTAATTGGGTCACGGATCTGAAAGAAAATGTGCAGACCAGGAGTTCCAAAGTACTGAAGTCATTGGATCAGCATGCATTTCCATTTTTTTATACCATGTTTCTTGTTCTGTATTGAGACTCAGGAACGCATTATTAAACTGTCCCTGACATTCCACTATACAGTCTAAATAACCTCATTGGAATGCACTCTATGGGGTGATGTGACAGCTGACCTCGGTTTCCTGTCACTGTGTGTAAAGAATTGCGATCTTCCGTGTTCCACGTGATTTAGCTGTCACTGGGAAGAGCTTTGTTGACCTCCTTATGTAACTTAGAT
Source organism: Aquarana catesbeiana (assembly GCF_042186555.1). Taxonomy (NCBI): domain Eukaryota; kingdom Metazoa; phylum Chordata; class Amphibia; order Anura; family Ranidae; genus Aquarana; species Aquarana catesbeiana. The sequence goes on from NC_133336.1 coordinate 34,730,158, forward strand.
CATATATAGAGGAGAGCAGATCTATGGGGCACTGGGTGGAGTGTCTTTCTTTTCCTGTATTTTGTGGATCAGTGGGAATATTAAGACTTTTTGGCTATAATGGTTGCAGATTTTCTTCTATCTGTTGGATGCTACTTCACCAAGGACTCACGGATTTTAATTTATTATTCATTTCTGAATTGTGCACAATTTTGTGTATGAGAAGATCACATTATTTAAGATATTAGTTTATGTTCACTTGTTTATAAAGGAAGTTTTATATATTTTAATTTTCAGGTAGCGCTACACTATTCGTTAATATTTCAATTTTGTATGCGTTACCATAATTTTAAAAGCCTCATACCACACATGCAGGTTATACAATATGGTGTTGTACAGGATATGTGTGATTCATTTTAGCGCTTGCCCATTATACTATGTGGGACCCTTAGGCTGGCCATACACGGTGCATGTTTCTTTCCTGCAACCACGGGTTGCTGGAAAGAAATTTGCTTAAATCTCCCATAAACACAGACAGTGTTGATGTGGGAATCCCTCCTGCTGGGCTATTGTCTTCTCCCAGCAGGGGAGTTGTCCCCACCAGGAAAAGAGTGACTATGGCAGACTGGTTGTACCCAAGTTAATCGGTCGATCGACTAAAGCCCCATACACACGATCCGAATATCGGACGAATGATCGTCCGTTTTTGTTTGCATGCTAATCTCACATCGAATCTGATGAGTTTACTAAAGTCCCGAAAATTCCCGTACGACAGAATAAAAATTCGGAAGCGATGTCATGTGTTGCAATGCATTTGTATTGCATTTTCGAACGATAGCTGTACCGATTAAACGAAAATCGTACGATCTGGCATCGTACGGAAAAAATTTCCGTGCATGTCCGATAGAATAATATCGGATGAACTGTCCTGATCGGCTCTCAAAAGCTCTGTACTAACGATCCGATTATCGTACGATCGTTTCGAATGCGGCATTTTACGTACGATTTTCGGATCGTGTGTACGGGGCATTAGTACATTCAGCCTGCCCATACACTGTTTGAATCTTGGCCAGTTCAGGTTTGAACCGTCTATGGCCGGCATAACTACCAGACAGACCAGAGGCACTGTAGAGGATAAGCAACCTTATCTGATTTTGATGCTTCTGAGTGTTCTCTAAGAGGCTTAAAGGGCTATTGTGACTGGGAATAGATGTGGATGAAATTCTATTATAAAGCGGAACAATCTCATGGTGTCTGATGTTTCCTGTTTATATCTAGCGATCTAGACCTTTATTTATTTATTTATTTTTTAAGATTTTTGCCTTATCTGCAATTTTTATCATACAACTTTATTTTTTATTTTTATTATCAAATTAACTGTAATATCTGTAGGGTTATGCCACCAGACTATGTTCACTTGCATTTCAGGTACTAAAACCTTTTTTTTTTTTTTTTTTTTTTTTTTTTACTTTCAAAAGATTTATTTTTCATTGCAGAGAAAAACAGAATATTAACATGACATATATCGAGAAATTTTACATTGTAATGTGGAGGATGTGTTACAAATCAATAGCAACAAGGCCCTACAAGGTCTTTCGAGGTTCTTATGGGAGCAGAGCGAAAGACAACTGAGCTACTTCCCCTGGCATGTCGGCAAAAAGCTTTCAACAAGAGGGTTGAGAGGACAGGTGGAAGAGGGGGGCATCCCTGACCTGGGCACCCCCCCCCCCCCATCAAATTCCCACCCCGAAGCCCTATAATAAATAAACAGGCTTCAGGAATTCTTCTTTATTTGTAAAGCTACTAGACCATCATTGCTATCAATGTGCATTGATTAAACTGATTAGAACATCCTCCATAAACGTACCATTCTAACAGGGTTGAGAAAGAAAAGGAAAAGAAGGGAGGAAGAGAAGAATAGGAAAAAAAAGCATGTGCCGAACATTAGTTTGTAGGTTCTGGGTGGTTGGGGAAAATCCTTGGAGTGAGTGAGACACCTTGGAATGTGGCCCAAGGTTCCCAGACTGTTTCAAATTTTTGGGTTGTGTCCATGAGGATGCTGGCTAATTTTTCTTGAGACATAATCCATGAGATCTTGCGTTGTACTGCTGCTATGGATATCCTGGGCTGTTTCCATGCCCTAGCAATAGTGAGGAGAATAAAGTGCATCAGTTTCTGTTTAGGCTTGGAAATATGTGGAATATGGATGTTCAGAAGGGCGACAGTTGAGGACCTGGGGACCGTGCATTTGGTGACCCTGCAAATTGGGTTAAAGATTCTCTTCCAGAAGGGTCTGATTCTGGGACACTCCCACCACATATGCGCCATTGAGCCCAGGAGTTGGCAGACCCTGAAGTAGCATGGATCTGCTGAGGGGTAAATGGACGCAAGTCTAGTGGGGGGTCAGGTACCATCTTGTGAGCACCTTTTTAAGTTGGCTTCCACCGGGGAAATGTTTAGGATGTCCCGGAATGATTTGGAACATGTAGCTTGCCAGGTCTCCAGGTCCCACTCGTGTTGGAGGTCAGCCTCCCATGCTGTCATGTAAGAGGATTTATCTGTCGGCGGATGAGTGACGAGTAGATTATTGAGATGCCTCCCCTTTGCCCCATGGCTTGTCTGCACCAAAGTTCATATTCCGTAAATTTGGGTGGGGAGAGGTTTGTCTGTCCAGATTTTGCATAGGAAAAATGCGAAATCTGCCCGAATCTGAATTTTTCCAAGTCCGAGAGGTCTAATTTGCTAAAAAAGAGGTGAAAAAATGTCCTATGCGGTACAGGCCTTTGTCCAGTCACCATTTGAAGGATTTAATGTCTAGTCCAGGGGGGGATTCTGAGTTGTGAAATAAGTGGGCAAGAGGTGCGTGAAAGTGAGATAGGGTAGGGGGACAAAATTGGTGTTTTTTTTTTTTCCTGGGGGCACCAGAGCAGGAAGTCCAGGGTAAAGTGGGGGACTGCCTGCCTTTCTATGTGGACCCAAGCCAGCTTTTCCAGTCGTGAGTATACTGTGGAGAGTTGGGCCATTCTAGCGGCTAAGTAGTATTTTTATATAGGTATGGCAATCCGAGACCTCCCTTCTTCCTGTGAAGAAACGGTGTGTTGGGGGATTCTGTATCCTGAGTTTCCCCAGACAAATTTGATTATTTTACTCTGGAATGAACATAACAGATCTTTACTTATTGGGATGGGGAGGGTGCGGAATAAGTACAGGATTCTAGGGAGTAAAGTCATTTTAATGGAGTTTATTCTGCCTAGCCAGGAGAAGTCGTTTTTGGACCATTTCTTAAGTTCTACTTCCAGTTTTTGTTAAAGGGGCGGGTAGTTGTTGGCGTAAAGAGTCTGTGTGGGCTGTTAGGGAAATCCCAAGGTATTTGATAGAGTATGTACTCCATTCAAATTTGAAGGATTGTTGGATAAGGGAGACTGTGGGAGGCGGAAGAGAGATATTTAAGGCTTGCGATTTGGAGTAGTTGACCTGAAGCCCTGAAATTTTGGAGAATTCTGATAGTACTTTGTATAGGTTGAGTAGAGAGGTTAGGGGAGAGGTCAGGAATAGGAGTATATCATCAGCGAAAAGTCCACATTTGTGATTTTGGTCTCCATATGCTACACCTTTAATGTCAGGATTCTGGCGTATGGCTATGGCTAGGGTTTCAATGGCTACGGCAAATATAATTGGGGAGAGTGGGCAACCCTGTCTGGTACCTCTGTCTATGACTATCGGGGATGAGTAGTGACCTTGTAAGCGGATTTGAGCCTGAGAATGGGAGTACAGGGCATGTATCAACCCCATGAAGCGCGGGCCGAAGCCCCATCGCTCCAAAAGGGAGAAGAGTTATGGCCGGGACACTGAGTCAAAGTTTTTCTGTAGATCAGGTGCAAGGAAAAAAACCCTGTTGTTTTGGTCCACCGTCCCAATTAGTTTGCAGTATTGAGACAATGTCAACTGCTCGTCTCACTTGATCAGGGCCTTGTCTGCCTGGGATGAAACCCACCTGGTCTTTATGGATATATTTATTGATAAAGGAAGAGAGATGGTTGGCCAGAATTTTGGTTATTATTTTAAGGTCATTATTTTAAGGGAAATGGGTTGATAATTGCTGACTTCTGCATTTTTATCTGGTTTGGGTATGACTGTGATGTATGCTGTGTTGAGTGCCCAAGGGGCTGCCCTGAGTTTTGGCGTTATAGAATTTTGTCATGTGGAGCTAGGGTGCTTGCAAAGACCTTGCAGTAGGGGATGGATAGGCCATCAGGTTCAGGGGTCGATCCCTTTTTGAGGGCCTTGATGACTGACATTACCTCCTCCACTGTGAAGGGTGCCCCGCAATTCGAATCTTGGGCAAGGTGTAAATCCTCGATCTGAGGGTTAATTTGGCAGCTAGTAATGGACCTATCTTGTCTTTTTTGTCTGTAAAGTGTATTGCCGCTCCATCCTAAGGATTTCTCTGCTTTCGTTGTGAGGGCCAAATTGAGTTCAAGTCTTGCTTTGGCTACTGAGGTGTTAGAGGGGTTCTTTTTGTGTTGCGCCCGCAGGGCCATGTATGACCTCTCCAATCTCTCAATGTCAACTTTGTGTTCTCTTTTGATTCGTGTGGCTATCTGAATGATCTTTCCTCTGATGAAGGCCTTGTGGGCTGCCCACTGTGTTTCTGCTGAGGTTCCCTCTAAGCTATTGATATTAAAGTATTCCTGAAATGAGTTATTTATTTCCGTCGCTTTGATGGGTGGGAGAGAATGGATTCATTCAGTCTCCAGTGCCCCTGTTTTGCCATATGGGCTTTGGGGCGGATGGATATGATTACCATAGAATGGTCTGACAGGGCCGTATCTCTAGTTTTGAGATTTGAGAACTGCCGGAAGAAGGTATGAGGGGGACCAGGATATGGTCAATCCTGGCATAAGTATTGTGTGGGTGGGAGTAGTGAGTGAAATCCCTCTTGGAGGGGTTAGATTCTTGCCAGACATCTGGTAATGCCCGGCATGGAGTAGTTTGGCGATTTTGAGGCTCGCCCTTGTGAGTAGGGTTAGTTGAGCCGAAGGAGGCTTGGACTTGTCTAACCTCTGGTCAAATGCCACGTTGGAGTCCCCGCCCAATATGATCGTGCCTTCCAAAAGGGGATTTAGGGTGTCCAATAGTAGTTGGAAGAATTTTTCTTGCCCTTTATTGCGGGAGTAATAGGAGACCAGGGAGTATAGGTGTCCCTAATGTGCCCTTTACCAGGAGAAACCTGCCCTCTGGGTCTTAGAATTCAGATAGGTACTCAAAATTACTGAATTTGGAAATGAGGATCGCTACCCCTCTGGTTTGATTTTCGGCACTGGCCAAGTAAAAACGGGGAAAATGAGGGTGGTAGAACTTGGGACTGTACCGCCTAGAAAAGTGGGTCTCCAGGATCATGAAAATGTCTGTCAAGTTTAAGGGATTTATAACTGTCAAAAACTTTCCTCTGTTTAAGGGGAAAATTTAGGCCTTGGACGTTGTGTTTGGCAATTTTAAGGGCACTCTTGTGGGATCAGCCATGGGGTTCAGGGTGGGCAATGTCTCTGTCTCTACTGTCACTCACCCTTTGAAGTCTTCTGTCACCTGGATAAGGAGGGTCTCCTGTCTGGTTGTCTGGTCGCCTGGCTCCATGGAGCACTTCCCTTGAACAGAAGTGAAGTGAGCTGCAAAATATGTACAAGTTAGACACATGTAGGGGGAAGTAAAGAGTAGAGAAGGAGAAGGGAGGAAGGGACAGAAGAGGGATACAGATCTCCTGACGTAAGAGAGCTGTACTTGGGGGGGCGGGGGAGTGTGTGAGTGTGTGGGGGGGGGGGGGCAGAGATTGAAGTGTGGAACCTCCCACAACAGTAAGGGGGGTCATAAGAAAAAATAAAAATAAATTTGATCTCAGAAGGTGAACAATTAGGACATTGAAGAGGTGGAACTCTAGTCCTCTGGAACAGTTGAATCAGGAACCCATTTCTGGGTAGCAAGCGGAGCCAAGCTTGAGTTAGCTGGCAGACGGTCAAGAGGGACCGTTGTCTTTAGTCCTCTTTGGTCCTAGTCTTGTTCCAGAGCGGTGATTGTGGGCTGGTAGGGGCCGGTCTTTTGGTTGATCCAGGAATGTTGTGGGATGTGTCCATGGCAGCTTCTTGGGAGATATACTTGAGGTGTAGTTTTTCACCCTCAGGAAAAACTACACCTCTCTTCCCTGCCCCCAGTTTACATGCCAGGAACACCAATACAAACATCCATCCCATAATACACTTCTCCCAAGGCAGACGGACACAACAGAACAATGGGACACAGCCACACCCCAAACTATCCCAGCAAAGAGTCCACGAACAGCATGAGACAACACACAATATGTACATATATACAACATTCCAGTGTGGCTGTACAGCGAGTCCAACTAGCACAGATCAGATTGGTGTTCTCGGTCACCCTGTGCCCCGAATTTACACATAGAGGGGCCGGGGGAGCTGGTCACTGAGTTTCCAGAGCTCTCCAAGGTAAGCTGGGTTCCACAAGCCCCCCACCCAAAGTGATTCTCGTCACAACCACCATTTCATTGGGCTCTTCTGGGCTACCCTGGGTTACCTTGTCCAGCACATTTCCAACGCAAAGACAAGATGATTCTGGCACGCCAGCAGCCATGACAATAAAACCTAAAAGGGTTCTGATTCTATCTAGGTTGTGGAAAAGGAGTTTACATTTATTACATTGCAAGATGGAAAATTTTGATTATGGTCTAAATCAGGGGTGCTCCACCATTTGAAGAGTGAGGGTCACATAAATTGATACATACTAAAGTCTTTGTTTTTTTTGCCTAAAAATAACAAACGTGTCAGAATTGCTTGCTTAGTCCAGTGGTTTTGCACAAAGCAGCCCAGATTCTCCTCTTCCCGGGTCCCTTGCCTGCAGCACTCCTGGCTTCTCCCTAGTGCTGAGTGCCCCCACAGCAAGCAACTTTCTGTTGGGGCACCAGAGCTGAGCTGCTGCTCTGTGTGCCCATTCAGACATGGAGCCACGGCTCAAACCCATCGCCTCTCTCTCCTCAGTAGCTCACTGAATTTGATTGACAGCAACAGGAGCCAATGGCACCCGCTGTGTGCCTCAGCCAATCAGAAGGGAGAGTCCCAGACAGCTGAGTCTTTCGTGCAACATTGCTGGATTGAGATGGGGCTCAGGGTAAGTATTAGTGGGGGCTGAGGGGGCTGCTGCACACAGAAGATTTTTTTTTATCTTAAAGCATAGAATGCACCTTCTTTCTGCCTTTACAACCACTTTAAATTTGGTAACCGGTCATGGGCCACAATGAACTATGGGATTTTAGCACCCCCCTAACTGCAAAATGTAAACAAAACCATACTGTACTGAGCCCCCTATAAGGCTTCTTTTATGCTGATGTCCTTCAGTATACCTGCACTGCGGGTGCAGCACAATCCACCTGCAGGTTAACTGCACCTAGCCATAGACTTCTATTGCATCTTGTGGGTTTGGTGCACTTTCAGAAAGCTCACCAAAACCGCAGGATATACAGTGAGGGGGGGGGGGGGGGGGGGAGTATTTGATCCCCTGCTGATTTTGTGAGTTTGTCCACTGACAAAGAAATGGTCAGTCTATAACTTTAATGGTAGATTTATTTTAACAGTGAGAGACCGAATTAACAACAAATATCCAGAAAAACACATTTCAAAAAAAGTTATAAATTGATTTGCATTGTGAGTGAAATAATTATTTGATCCCCTATCAATCAGCAAGATTTCTGGCTCCCAGGTGTCTTCTATACAGGTAACGAGCAGAGATTAGGAGCAATCTCTGAGTGCCGGTTCACACAGGGGTGACTTGTCAGGCGACCTAGCCGCCTGACAAGTCGCGTCCCGTTCTGTACTACGGAACCGTTCTAATAGGAGCGACGCAAGTCGCTCCGACTTAGAAAAAGGTTCCTGTAGTATTTTTGGGACGACTTCAGGCGACTTGCGTTGACTTCTATACAGAAGTCGTTTTGCAAGTCGCCGCTGAAGTCGTGTGCAGATCGCCTCGGTGAGGCGACCTGCAAGTCGTGCCGCCCCTGTGTGAACCGGCACTTAAAGGTAGTGCTTCTTATCTCAGCTTGTTACCTGTATAAAAGACACCTGTCCACAGAAGCAATCAGATTCCAACCTCTCCACCATGCCCAAAACCAAAAGGATGTCAGGGACAAGATTGTAGACCTACACAAGGCTGGAATGGGCTACAAGACCATCGCCAAGCAGCTTGGTGAGAAGGCGACAACAGTTGGTGCGATTTCTTCGCAAATGGAAGAAACCCAAAATAACTGTCAATCTCCCTCCATCTGGGGCTCCATGCAAGATCTCACCTGGTCATGAGAACAGTGAGAAATCTGCTACACCTACACGGGAGAATCTTGTCAATCTCAAGGGAGCTGGGACCATAGTCTCCAAGAGAACAATTGGTAACACACTATGCTGTGAAGGACTGAAATCCTGCAGCGTCCCCCTGCTCAAGAAAGCACAGGTATAGGCCCGTCTGAAATTTGCTAATGACCATCTGAATGATTCAGAGGAGAACTGGGTGAAAGTGTTGTGGTCAGATGAGACCAAAATCTTTGGCATCAACTCAACTCGCCGTGTTTGGAGGATGAGGAATGCTGCCTATGACCCCAAGAACACCATCACCACTGTCAAACATGGAGGGGGAAACATTATGCTTTGGGGGGTGTTTTTCTGCTAAGGGGACAGGACAACTTCACTGCATCAAAGGGATGATGGATGGGGCCATAAAGCATCAAATCCTGGGTGAGAAGCTCCTTCCCTCAGCCAGGGCATTGGAAAATGGGTCATGGATGGGTATTCCAGCATGACAATGACTCAAAACACACAGCCAGGGCAACAAAGCAGTGGTTCAAGAAGAAGCACATTAAGGTCCTGGAGTGGTCTAGCCAGTCTCCAGACCTTAATCCCATAAAAAATATGTGGAGGGAGCTAAAGGTTCAAGTTGCCAAACGTCGGCCTTGAAACCTTAATGACTTGGAGAAAATCTGCAAAGAGGAGTAGGACAAATCCCTCCTGAGATGTGTGCAAACCTGGGAGCCAACTACAAGAAACGTCTGACCTCTGTGATTGCCAACAAGGGTTTTGCCACCAAGTCATGTTTTGTGAAGGGATCAAATACTTATTTCACGCATTAAAATGCAAAGAAATGTTATAATTTTTTTTGTAATGCGTTCGTCTGGATTTTTTTGGCGTTATTCTGGTCCTCACTGTTTAAAATAAACCTACCATTAAAATTATAGACTGATCATTTCTTTGTCAGTGGGCAAATGTACAAAATCAGCAGGGGGTCAAATACTTTTTCCCCCTCAGTCTATGGCTCAGTGCAGCTAACCTGCAGGAATGCTGCAGGTGCACTGTGCTGCACCTGCGGATCAGTGTGAAAGCAACCTAATGACCCCTTTTTATAAGTGCTAATATGGCCATTACAAAAGTGAAGTGCGATGTTTAATACACTGACCTTTTCCTCTTCAACCTTCTGCTGGCATCACTCTCGAAAGGTCAGCTAGAAAGACCCCAGGCAAAGTGCACTTGGTATCACTCCACCGAGGACAGGAGCTGGCACTACAGAGGCAGGACCTTACTTTGTGCACTGGTGTGCAGTCATGTTGGAACAGGAAGGGGCCATCCCCAAACTGTTCCCATAAAGTTGGGAGCATAAAATTGTCCAAAATGTCTTGGTATGCTGACGCCTGAAGAGTTCCCTTCACTGGATCTAAGGGACCAAGCCCAACCCCTGAAAAACAACCCCACACCATAACCCCCCACCAAATCATTTGCACCAGTGCACAAAGCAAGGTCCATAAAGACATGGATGAGAGAGTTTGGGGTGGAGGAACTTGACTGGCCTGTGCAGAGTCCTGACCTCAACCCGATAGAACACCTTTTGGAATGAATTATAGATTAGAGCGGAAACTGCGAGCTAGGCCTTCTCATCCAACATCAGTGCCTGACCTCACATATGCGCTTCTGGAAGAATGGTCAAACATTCCCATAGACACACTCCTAAACCTTGTGGACGGCCTTCCCAGAAGAGTTGAGGCTGTTATAGCTGCAAAGGGTGGGCCAACTCAATATTGAACCCTACAGACTAAGACTGGGATGCCATTAAAGTTCATGTGTGTGTAAAGGTAGGCGTCCCAATACTTTTTACAGTATAGTGTATGTTGCATATTTTGAAAGTATCCACCAGCACAGAACGCCCATCTCCACCCAGAAGTATTCATCTATTGTCTCTCAGCCTTGCCATCTGACAATGAAGGTTTAGCAGAACATTTATGGGGTGATGTTTGTTCTGAAGACTAGAATGCTAGAAAGAGTTGAAGTAATCTTAACAGACGGCTAAAGTGGTGGTAATGCTGTGATTGCAGTGCAAGGTCAGTTTGCATCTGCGGTAAAGCCGTCCTTTTATCAGCGCTTTTCGGCTGATAGGGCGCTTTTAACCCCCGCTACCAACCGAAGAAGGGGTTAATAGCGCCCGCAAAGCACCACGTCCATTGATTTCAATGGGCAGGGTGTTTTAGTTGCGGCGTAGACACCGATTCTAAACCGCCCCAAAGATGCTGCTTGCAGGACTTTTTTTTTTTAACGTCCTGCAAACGCACTGCTCCAGTGTAAAAACATTCGGCTTTCACACTAGAGTGACAGGAGAGGCGCTTTACAGGCACTTTGCAGGCAATATTTTTAGCAATAAAACACCTGTAAAGCAACTCGGCCGGTTAGTAAATACACCTGCTTGTGCCGATGCTAAGTCTCCCTCCTGATTGGCTGAGAAGCACAGCAGGCACCATTGGTTCCCGCTACTGTCAAAAGCAGTGAGCCAATGAGGGAGAGGGGGCAGGGCCAAGCATCGGCTCCGTGTCTGAATGAACACACAGAGCAGCGGCTTGATTTGGGTACCCCTATATCAAGATGTTTGCTATGGGGGCACCGAGAAGAGACCGAGAAGAGGAGGATCCGGGCTGCTCTGTGCAAAACCATTACACAGAGCAGGTAAGTATAACGTGTTTGTTATTTTTAAACAAAAAAACAAGACTTTAGAATCTCTTGAAATGTTACACTTTACAACATTCTCATGCCAACTGAACCAAAATTTTCAGGACTTTAATAGGAACTTTGTATAGTCACTGGTGGCTTTATCAACTGACCTAATAAAGGATCTTCATGGGAATGTTTGCATGAAAATCTGACCATGTATGGGCAGATAAAGTCACTCAAAAGTATTGAATCCAGGGTCAGGCAGGCATCTAGAATTCTCAGGAGTGGTCCCATAGTTCTGTTATGTGTAGTCTATGCTCTTACAGGCAGAAAAAAACCTCCCCACCAAACTTGCAATTTTTTGAGAGGAGCTTTTCAAGCAGAAGCCCAGGTTCACACAGACAGCGGGAATGAAATCGTGTGAGTTCAGCTGGACTCACATGATTTAATTCCCACATGTCAGTCCCGACTTCTGGGGTGATTTCAGAGACATTTGTGTGAGTTTCTGCACAGATGTCTATTGAAGTCGCACCCCGAAGTCGCCAAAAGTAGTACAAAAACTACTTTTGAGAATCAGTGCGGCGTCACACCGATACGGGCGGTGAAGTTGCTGGAAATAGCTGCCGATTTTGGCATGTGTTTTTGGCATGTCAAATCGCTGCAATGTGAACCAGGATGAAAAAGACGCCCAAAAACGTGCAAAAGAACTTGAAGTTTGAAAACGCAAAAAAATAAAATGGGGAAAAATGGACTGAGGGGAGGGTTTGTGAAGAAAAAAAAAAAAAAAATGCCTATGCTCAAAGAAGCTCAATAAAAATGTAAAAAAGAGCCCAAATAAGTACAAGCTTCTTCATGCTGAAATAAAAGCTCAAATGCCTGTAAAAGCAGCTTTTTTTTTTTTTTTTGAGCTGCAATGCCCTAAGTGTGTATAGTGTCATGTAATCTAAGGGTGGAGCTTTTCATTAACCGCTTCAGCCCCGGAAGATTTTACCCCCTTCCTGACCAGAGCACTTTTTGCGATTCGGCACTGCGTCGCTTTAACTGACAATTGCGCGGTCCTGTGACGTTGCACCCAAACAAAATTGATGTCCTTTTTTCCCCACAAATAGAGCTTTCTTTTGGTGGTATTTGATCACCTCTGCGATTTTTATTTTTTGCACTATAAACAAAAAAATGTTTCTACTTTTTGGTGTAATAAATATCCCCCAAAAATATATATACATTTTTTTTTCTCAGTTTAGGCTGATATGTATTCTACATATTTTTGGTAAAAATAAATAAATCGCAATAAGTGTATATTGATTGGTTTACGCAAAAGTTATAGCATCTACAAAATAGGGGATAGTTTTATAGCATTTTTATATATATATATATATATATATATATATATATATATATATATATATATTTTTTTTTAATAGTAATGGTGGCGATCTGCGATTTTTATCGGGACTGCGACATTATGGTGGACACTTTTGACACGTTTTTGGGACCATTGGCAGTTACACAGTGATCAGTGCTATAAAAATGCACTGATTACTGTAAAAATGTCACTGGCAGGGAAGGGGTTAACACTAGGGGGCAATCAAGGGGTTAATTGTGTTCCCTAGGTGTGTTCTAACTGAAGGGGGGAGGGGACTGTGTAGGGGAGATGACAGATCGTTGTTCATACTCTATGAACAGATGATCTGTCTGTTCTCCATTCAGAGAACCATAAACTGTGTGTGTTTACATACACAGATCCCGGTTCTTGGTGTGTCACCAGCGATTGCGACCGCCGAGCACTCGCATCGGCTCCGGGGGCGAGCAGAAGGCGCGCGCCCCTAGTGGCCACAGGGCGAAAGCAACGTAACATAACGTCATTTCGCCAAGCCGTGCCATTCTGCTGCAGCGAAACTGCGGCGGCTGGTCGGCAAATGGTTAATTAAAGGTACTTGCTGTATATAGCGCTGTCAATTTATGCAGCACTTTTCACACATTGTACATTCACATCAGTCCCTGCCCTTAAGGAGCTTACAATCCAAGGTCCTAAACTCACATTCATACATAAACATACGAGATCCAATTTAGACCGGAGCCGAATAATCTATCAGCATGTCTTTGGAGTGTTGGGAGGAAACCCACGCAGGAATAGGGAGAACATACAAACTCCAGGCAGGTATCGCTATGGTTGGGATTCGAACCGATGACCCCCATTGCTGCTAGGTGGAAATGCCAACCACTTAGTTGATTTACTAAAACTGGGGCACTCAGAATCTGGTGCAGATGTGCATAGTAACCAATCTGCTTCTACTCTACTTTTTTTTTTTTTTTTTTTTTTGAAGCGGATTGGTTACTAAACACAGCTGCACCAGTTTCAGTAGATCTCCCCCAATGTGTTACACGTTTTATGGGTTATGATATAATTGTCACATGAATACAATTTACTGTTGTAGTAGTGTCACTTAATACTTTAATATCACATGGAAATTATTTTCCAGCATATACTGGAATGTAGATATTAACACATTGGTACTGTTACCATGAAAATAAGCAAGCTCCGAGAGGGAGTGGAGGACAGAAAAGCCTGGCACGCTGTGGTCCATGAGGTCACGAAGAGTCGGACACGACTAAATAACTGAACAACAACTATTACCATGCCATGAATACACCATACCATAAGTGTGCCAGCATTGCAGTTAACCGTTTTATTGCGTGCCCGAGCCTGCACAACGAATATACATTCATGTGGTCCTGAATAGAGAGCCTACCATGGATGTTCTCTCATCTGTTTGGCGTAATCCCGTTTGAGGCCACGTTAATATGTATCCATGACAAAGAGTTTGCATAAAGTACCAAGAAATATTTTTAAGGGATGCATTAATGCCAGTAAGTGCCAAGACTGAGTACGAGTACCGATACTTTTTCTCAAGTGCTCGCCAATACCAATTACCGATGACCTATTTTTAGTGTCCTGTACAGAGTTCACATATGCACCCCCCCCGGTGCAACTTGGTTCAGGTGTGAATTGTCAATCTGTATGACAAAGGACATTGCACCTGAACCTTGCTCAAAATCGTACCAGACTCTAAAAATGCGCTGCGTCCGGCCCGCACGTGGGAGAACCGGCTCCATTGAAAAGGCTACAAGTTCACATGTTATGTGAATTAGACGCATCTAATTCACATAGATGTGGACTTGAAAGTATCGGAGCATTTGCACAAATAAAATACCGGTATATCTGGACATAACTCTATCAGTTTTAGTTATCAGAGAATTTGCACGAGTACAATACCGGTATTTGTAATGGCATTTTTTGGTGTGGTCACAGTACATTGTATCTGCAACAGTGCATACATGTATGGCTATGCTAAAACACCAAAGTAGTCCCTATAAACACGACACACTGGTTCTTACCATTTGGCACCTCCACCTGATGTCCTCTAGCTACGGTTTGCCAGTAATTCAGTAGACGGTCCTGTTCTCCATCTTCCATGGGCTCCGCTTCTTCCTCTACACTCCCGTTACTGTTATAAGCAGAATCTGAGCCCAAATCATCGGTCATGTTGTCCAGGTCATCTAAAGTGATCATCCCAGCCGTGGCCGGCTCCTGGACCCCTCCACTCATCCTGCATCCTTCACGTTGCATGGTGGTCCACAAGTATGAAGGTCTAGCTTAGCTGGGAATCCAGTTCTTGACCTAAGAACCCTGAACTTGACTATAGCCTAGATCTGTTCTCAACTTTTTTTGAGCTCTGTCTAGATGCTACTAAAGTTTACAGCTGTGTTTTGGTAGAGCGCTAAAAGCTATCCAAGCTATCAAAAAGATCCAGTGCTGCAAACTTTTTTTTGCCTATACCCGAAACGACTCTGCTTACCCAGAATGCAGCCCTGCACAGTAGGTGAACCTACAGAAAAGTTTTGTTGGTGAAACGGACGCTGCTCTATATACTGGACCACCACAAACGCACACTTCTTTTGGTCACTGGAATTAAAGCGGACTTTAGCAGCCTTGTCTGTTGCTGTCTCTACTTGTAGCTGCCTTTTAAAAGCTGAGCTTAGAGAAGGCGGGTAGGAAGCCCTTGAGGGAGGGGAGAGGCACATACATACAGACACACATGCTCTCAGTCAGGTGGGGGGAGGAGAACGCTGTCAACTGCACTTTAACTGTTCCCTTGCCAGATCTCTGTAGACACTGACGTGTGTTTTGTGTCAATGCGGTGTGCTTGTTTGTATGCAGCTAACGAGCTCTCTCAACTAATGAGCTCTCTTTGAATCCATGACTTTTAAAATTGTCAACATGCAAAGGAGAATTTTTTGTCTTGAAGCCACCTGAGATTCTGGCCCAGCCTCACCCTAACTTCATTCTTCCTCTTCTTCGGTTACATGTAGGTAGTCCTGTCTACCCTCAACGACATTGTCATGCCGCGTAACCCTATACTCAGGCGTGGCAAAGCACCCAATTTTGCACTTTGAATTGCAAAAGATGAACTAAGGCTGGTCATGCATGGCCCATTTCCCCCCCAAATTTGATCTTCATGAAAGGTATCAACTTGTTCTTGACCCGATCATTGATCTGGGCACATTTTTCTCTTCACATTACTTCCAGTTTTTCATAGCAACTAGAGATGAGCACGACAGAAAAATTTGGTTTCATATCGGACGCATCCTTTAAGTAAATAATTTTGTTTTGTCATGTTCATTATTTTAGAATGATTTGTTTTCGGAATTTGTGAACATGACAAAGAGTTTGCATAAAGAACCAAGAAATATTTTTAAGGGATGAACTAATGCCAGTTAGTACCAAGACTGAGTATGAGTACCAATACGTTTTCTCAAGTACTCGCCAATACAAATTACCGATGCCTATTTTTAGTGTCCAGTACAGAGTTCACATATATATTACACGCACATGAACGTTAATGGCATCCCAGTCTTAGTCCGTAGGGTTCAATATTGAGTTGGCCCACCCTTGGCAGCTATAACAGCTTCAACTCTTCTGGGAAGGCTGTCCACAAGGTTTAGGAGTGTGTCTATGGTAATGTTTGACCATTCTTCCAGAAGTGCATTTGTGAGGTCAGGCACTGATGTTGGATGAGAAGGCCTGGCTCTCAGTCTGGGTTGAGGTCAGGACTCTGTGCAGGCCAGTTAAGTTCCTCAACCCCAAACTCACTCATCAGTGTCTTTATGGACCTTGCTGCCAGGGTGCTGCTAGGTGGAAGTGCTAACCACGTTTTCACTGTGCAGCCCGTACTTGAAAGAAAATTGCTGGAACTGACCATCAGTGGCAGCCCGTCCATAAGAGGCGCAGGGGCACCAGACACATGGATTTCAAGGGTGTTTTTTTTTTTTTTTTTTTTTTAAGAATATGCTTAGAGCCCGAGGCCCTATTCAAAAAAGGGCAGGCTCTGGGCTCCCCCTGTTGTGGGACATGAGCGAATTAATGTTCACTAGTGTCTTCCTGCTTCTCCTTCCGGCCAATCAGGAAGCGGGTCCTGGGACCCGATTGGCCAGGAGTTCTTTGGATCCACTTCCTGTTCGGCTAGGAGGAGATGCAATGGGGTTGGTTATTGGGCAAGTAAGGGGGCCGGGTTTGTTTGCCGTCCCCCCAAAAATTTTTAGCCCCAGCCGCAATTGCCAACAACCCTAGTGCTACACTAACCACTATCCAAGAGTCAAAAGCTACTACACAGCTCTCATTCAAATGAAATCACTGAATCTGAATTGATACGTATTCATTCGTTATGTTATTAAGTTTTAATTAAATTCCTTATTCCCAACTGACCTACAAATTAAACAAATGGTCTCAAGTTCAACCTTGGTACCAAAAAAAAAAGTACTTAGAATATTCATGCTACACTCACTGGAATAAAAATGAATGGATCTGAATCAATTTTTCAAATATTAACAAAAGGCCCAAACTGTCGCATCCTGTCATCTGAATGAAACGATTGAATACAAACGAAATTGCTTTTTCTGTTAGGCCCCTTTCACACTGGGGCGGTGGGGGCGTCGGCGGTACAACAGCGCTATTTTTAGCGCTGCTGTACCGTCGTTCTTGCAGCGGTATTCGGCCGCTAGCGGTTCGGTTTTAACCCCCGCTGGCGGACGAAAAAGGGTTAAATCCGCTCGTACAGCGGTATAGCCGCGCTGTCCCATTGATTTCAATGGGCAGGAGCGGTTTAGGAGTGGTGAACACACCGCTCCTTCCCCGCTCCAAAGAAGCGGCTCACAGGACTTTTTTTACCGTCCTGCGAGCGCGCCGCTTCAGTGTGAAAGCCCTCGGGCTTTCACACTGAACAAACAGCGGAGGCTGTTTAGGGGCGGTTTTCAGGCGGTATTTTTAGCGCAATACCGCCTGAAAACCGCTCCAGTGTGAAAGGGGCCTTATAATTTATTTCAGATTCATTAAAATTCCTTACTATTGTGATTCTGGTATTTGGATACATCTGAATCTCCAAATAACAAAACTTTTTTCTGAATTTCGATTTGTAGTGAAATCAATCGCACATGTCTAATAGCAACTATGCTCAAGAGATAGTGGTGTCCAGCAGGCTGGAAGAATTTTGAGGGTCACAAGAATTTCTTTGATTGTCCTCACTACTTTATTAATCAATGCATTACCTTCAAGGGCACCCAAAAGTGGAAGTTCCGCTTTGTGGACTTGGGGGGGGTGGGAGGTACCTAATTTTGACAGGTACCCGCTCCCACTTCTGTTCCCACCGCCTAGGCGGTGGAAACGGAAGTTCTTCTCCCTCCCTTCCCCCACAGTCTTTGGGGACACTGACCGGCCCCAGAAGACTCCATTCACGATGTGCTTGTGCATGCGCACTGGGCACCCAATTGTGAAGCCGCAAGCTGTCACAGCTGGGTGCCCATAGTGAAGATGTCGGCACCAAGGAAAGAAGACAGCGGGTGAAACCGACTGGGGTGAGCACACTGCTGGATCATGGGACAGGTTAGTGGCTGTTTTTTAGGTCAGCAGCTACAGTTTTTGTAGCTGCTGACTTTTATTTATTTTTTTTTTTTGCACAGGTGATTGGAACTCCGCTTTAATATCAAGTAATATATTGCAACATTGGTGTAGTACAGTAACCCACAGCAAAGAATGGTTGCTATTGGTCTTTTATGGTTTGGCCCAATTAGCTATATGTTTTGCATTAAAAAAAAAAAAGTAAATTAAAATCTATTCATAAATATGCTTTTTAAGGCCAGCCATACACGGTTCGAATCTCGGCCGGTTCAGCAGGAACCAGCCCAGATCCCAACTGTTAATGGGAAGACTGAATGTGCCAAGTTGATCAATCGATCAACTTTGGTACAACTGGCCTGCCAGATTTGCTTGCCATTATCGCAAGTGGCTGCTATAGCCGCTATTGATAATCACGGTCTTCTCCTGGCGGGAATGGCTGCCGCTGCCCCCTGCTGGGAGAAGACAATTGCCAATTCCCCTGTCAGCACTGTTTGTGTTGATGGGGGAATCCTGCAAATTTAATTTCCTGCAACCAGTGATTGCAGGAAAGCGATTCGCACCTTGTATGGCCTGCCTAAATCCTATGGGGATTTTTGTACTCCCTGCACAATAACAGGTTTTTCTGTTTTGTAGACAGTTGCTTGGTTGGACTGTGGTGGTCACCTTTAAAGTGGTTATAGGCAGAAGGTGCATTCTGCGCATTAAGATAAAAATCCTTCTGTGTGCAGCAGCTCCCCCCAATACTTACCTGAGGTCCCTCTCTGTCCAACGATGTCCACTAGTGTCTCAGCCGTCCTAGATTCTCCTTCCTGATTGGCTGTGACACAGCAGCGGCGCCATTGACAGCAGCGGTAGCCAGTCAGTCAGCTAGCCAATCAGGGGAGAAGGGCGAGCCACGATCAGGGCTCTGTGTCTAAATGGACCATGGGAGCTGTGACTCGGCTCGGGTGCACCTATAGCAGGCTGCATAGCAAGCTGCCTTAAAAAATTATTCAAACCCCTTGAAATTTTCCACATTTCATCATGTTACAACCAAATACGTAAATATATTTTATTGGGATTTTTGTGATAGACCAACACAAAGTGGCCCTAAGAGCCCTTTCACACTGGGGCGGTTTGCAGGTGATATTGCGTTAATAATAGCGCCTGCAAACCGACCCGAAAGTGCGGCTACTTTCATTCCAGTGTGAAAGCCCCGAGGGCTTTCACACTGGAGCGATGCGCTGGCAGGACGGTAAAAAAAAGTCCTGCTAGCAGTATCTTCGGAGCGGTGAAGGAGCGGTGTGTATACCGCTCCTTTACCGCTCCTGCCCATTGAAATCAATGGGACGGCGTGGCTATACCGCCGGCAAAGCGCCTCTGCGGTGGTATTTAACCCTTTCTTGGCCGCTAGCGGGGGTAAAACCGCCCCGCTAGCGTCCGCATACCGACGGTAAAACGGCGCTAATAATAGCGCCGTTTTACCGCCGCCCCCGCCCCAGTGTGAAAGGGCTCTAACTAAAATCTATTGGAACCAATTGCCTTTTACCAATTGCCAGAAGTCACCTAATTAGTAAATAGAGTCCACCTGTGTGTAATTTAATCTCAGTATAAATACAGCTGCTCTGTGAAGTAGGGCTGGGGAAAAAATCGATTTAAAACTTGAATCTAGTTGAGAGGTCAAATCAATTCAAAATTTAAGCAAATCGATTTTTTTTTAATTTTTTTTTTTCTTTCACCGCGCCGGTCCTGAAGAGCTGCGGGCAGGAGTTTTTAGGCGAGGCCACAGCTTCGGCCTAGTCCACGGCTTCAGCCGCGGACTAGGCCAAAGCCACGGCCTCGCCTAAAAACTCCTGCCCGCAGCTCTTCAGGACTGGCGCGGTGTCCAAAAAAAAAACTTGATTCGAATCGTGAATTGAGTTTTTTTTTAAGAAAATCGAAGATCTCCCAGCCCTACTGTGAAGCCCTCTGAGGTTTGTTAGAGAACCTTAGTGAACAGACAACATCATGAAGACCAAGGAACACACCAGACAGGTCAGGGATAAAGTTGTGGAGAAATATAAAGCAGGGTTAGGTTATAAAAAAAAAAAAAATATCCCAAGCTTTGAACATCTCACGGAGCTCTGTTCAATCCATCATCTGAAAATGGAAAGAGTATGGCACAACTGCAAACCTACCAAGACACGGCCGTCCACCTAAACTGACAGGCCGGGCAAGGAGAGCATTCATCAGAGAAGCAGCCAAGAGGTCCATGGTAACTCTGGAGGAGCTGCAGAGATCCACAGCTCAGGTGGGAGAATCTGTCCACAGGACAACTATTAGTCGTGCTCTCCACAAATCTGGCCTTTATGGAAGAGTGGCAAGAAGAGAGCCTTTGTTGAAAGAAAGCCATAATAAGTCCCGTATGAAGTTTGGTAGAACCCATGTGGGGAACACAGCAAACATGTGGAAGAAGGTGTTCTGGTTAGATGAGACCAAATTTGAACTTTTTGGCCTAAAAGCAAAACGCTATGTGTGGAGGAAAACTAACACTGCACATCACCCTGAACACACCATCCCCACCGTGAAACATGGTGGTGGCAACATCTTGTTGTGGGGTTGTTTTTCTTTGACAGGGAAGCTGGTCAGAGTTGATGGGAAGATGGAGGGAGCCAAATACAGGGCAATCTTAGAAGAAAGTCTGTAAAAGACTTGAGACTGGGGTGGAGGTTCACCTTCCAGCAGGACAACGACCCTAAACTTACAGCCAGAGATACAATGGAATGGTTTAGATCAAAGCATATTGTCAGAAACCATGAAATCAGACCGAGACAGTACAGTTAATTCACACTTGTTTAATAATAAAATTAAAAAGAACAAACGTAGTCAAAACATAGCCAAAGTTCAGTAACCAGAACGGATAGTTAGCCAAGCCAGAAATCAGGGATCAAAGTAGTGGTACAGCAAGCAGGATTGGCTCTCTTGGTTCTCCCCCTCCTCACTGGGCAGATTCATAGGAGGGAGCTATTGGCTTCCACTGCTGTTAAACAAATCCTGTGATAAAAGAGCAGGGGGCTTTGCCGATCCGCCCTGTGTGTGTGTATATAGACGCAGACAGGGCGGCTTGGGAGCGAGCACACATGAGTGCCCCCATAGAGGGCAAACTCTGAGTGGGCTCAGGTTCACACTGAGCTGCGGGAATGAAGCCGTGCGAGTTCAGCTGAACTCGCACGATTTCACTCCCGCATGTCAGTGCCGATTTCGGCCGCGATTTCAGAGACATCTGTGCAGGTTTCTGCACAGGTGTCAATGTAAATCACAGCCCGAAAGCGCAAAAAGTAGTTCAGAAACTACTTTTTTGAAATTGGTGCAGCGCCACAAATACAGCGTCGCACCGATTAGGACTGTGCAGTTGCCACCGATTTGACATGTCACCCATGTGAACTAGGGCTTAGAGAGAGAGAGCTGTGCATGATGTCATAAGCCTAGGCTTATTACCAGACAAGAAACAGGAAGTGGGCTGTATAAGGTATTTACTGGCAGAAAAAAAAGGACAGAAGATTTAATAGATGGAAAGATGAAAAAATGATTAAAGTTCTGCTTTAAGGCTTTAGAACCACTTTAACCACTTGCCGACTGCTGCACGCCGATATACGTCGGCACAATGGCAGCAGTGGGCAAATGGGCGTACCTGAATGTCCCCTTTAAGAGGCGGGGATAGCAGGCGTGTGCCCGCCGCATACAGCGTGACCATACCCGCGGGACCAGCGATCGTGTCACGGAGCCACAGAACAGGGTAGTGCCTATGTAAACAAGCCATTTCCCCGTTCTGCCTTGTGTCATGACAGAGATCACTGCTCTCTGTCATCGGGAGCAGTGATCACTGTCTTGTGAGTTGAAGCCCCTCCCCTCCATAGTTAGAATCACTCCCTAGGACACACTTAACCCCTTCATCGCCCCCTAGTGGGTAACCCCTTCCCTACACAGTAATCAATGCCTTTCACTGATCGCTGTATAAATGACAATGGTCCCAAAATAGTGTCCAATGTGTCCGCCATAATGTCGCAGTCCTGATAAAAATTGCAGATCGCAGCCATTACTAATAAAAAAAAAAAATAATAAAAATGCCATAAAACTATCCCCTGTTTTGAAGACGCTATAACTTTTGCGCAAACCAATCAATATACATTTATTGCGATTTATTTTATAAAAAATATGTAGAAGAATGCATATCGGCCTAAACTGAGGAAAAAAAAATTATATATATATATATATATATATATATATATAATATTTTTATATATATATTTTTTTTTTTTGGGGGGCAAAAAGTAAAAAATGTTTTTTTTTCAAAATTGTCGCTCTTTTTTTGTTTATAACAC
Source organism: Aquarana catesbeiana (assembly GCF_042186555.1). NCBI lineage: Eukaryota > Metazoa > Chordata > Amphibia > Anura > Ranidae > Aquarana > Aquarana catesbeiana. The sequence goes on from NC_133336.1 coordinate 34,752,447, forward strand.
AAAAAATAAAAACCGCAGAGGTGATCAAATACCACCAAAAGAAAGCTCTATTTGTGGGAAAAAAAGGAAGTCAATTTTGTTTGGATGCAACGTCGCACGACCGCGCAATTGTCAGTTAAAGCGTCGCAGTGCCGTATCGCAAAATGTGCTCTGGTCAGGAAGGGGGTAAAATCTTCCGGGGCTGAAGCGGTTAAACCTGCAGTTTTAATTTGTGATTTGTGTGTAGCCACCTGCCTCGAGCTCCCAATAAAAGAACCACATGGTAAGCTTTGGGTTTTGATGGAGAGGCAGCATAGTCCATGCTATAGTTCTGTTCTCCAATTATACACTTGCAGTGAAAACAGAGATTTGCTTCTTTTAAGGCAGCTGGGGACATTGTGAAGAGGACCGGCCTTCTTTGATGATTTACTGATCACAAAACTAAAGAATAAAACCTTAAATTGTGCCCTAAAATATACTCTTCAGTCTGCAGCCAGTGTTGGTGGTGATGGGAAGCAATGGGCACAATACTACATGTATGGTGGGATTGCTTTCCATGGCTAATCTTCATTAATCTTTAGCACGCCCGGACCAGGTAATGGGCAATACAGTTAAGAGGTCACCTAACAGAAAACTTTTATCAATCCTATCCGGAACTGTCTAATCTTATTGCTCTCGCCTTACCAGGTACAAATATATGGGTACCTCCATCCCTAGTTAAATAAGTTTTACAAAATATTCCATCGGTAACCAAAACAACAAAAAATTGTATAAAAATATCTCTTATTCAATATAAACAAACAAAAAAAGATTTGGACAAAAGATTGCAATCAAAATTACACCAAGGGTATATTTAAAATACACTATATTGTCAAAAGTATTGGGACACCTGACTTTAATGATGTCTTGGTCCGTAGGGTTCAATATTGCGTTGGCCCACCCTTTGCAGCTATAACAGCTTCAACTCGTTTGAGAAGGCTGTCCACAAGGTTTAGGAGTGTGTCTATGGGAATGTTTGACCATTCTTCCAGAAGCACATTTGTGAGGTTAGGCACTGATGTTGGATGAGAAGGCCTGGCTCACAGTCTCCACTCTAATTCATCCCAAAGGTGTTCTATCAGGTTGAGGTCAGGACAGTGCAGGCCAGTCAAGTTCCTCCACCCCAAACTCATCCATGTCTTTATGGACCTTGCTTTGTGCACTGGTGTGCAGTCATGTTGGAACAGGAAGGGGCCATCCCCAAACTGTTCCCACAAAGTTCTCACAAATTGTCCAAAATGTCTTGGTATGCTGATGCCTTAAGGGTTCCCTTCACTGGAACCAAGGGGCCAAGCCCAACCGATGAATAACAACCCCACAACATAATCCCCCCTCCACTGATTTGGACCAGTGCACAAAGCAAGATCCATAAAGACATGGATGAGCGAGTTTGGGGTGGTGGATCTTGACCCAATAGCCCCACCCGCCCGTCGAGTGCCCCCACAGCAAGCAGCTTGCTATGGGGGCACCTGAGCTGCAGCTCCATGTATCCATTCAGACCCGAAGCTGCTGTTTTTGGCCCTGCCCCCTCTCTCTCCTGATTTGGCTAACTGACTTTGATAGCTGTGGGAGCCAATGGCACCACTTCTGTGTCTCAGCCAATCAGGAGGAGAGTCCCGGACAGCTGAGGGACTTGTGGACATCCCTGGACAGGGATGGGGCTCAGGTAAGTATTAAGGGGGCTGCTGCACACAGAAGGCTTTTCATCTTAATGCATAGAATGCACCTTCTGCCTTTACAACCACTTTAATGGCTATTATTTTCTTTTTATATACAGATTGTATGTACTGCCATTGTATTACACTCATTACAAAATGGTTACATGGAGTTGTACGCAATTGGCATAAAGATAGACAATGCGTTTCAGAGTAAAAAAACTACTTCTTCAGGGGTAATATAAAGCAGCACAATCTATAAAATAGAATAACCTTTTTTTAAAAATAAAATATAGACATTCAATCACATGCTTATTGTAACTTAAAAATACTGTAAAATACTCACATAATATACAAAAAGAGTGGAAACGCAGCCATAATATAAAAACATTGGTCACCGTTCCTCCTCTTGAACCACCAAGGTAAAAGGGAGAAGAGATAGAGTGAAGGAGGAGGGAAGGAGCCCCCACCCAGCAGTCACTGAGGCCACCTTGGTGCTAATATGTGAAAAATGATGTATAAGTACCAAGAATGGGAGATGTATAATCTACAAAAACATAAAAAAATAAATAAAAAAGATGGGAAGCTTTTATAAAAAACAACGTACCCCAGATATCATGATCTTTGTGTAGCTTCCTTTGCTCTAGTACCCAACAGCCACATGCAGCAGCCCTTTGATATTTGCTGTGCTGTGCTGCCCACCCCTGCAGACCCCCAGCATTCACTAATGGAACCATTTATTTGTGACAAGGCTGTAATGACAGCAATTTCTATCAGTTTTCTGTAGCACATCCACTGTCCCTTTACATTGTCCTCAGTCTCCATCTACTTCTCCTGAACATCTACAGTTTAACCATTTCCTATTCTATGTCTGAAGTCTGACAATCTTCTGTCATATATTAAATATTCTGGGCGGCGAGCTCTCTGAGGCCAGTTGTGCTTCCTATATAACATGTAAGTTGTTCACCCCTACTCTACAAGATTTTTGTTTCCAACGGGAAACTGGACAGAATCTTGACATAGAATCCTGACACTAGGACCCCCTTCACACCTTGAAGCTCGAAGCTCCAAAACGCTGGAGGAGAAAAAAAAAAGAATCAATTATTCTCTATGGAGATGGTTCAGATCTCTACTCCAAGTTGCCTGAAGCTCAAAAAGTTCTGGAGCTTTTTTATGTAGCTCAAATTGGGCAGATTTGAGCATTTTTGGCGTATTTTTATTCCCAAAGAAATGAATAGAAACACTCCTTTTTGTGCGTTTTTGTGTGCATTCCCGTGATTTTATGCTCAAATTTAAAAAAATTCAAAAATGAATATATATGTATGAATACATGTAAAATAAATACACAAAAAATTAAAAATCATCATAAGTTATAAAAAAAAGTTTATGTAATACATAAATAAAAACCCCTAACCTTACAATTTTTTTTAAATACTTTATTAATAATAAACACCCAAACCTGAACAAAAAAAAATAAATGACTACTAATAATAATATTTATTTTGTGTTAGGGTGTTTAATGTTTTGTTATTTATTATTATTATTATTTTATTTTTTTTAAGGGTTAGGGCTTAAAGCGGAGCTCCAGCCCCCACCCCACTAAAAAATTAAAAGTCAGTATCTACAAATACTGTAGCTGCTGACCTTTAGTATTAGGACACTTACCTGTCCAGGGATCCCGCGATGTTGGCACCCCAGCCGATTTTTCAATCGCCTCTTGGGTTCTGCCGCCGCCATTCCTTGTAAGAGAACCCTTACCCGTTGGCTCTCTACTGCGCATGGCGCGACGGGGGGAGGAGGAGGGGGCTGAATTTGCAGGGGACCTCGTTACGGCAAGGTCTCCAGGAATTGGGGACCGGTACCTGTCAAAAACTGGTACCACTCCCCCCTTGAAAGGTGCCAAATGTGGCGGCGGGGGGGAGCAAACAAGCGGAGCTTCCACTTTTTTGGTGGCACTCCTCGCCCCCTTACATGCCACATTTGGCATGTAATTTTTTTGGGGGGGGAGCGGGTACCTAGTTTTGACAGGTACCCAGCTCCCACTTCCGCGCTCGCCACCTAGGCGACTCCTCTCCCCCTCCCTGCAATCTTCTGGGACACGTCACCAGTCCCAGAAGATTGCCCGGCCACTGAGAAGGCACAGTGCAACTCATGCATGCGACTATGAAGCCGCACGCTGTCACAGCCGGGTGCCCACACTTGCAATGCTGGCACCGTGGAGAGTAGAAAAGAGTAGCGAGGCTTTGACTTTTGATAAACTTAAAAATGACTGGAACTCCACTTTTAAGATTAGGGGTTTCTTATTTATTATTTTGTTTTAATTGGTATTCATTTATTGAATGTATTTATTAATTTTTATTTATTTTGTATATTTATTTTACATTTGTTTATTAATTTAGTAGTAGTAGTAGTAGTAGTAGTAGTACCACCCTAACCTTAACAAAAAAATAAATATACCTAACCTTAAAGCGGAGTTCCACTGAAAGTGGAACGTCTGCTGATTTGTTGCCCCACCCCTCTGGTGCCACAATTGGCATTTTTCAAGGGGGGGTACCTGTTTTTGACGGGTCCCTCCTCCCCAACTTCCCTAGGCTTCACCATCCCTCGGAAGCCCAGCCCCCCTGCTCCTTCCTCTGCCGGGGCCAATTAGAAAGTGCAGTGCGCTTTGTCCATGCTCGGTAGGCAGGTTTCCCGTACCAGGAATGGCGGCGGCAGCACCGACAACCAATCCAAAAATCAGTTGGGGTGCCGACATTGCTGGAATGTCCTAATATTAAAAATCAGACGTTACAGTATGTGAAGCTGCTGACTTTTTTCAGGGGGGGGCGGAACACCTCTTTAACCCCTTACCCTAAAGAAAAAAATACAAATAAATAAACAATAATAATGATTAAAAAAGAAATAAAAGCTAATGGAAAAGCTAAACAAGCTGAAATACCTAGCAACAAATGATGCAACAGATGATGGTTTTCTCTATTGGCTAATAAAAAAAACACCAAATCTCAAAAACGCTGTATATAAAAACGTGCCTGTCGCACATAAGAATCACGCATAAAAACGTTCAAAGACGCTACACTCTCTGGTGTGAATGCAGCCTAACAAACAATAGGTCCACAGATGAAGTATTATAATAAACCGTTTTCTATGATTGGTTGTCTTGAAGCTTATAGCCAAACTCATGACAGACATCTAAACACACAATAGAAGTGGATATGAGGGCTCTGTTACCTGCCAAAGGATTCATATTTCCATGGATCTAGTCCCATGATGAGCACAGCTATACCACACAGCTCAACAATGCAGTTGTTTGCCTTCCTGCCCATGACTGAACAGTGAAGGAGATGACTGAGCTCATCTCCTGGTCACTCTTCTCTCTCCTCCTATCAGCATGTCCCTTGTTAACCCATCAGAATGGCAGCAAAACTTACTGGTTCCTTGTACTGCTCTGTTCCAGTCTGAGCTCTGCTGTACAGGAGATGGCAAGAGGCCAATATCAGGTACTTAACACTACTTTTGTTAAAATAAAATGATGTGTTGGGGAATAGTCTTTTTCATCTTCCTGGAGTTTCAGGTTGGGGACGGTCCTCTGGATCCTGACTACGGCTTGGTGAAAGTGCATCTTTGATGATCGGCTTTAAAAACCTAATATAATATTCTGTTTTTATAGAATATAAATGTTCCCCGCTTTATGGTACAGATGCCCCTAAAAATGCCCTTAAAAGCAGCACTGCTGGGTGAGATTCTGAGGGACTAAAGTATAGGAAATGGATTTTTGGTTTGGAAACCTCCTAGGAGTCATTTTATTTTATGTATTTGAAGTCAGATACAGGGGATGCAAATGAGTAATGAGTTGAAGCACAGCACCTCCTAGTGGTGAAAAATCGAATTGTCCCACCTGTACATGGGCTAAAAGCCTAGTACTGTCTGCAGTTTTATTTTGGGGAGAAAAGAATATTGGTCAAGAAAATCTTGGGTTCAGGTATGAAGGGTTCAGATCTGCAGATGGTCAAAGGTTCTCAGCAGAAGTTGCAGTGTTCCCCTTACAAAGCAAGAACTTGCAGATTCCTCATAATTGGTGCATTGATTAGATCTGAACTCTGACTCTTCAGTCCTGCAATCCACCATGCTCCGCAATTTTCATATCGGACTTTTGGAATTAGTCCAGGGGTCTCCAAATGTTCTAAACAAAGGGGCCGGTTTACTGTCCTTCAGACTGTGGCCATCGGAAAAACAAAATATCCCCTATTGTCAGTGGGAGTTTACAATCCCCTCTCATTGGTGTCAGTGGGAGGAATTGTGCCCTATCCTTGGTGTCATTGGGACCCATCCCTGGTGTCATTGGGCCCCATCCCTGGTGTCATTGGGCCCCATCCCTGGTGTCATTGGGCCCCATCCCTGATGTCATTGGGCCCCATCCCTGATGTCATTGGGCCCCGTCCCTGGTGTCATTGGGCCCCGTCCCTGGTGTCATTGGGCCCCGTCCTTGGTGTCATTGGGCCCCGTCCTTGGTGTCATTGGGCCCCGTCCTTGGTGTCATTGGGCTCCGTCCTTGGTGTCATTGGGCCCCGTCCTTGGTGTCATTGGGCCCCCATCCTTGGTGTCATTTGGGCCCCATCCTTGGTGTCATTTGGGCCCCATCCTTGGTGTCATTTGGGCCCCATCCTTGGTGTCATTTGGGCCCCATCCTTGGTGTCATTTGGGCCCCATCCTTGGTGTCATTTGGGCCCCATCCTTGGTGTCATTTGGGCCCCATCCTTGGTGTCATTGGGCCCCATCCTTGGTGTCATTTGGGCCCCATCTTTGGTGTCATTTGGGCCCCCATCCTTGGTGTCATTTGGGCCCCCATCCTTGGTGTCATTTGGGCCCCCATCCTTGGTGTCATTTGGGCCCCCATCCTTGGTGTCATTGGGCGGAATTGTGCCCCATCCATGGTGTCATTGGGAGAAATTGGTCCCCATCGTTGATGTCATTGGGCACCATTGTTGGCATCATTGGGAGGAATTGGGCCCCATCATTTGGTGTCATTGGTCCCATTGTTGGTATCGTCAGGAGGAATTGGGCCCCATCATTGGTGTTATTGGGAGAAATTGTGCCCCATCATTGGTGTCATTGGGCCTCATTGTTGGCGTCGTTGAGAGGAATTGGGCCCCATCATTTGGTGTCATTGGGCCCCATTGTTGGTGTTATTGGAAGGAATTGTTCCCCATCATGGGTGTCATTGTCCCCCATCCTTGGTGTCATTTGGGCCCCCATCCTTGGTGTCATTTGGGCCCCCCATCCTTGGTGTCATTTGGGCCCCCCATCCTTGGTGTCATTTGGGCCCCCCATCCTTGGTGTCATTTGGGCCCCCATCCTTGGTGTCATTTGGGCCCCCATCCTTTGTGTCATTGGGCGGAATTGTGCCCCATCCATGGTGTTATTGGGAGAAATTGTGCCCCATCATTGGTGTCATTGGGCCTCATTGTTGGCGTCGTTGAGAGGAATTGGGCCCCATCATTTGGTGTCATTGGGCCCCATTGTTGGTGTTATTGGAAGGAATTGTTCCCCATCATGGGTGTCATTGTCCCCCATCCTTGGTGTCTTTGGGCGGATTTGTGCCCCATCATTAATGTCATTGGATTCCATTGTTGGTATCGTCTGGAGGAATTGGGCCCCATCATTGGTGGCATTGAAAGGAATTGTGCCCTATCGTTGGTGTTATTGGGCCCCATTGTTGGTGTCATTGGAGAAATTGTGCACCATCATTGGTGTCATTGGGCCCCAATGTTGGTGTCATTGGGAGGAATTGTGCCCCATCATTGGTGTCATTGGGCCCCATTGTTAGTGTCGCTGGGAGGATGTGTGCCCCGTCATTGGTAGGAAGTGTGCCCCATTGTTGGTGTCATTGGGAGGAATTGTGCCCCATCATTGGTGTCATTGGGCCCCATTGTTAGTGTCGCTGGGAGGATGTGTGCCCCGTCATTGGTAGGAAGTGTGCCCCATTGTTGGTGTCATTGGGAGGATTTGTGCCCTTCATTGGTGTCGGTGAAAAAAATCGCACCCCAGGGGCCGGATACGTTTTATCCTGGGTTGAGCCCTGATGAAGTGGGGGTGTTGCCCTCCAAACGGGTTGGGCTGTTTTTTTTATAGGCAATCAAAATGATCTTGGACAGGTATCGGATTTTGGTCTGGCGCTCCTTTCTGTATCTTTATGAACACCTGGAATTAGGGCGGCTTAGTTTGCTTTCCACTCAATCTCATGAAACTTTGCTGTGAAGGAACACTTTCACATGGGATTTTAGTCTGGATCTGACTGTCGGCTTTCTAGATGGATCCAGACTGAACCACAATGTATGTCTATGGGCCGGCAGATATAAACGGATGGAAGTGTTTACATCCAATTACATCCGAGGCAGTTTATCTGCAGAAAGACAGAAAGATTTGCTTCTTTATTTTTGCAGGTATAAATGGATGTAACCTGCTTACAGCCATTCCTATTTCTTGCTTTCTCATCTGTGGCTAGTTTCTTAAAAAACTAAAAAAATATACACAAATATTGGATGTAAACTGAAGGCAGATGTGCAAACTGACAGTTTGTTTTTTTTGGCAAATCTCTGTTTCAAAAATGCAGTCCAGTCAAAAGACTCCATTAATTGCCTGATGAAAATGATCAATATACACTATATTACCAAAAGTATTGGGACGCCTGCCTTTACACGCACATGAACTTTAATGGCATCCCAGTCTTAGTCCGTAGGGTTCAATATTGAGTTGGCCCACCCTTTGCAGCTATAACAGCTTCAACTCTTCTGGTAAGGCTGTCCACAAGGTTTAGGAGTGTGTCTATGAGAATGTTTGACCATTCTTCCAGAAGTGCATTTGTGAGGTCAGGCACTGATGTTGAACGAGAAGGACTGGCTCACAGTCTCCGCTCTAATTCATTCCAAAGGTCTTCTATTAGGTTGAGGTCAGGACTCTGTGCAGGCCAGTCAAGTTCCTCCACCCCAAACTTGCTCATTGTCTGTCATTGACATTGTCTGTTTTATTAAAGGGGTTGTAAACCTTCATGCACCCTATACATTAAGGTGAAAAACTTCTGACAGTGACTTACCCCCCGCCCCCCCGCTTTACTCACCTGACCCCCTTCGTTCCCTCGACGCACTGGACCTCTCTGCCCAGGGTTCTCAGCTCTTGATTGGATAGATTGATAGCAGCGCAGCCCTTGGCTCTCACTGCTGTCAATCAAATCCAATGACGCGGGTGCCAAGGGGGGGGGGGGGGCCCAAGTCCTACATTCTGCGTCTATGGATGCAAATGCTGATGAGGATCGGGGCCACTGCACAGTGGAGGTAATTATGACATTTTTGTAAAGCTTCGTTTTTTTTTTTTTTTTTTTAAACAAGTGATTGGCTCTATTAAAATACACACCCCTGATGAAAGAAATTAGCTTCTGAAACGCGTCGAGTATTTCCTTTGCTCTTACTGCCGTGGTGACATCATCATGACAGTTCAGGGATTGAGTAGAACCCACATATGTTTGACCCTTGCACTATGTTGACTTGTTTGTATCTCAGCCACGATTGCTGTTCATGTTTTTAACAATTTGTCTAATAAAATTTCTATGAAGGGGGATCCTTTCCTATTTTGTATTTGTGATGTGGGTCCAATTTACTGACCGACCCACATACTCTTTCCTCAATTCTTTATGCAGCTGTTTAACATAATTTTAATACATAGAAATTATAACAAGGGTATTCCTTTTTGTTTTTAAAGTGGTTGTAAAGGCTGAAGATCTACTCATGAAGATAAAAAAACCTCTTGTGGACTGCTCCCCCCCACAGCCCCCCTAATACGCGCATGAGCCCCTTCTCAATCCAGTGATGTGCATAGGAGCCTCGGCTGTCCCTGGTCACTCTCTCCTCATTGGTTAAGACATAGCTGTGGGAGCCATTGGCTCCCACTGCTGTCATTCACAGCCAGTGAGCCAATGAGGGGAGAGCAGGGGGTGGGGATGAACCATGTGTCTTATGGACGCATCGAGCTGGGCTTGGGTACAACCAGCCTGTCAGAGTTTTCATTCACTTATTACCAGCAGCTATAGCCGCTGTCAATCACTGTTTTCTCCCAGCGTGGACGGCTCCCCCTGCTGGGAGAACACAATAGCTCTGTGAGAGGGATTCCCCCATCAACACTGAATGTGATTTGCAGGAAAGAAAATCGCACCATCTATGGCCGGCTTTAACTCTTGTTCTGGGCTGACGTCCTATGACCTCACCCAGTCTCTCTGTGATCCCTGGGACACGGCGCAACCCAATATCGATAAAGAGTGGTGGCTCTTTACTCATGTGATCAGCTGTGTCCAATCACAGGTGATCACATGTAAACAAGGAAATGCCATTTATCGACTCTCCTCACCTCACACTGACAGAGCGTGAGGAGAGGAGAGCCGATCAATGGCCTCTCCTCCCAGGGAAGACCTGTATAGGTAATCGTTGACCTGATTACAGTGCAGCCCCAACAAGGCAAATCTGTGCCCATTAGTGATGCAAATCAGTGCTGTCTTTCAGTGCCCATCAGTGCCACCCATCTATGATGCCACTCTGTGCCCATCAGTGACACCTCTCTGTGCCCATCAATGATGCCAATTAGTGCCGCCTATCATTGCAGCCTTATCAGCACCTTATAGCCGCTCATCAGAAGCATAAACCATGGAAAATATCTAAAAACAAAAACAAACAAAAAAAAGCCTTACACTTTACTATTATTCTACCATGGACCAATCTATATTCTCTACGGTTTTATTCATATTTATAATCATTCAGTATATGAATTATGTTTTTATTTCATTTTCTTTTTTAATTTTATTTATTTTTTCTCGTCCCTTTTCATATTTTTTTGATATATTTAGTTTTGTTGTGGTTTTAACTTGCCAATGTTTATAATACGTATCCATTGTTTGTTGTACAACTGTTTCAATGATTGCGGACTACTATGTAACTTATGTTGTAAATGATCAAATGCTTTTGGAGGTTATATACCCATTTAGTTGTATGTTTCGATTATACAACATGAATAAACCGTATTTCCCAGTCACTTGACTTCCTTTTGTGCTGCTGTATGCTTCATATAAAGTCCCACTATTTGCTCTCAATTTTAATCAATGATAGGAATGGATGCAGTTACCCCCTTGGTTCCTGCCTCATTTAAAGTCCCAAAATTCCTTTTCTTCTCTTAATAGCTTTCCCAGCAACAACAATACACTTCCTCAGCAACAATGGATCCCCCACAACAGTATAAGCCCCCCCAGCAAGAATAGATCAACTCCAGCAACTATAGACCCCCACCATCAACAATAGATCTCCTAGCAGCAACTGTAAATCCCTCCCAGCAATCATTGACCCCCAAACAAAAAAAAGAACCCCCCGCAACATTAGATCCCCCAGCAGCCAGCATTAATAGACCCTGCCGCACACCCCAGGACCTCTTGCTGTTACATACATTCAGTGCTGGAGGTGCCAGAACTGTGTTCTTGATGAAAAAACATACATACATTTTGTCATGTTACAACCAAAAACGTGAATGTAATTTATTGGGATTTTATATGATACACCAACACAAAATGGCACATAATTGTGAAGTGGAAGGAAAGTGATAACCTGGTATTCCAAATTTTGGAAAAGTGCCATCTAGTGGGCAGTTTAAAAAAAATGTTAGAACTCACAGTACATATCTGGTCACATGAAAATTAATAATTTTTTGTTTTTTTTTTACATTGTCAGTTTAAAAAAAAAATATTCTGATCACTTTTATTGCTGTCAGAAGGAATGTAAACATCCCTTGTGACAGTAATAGGCAGCACAGGTACTGTTTATGAAGGGATCGGGGGTCTAAAAGACCCCAAATCCCTCCTTTGCACTTCAAAGTATTCAGATTGCCAAAAACAGCGATTCTGAATATTGTCATGTGTTTTTTTTTTTTTTTTTTTTTTGTTCTTTTTTTTTTTTTTTTTTTTAAATCGGCGCCATTGGCAGCCGAATAAACCAGAAGTGACGATGTGACGTTGCTTCTGTGTGTTTACATAGGAGACTGGAACAAAGCCGTTTCCGGCTTCAGTTCAGTCTCACTCTATCTGCCGAAAGTGCCGGATCGTGGGACGGGAGGCCCGGGAAGAGCGGCGGGAGTGGGAGGCAGGCGTCCCCTTCCGCTCCTTTAGGATAAACAACCGAGGGGCTTTTAGCCGCATTGGTTGTTAGCTCTAAAGTGCTGACCACCCGCTCTAAAAAACAGTACCAGGATGATCCCTGCAATTGCAGGCATCATCCCTATATAACCCCTTAAAGCCGAGGCCGCATATGTGCGTACAGTCGGCACTAAGGGGTTAACCAAGGAAAACAGGAAGTGAAGCCTTCCGGTGTCAAAGCCTGTTTCCTACTGCGCATGTGCGAGTTACGCTGCGCTTTCTGAACCTGGGTGTCTCCCAGAAGGCAGTGGGGGGGAGGCGGAGCCGGGAGTTTCTTAGATCGCCGCACAACGATGTAGCAATCTTACCTGGTTTTGGCAAGAACCCGCTCCCCCCTGCCTGCCTGCCCCACCGAAAGGTGCCAAATGTGGTAGCGGTGTGTGCAGTACTGCATTTGGCCAGAGGTGCGGGGGCACCGGTGACACTCGGAAAGGTTCTGAGCCGTTCGGAAATACTCGAAACACTCGGAAATACTCGGAAACACTCAAATACTCAGTTCCCGAGTATTTCCGAGTTCAGCCGAGCCTGTCCCCGAGTATTTCCAAGTTCAGCCGAGCTTGTCCCCGAGTATTTCCAAGTTCAGCCGAGCCTGTCCCCGAGTATTTCCAAGTTCAGCCGAGCTTGTCCCCGAGTATTTCCAAGTTCAGCCGAGCTTGTCCCCGAGTATTTCCAAGTTCAGCCGAGCTTGTCCCCGAGTATTTCCAAGTTCAGCCGAGCCTGTCCCCGAGTATTTCCAAGTTCAGCCGAGCTTGTCCCCGAGTATTTCCGAGTTCATCCGAGCTTGTCCCCGAGTATTTCCGAGTTCATCCGAGCTTGTCCCCGAGTATTTCTGAGTTCAGCCGAGCCTGTCCCCGAGTATTTCCGAGTTCATCCGAGCTTGTCCCCGAGTATTTCTGAGTTCAGCCGAGCCTGTCCCCGAGTATTTCCGAGTTCAGCCGAGCCTGTCCCCGAGTATTTCCGAGTTCAGCCGAGCCTGTCCCCGAGTATTTCCGAGTTCAGCCGAGCCTGTCCCCGAGTATTTCCGAGTTCAGCCGAGCCTGTCCCCGAGTATTTCCGAGTTCAGCCGAGCCTGTCCCCGAGTATTTCCGAGTTCAGCCGAGCTGTCCCCGAGTATTTCCGAGTTCAGCCGAGGCTGTCCCCGAGTATTTCCGAGTTCAGCCGAGCCTGTCCCAGAGTATTTCCGAGTTCAGCCGAGCCTGTCCCCGAGTATTTCCGAGTTCAGCCGAGCCTGTCCCCGGGTATTTCCGAGTTCAGCCGAGCCTGTCCCCGAGTATTTCCGAGTTCAGCCGAGCCTGTCCCCGGGTATTTCCCAGGCTCTCTGGCGCCCCCCCCCCATCTCTGGCCACATGCGGTATTGCATGCAATAGAAGTCAAGTCAATGCAGAACAAATTATCTTCGTTTCCATTGACTTCTATGGGGAAACTCGCTTTGATATGCGAGTGATTTGGATTACAAGCATTCTCCTGGAACGGATTATGCTCATAATTCAAGGTTCCATTGTACTTACATGTTAACACTACATAAATAATATAATACTAAAAAAAATTCTGCTCAATACGGAGTTACTAGCCTAACATGAGAAATGTGCTCTGATCATCCCCTTGTAATTCATTCTTGCCGGCCTCACTGGTAATTAATGGGTGCGTTAGCGGAGAATTTGGGTTTGTTGTAATATTGACCTGTTTGAAGAGTTCATGTCCCCTTTACTCATTATAAAAATTGTTTCCTTCTGCCTGCAGAGAATCCAGAGTTACGCGGTTACTGGAGGCATAGCTGTGCCGGGTGTACTTCATAACCCAGCTTCTGATTAGGAAATGTACCCAGGTGGTTGGGTTATGTTTACTGGCCCCGATAGATTGAATTACCCACCTGCTGCTGGTATGGGGGAGGATTATACGACTCCGTACCCAGCCTAAATAATCTCTCGTCCAAAAAAAAAAAAAAAACATTGCAAAATGAAATCCTTTAACCTGCACTGCTAACTTGATCTCACATCTTTGGAGATGAAGTTGTAGGATTCATGAGCTCCGATTTGAGGAATCAATTTGAATGCTGAACAGATTTTATCCAATGGAAACAAATGGGAGTTTACGTAAGACCGTATGCAGTGCTTCTTAATCAATTTGGTAAATAAGGTCACCTTTCATCTCTTCCAGGGTTTAGTGGCTAGTGGTAATTTAGATAAGCTTTCTTTTATCCAAATTAAAGCTAATCCGCGGCCAAAAAGCTCAACGGTTACAGCGCTTAGAAAAAGTATTCGTACCCCTTGAAGTTTTCCACACTTTGTCATGTTACAACCCAAAACATAAATGTATTTTATTGGGATTTTATGTGATAGACCAACACAAAGTGGCACATAATTGGGAGTTTGTACCTTCGGGAATTTTCATACGAAAATTCGGAATTGGCTGTCGAAAGTTGTGTACACGCTATATGAAAATCGTATGAAAATTCTTTAGAGGAAAGTATTTGCCCCATTTTCTTAGTGTGTAGGAGCCTTAAGACCCCTTTCACACTGAGGCGCTTGAAAACTGCCCATAAAACATTGGACGCTTTTGCGGCGTTAGTGGTGCATTTAAAAAAAAAAAATTTTTAGGTAACGTGATTCAAAAGAACCATTTTGCGGCGCCTTTTGACGCGCTTCCCATTCATTTCAATGGAGAGGAGCCTTTTTGAGGCACTTTTTTTAAGCGCTCCAGATATGCTCTAAAGATGCTGCTTGCAGGACTTTTTTTCACCTCCCCGGTGTGAAAGCATCCATTGATATTAAAGTGGAGTTCCACCCAAAAATGGAACTTCCACTTTTTGGATTCCTCCCCCCCTCCGGTGTCACATTTGGCACCTTTCAGGGGGGAGGAGGGAGCAGATACCTGTCTAATACAGGTATTTGTTCCCACTTCCTGGCATAGATCACTGCAGAGCTTGCGGTGACCTACGCCACTTCCAGCGCCTACACTGTCCTCCCCCACTGTATTCTGGGAGACACAGAACACAGCAGGGACCAGAGAGGACGCGCAGTGCAACTCGCGCATGCGCAGTAGGGAACTAGGAAATGAAGCCGCACGGCTTCACTTTCTTATTCCCTTACCAAGGATGGCGGTGGCAGCAGCCGAGAGCCAACAGACAGATCGGCTTCGGGTGCCGACATCGCGGGCTCCCTGGACAGGTGAGTGTCCATATATTAAAAGTCAGCAGCTGCAGTATTTGTAGCTGCTGGCTTTTAATATTTTTTTTTTCGGTGGCCCTCCACTTTAATGGGAAGCATTTTTTTTTTTTTTTACATTTTTTTTATTTAGCACAAAAGTGCCTCGGTGTGAAAGGGGTCTGAAGGTGTAAGATATCAGTTTCTCAGATGTTTTGACCATATGGTCGGTCAGACTCTGAAAGGAGCAGGTTCAGTGAGCTTCACAACAGGGAGAGAACAAGTACCACTCAGCAGCACGGTAAACATTTGTTCTTCGTGATTCTTCCACTTGGCAGTGAAGCTTACATTTACTGGTCCATGTCTTTTTACACTCGCGCATCCAATGGTTTTTAGGCCCTTTAACCACTTGCCGACCAGCCGCCGTCATTCTACTGTCGCCCCCTAGTGTTAACCACTTCACTGCCAGTGACATTTTTACAGTAATCAGTGCATTTTTATAGCATTGATCGCTGTATAAATGCCAATGGTCCCAAAAATGTGTCCGATGTGTCAGCCGCAATGTCACGGTCCCGATAAAAATCGCAGATCACCGCCATTACTAGTAAAAAAAAAATAAGATAAATAATAATGCTAAAAATCTATCCCCTATTTTGTAGACGCTATAACTTTTGTGCAAACCAATCAATATACGCTTATTGCGATTTTTTTTTTTTTTTTTTTTTTTTTTTTTTACCAAAAATATGTAGAAGAATACATGTTGGCCTCAACTGAGAAAAAAATTAGTCTTTTAAAAAAATTGGGATATTTACTATAACAAAAAGTACAAATATTGTTTTTTTTTTGTTTTTTTTTCAAAACTGTCGCTCTTTTTTTGTTTATAGTGCAAAAAATAAAAACCGCAGAGGCGATCAAATACCACCAAAAGAAAGCTCTATTTGTGGGGAAAAGAGGACGTCAATTTTGTTTGGGTGCAGAGTCGCACGACCGCGCAATTGTCAGTTAAAGCGACACAGTGCCGAATCGCAAAAAATGGCCTGGTCATTCAGCAGCCAAATCTTCCGGGGCTGAAGTGGTTAAAAAACAAATGTTCAGGGACTGAAGCAAACTAGATGGTTAACCTCTGTTGCTGCTAAACCCATTCTAATTTTGCCCCAGGACCCCCTGCTGACTGTTCAGTTAAAACAACCCATTGTGCCTTGTACTTCAACCACATGTGCAGCACTCATAGCTGCCTTGTATGGAACTCTATGCTCTGTCTATAAGCCAAGAGGGGCCAAGACCAGCACCCTCTGAACCTTCTATATTATATCTTCTTATTTGTCCCGCAAGAGGCACTAGATGCAAGTTGTACTTTACACATGGGCCCAATGTTTAAAAAAGTTGTATGCTACAAAAATGCACACAGGCACATACGACCTTGTACGTGTTTTTGAGGAACAGGCTTAGTTTCATATAGAATACATACACTATATTGCCAATAGTATTGGGACGCCTGCCTTTACACGCACATGAACTTTAATGGCGTCATAGTCTTATGCTGTGTACACACGACCGGACTTTCGACGGACTGAATCACGTCAGACTTTTCAACGGACTTCCGTCGAATCGGACTTGTCTACATACGATCACACCAAAGTCCGTCGGATTCGTATGTGATGACGTACACCGGACTAAAATAAGGAAGTTGATAGCTAGTAGCCAATAGCTGCCCTAGCATCGGTTTTCATCCGTTGGGCTAGCATACAGATTTTTCGACAGGACTCAAGTCCATCGGAAAGATTTGAAACATGTCCTAAATCTAAAGCCCATCCGTCGGACAAGTTTGGTCGAAAAGTGCAGCCGTGTGTACACTGCATTAGTCTGTAGGGTTCTATCGGGTTGAGGTCAGGACTTTGTGCAGGCCAGCTCGTCCATGTATTTATGGACCTTGATTTGTGCACTGGTCCAAATCATTTGGTGGAGGGGGGATTATGGTGTGGAGGTTGTTTTTCAGGGGTTGGGCTTGGCCCCTTAGTTCTAGTGAAGGGAATGCTTAAAGTGGTGTCCCAGCCGAAATTATACTTTTTAAATAAAAATACCCCTATAATACACAAGCTTAATGTATTCTAGTAAAGTTAGTCTGTAAACTAAGGTCCGTTTTGTTAGTTTATAGCAGTAGTTTGTTATTTTATAAACTTACAGCAGGCTGTGGCCATCTTAAGTGTGGGCATCTGAAGCCAGACTGTATTTCTTCCTGGATCTCAACCTTGCAGATCTCGCACATGCTCAGTGCAGCACAAGCAGTGTAATAGGTTTCAGGTCAGGTTTCCATAGCAACGGCAGTTTCAGAGGAAGTTGCCACCCCTTCCCAGAAGGCATTGCAAACAGGAAATGATGCGATGGGCCGCGGCCAGGGAGGAGGAAGTGAATAATGAATACAGCAGATATACAGTAGGTGCTGAGAAAAAAAATAAAAAAATATCCAATTCGTTTACAGTACACAGTTTAGTGAGGGATGCTGAAGAGTTGTAAAAGTGGGTGCAACTCCACTTTAAGGTGTCACCATACCAAGACATTTTGGACAATTTCATGCTCCCAACTTTGTGGGAACAGTTTGGGGATGGCCCCTTCTTGTTCCAACATGACTGCGCACCAATGTACAAAGCAAGGTCCATAAAGACATGGATGAGAGAATTTGGGGTGGAGGAACTTGACTGGCCTGCACAGAGTCCTGACCTCAACCTAATAAAACACCTTTGGGATGAATTAGAGCGGAGACTGTGGGCCAGGTCTTCTCGTCCAACATCAGTGCCTGACCTCACAAATGTGCTTCTGGAAGAATGGTCAAACATTCCCATAGACACACTCCTAAACCTTGTGGACAGCCTTCCCAGAAGAGTTGGAGCTGTTATAGTGGGCCAACTCAATATTGAATCCTACAGACTAAGACTGGGATGCCATTAAAGTTTGTGTGTGTGTGTGTGTGTGTGTGTGTGTGTGTGTGTGTGTGTGTGTGTGTGTGTGTGTGTGTGTGTGTGTATATATATATATATATATATATATATATATATATATATATATATATATATATATATATATATATACAGGCGTCCCAATACTTTTGGTAATATAGTGTACCTTTACTGTGAAAAATACACATACTTTAAGTGTAATTACACCCAGTATTTCTAAAACTTTTTAATGTGAATTGGCCCCAAGGCGGATCCTATGCTTAGATTTTTGTTTCTAGTTTCCAAGTCCTCTCCTACCTCCTGAAGTATAATAGAGATTCTTGGCTTCGGGTGGCTCTTTGCCAGCTCTCTGAGACATGAAGTATTTGCCTGCTTGCTTTTGATTGCAGCAGATAGAAGCTTTGATTCCATCTTTGTATACACCGCCTCTCTGCTAGGAACACGCTGTTCTGAGCACTTAATAAGAGGTCATCGGGCTACTTTCTTTGGGTAGAAAAACAGTTTCTTGTTAAAGTTTGGATTTTTTTTTTTTTTTAAAGCTGTAATTAACCTGCATAGAGGACTGAATTTATTTTAAACTGTACACAGAGTTGAGGCAATTAAAATGAATGTGCTTCGGTGTTCTGTCTGCCCCTCTTAAATCGGTAGTAAACCGCTGCAATAAAAAAAACAAACAAAAAACAAAAAAAAACTTTCCCTTGCAAAAACAAACCATAATGTGCTAGTATGCATCACATACTAGCACATTATGAAATACTTGCCTTTTTAACTAAGCCCTCCAGCGGTGCCCTGTCCCCGCTGAGGGCTTCCATCCCGGGTTCACGGACTCCGGCTGTGTGAGTGGCTAGAGCTGCGATGATGTCGCTCCCGTGCGCCCTCGGTTGCGGCATGGTGCTGTAAAGGTCCGGCATAACGTGACGTCACCGGCTACATCCAGGGTGAATATCTCCTAAACGGTGCACATTTAGGAAATATTCATTTCACCTACTGGTAAGCCTTATTTATTGGCTTACCTGTAGGTAAAAATCACAAAGCAGACTTAAAGAGGAAGTAAAGCCTCTGGGGAAAAAAAAATACACCCTGCAAGACAAAGACATAATGAGCTAGTATGCATAGCATACTAGCTCATTATGAATTACTTGCCTGAGATCGAAGCCTCCTCATCAGCCCTCGTTCACCGCCTCCAACGCCGCCGTCTATCCTGAAGTGACTTCCGGGTATCATGGCTCCAGTGCTGTGACTGGCCGGAGCCGCGATGACATCACTCCTGTGCATGCGCGCTGGTGCCGCCACTAACAGCATGATCGCCGTTAGAAACGGCATGCTCAGTGCGCATGCGCTGTAGACATCAGTGCCACTATTTCTGCAAATATCTCCTAAACCATTTAGGTTTGGGAGATCTTTCTTGCACCTACAGGTAAGCCTTAATCTAAAGTGGTTGTAATGGGTTTACAACCACTTTAATACCGTTTTAACATGTTTGTGTTTTGTTGGTAAAGTAAAATGTTACAAACCTGGGCTGTTGAGAATGAATAAATGCATAAGCAGCCTTGAGGCCTCACTTTAACCACTTCAGCAGATTGTCTTTGTCTGGATGACTGGTATCTGTATTATTATGTATTCTCTAGAGCTGCACAATTAATCGTCAAGAATCGCAATATTGACTAAAGTGTTTCACAATTCTTTCTATGCAAAGAATTCTCTCTGCTCTTCTGAAAGCCACAGCCCTCAAAAGAACAGAAGAGAAAAACCAGGCAGTCTGCCAAGAATCACAACATTCTTTATCAGTTGAACTTAAGTATAAACATTGTAACAATTTGTCAATGGAATAGTCTGTGTAAGTGAAAAAACTTTAACCACTTAAACACTAAACCTTTTTCTGACATTCATTGGTTTCAAGTTAAATTCATTTTCTTTTTGCTAGAAAATTACTTAGAACACCCAAACATTTTATATATATATATATATATATATATATATATATATATATATATATATATATATATATATATATATATATATATATATATTTATATTATTATTCACTCCTTGATTATTTCCCGCCTCGACTACTGCAACTCTCTCCTTAATGGCCTACCCTTAAGCAGGCTATCCCCCCTTCAGTCTATTATGAATGCTGCTGCTAGACTAATACACCTCACTAATCGATCCGTGACTGCTGCTCCTCTCTGCCACTCCCTTCACTGGCTTCCCCTACCCCACTGTATAAAATTCAAAATGCTAACCATAACATACAAGGCCATCCACAACATCGCCCCCATCTACATCACCAACCTCATCTGCAGATATCTCCCAAATCACCCCCTCCGCTCCTCCCAGGACCTCCTGCTCTCTAGCTCCCTTGTTACCTCCTCCCATGCTCGCCTTCAGGACTTCTCCAGAGCCTCTCCCATCCTCTGGAATTCCCTGCCCCAGTAAGTCCGATCAGCCCCTACCCTGTCCACCTTTATGAGATCCCTGAAAACTCATTTATTCAGGGAAGCCTATCCCACACCCACATAACTGTCCCTGAGCCACCCCCATCAAATCATTCTTTGCAGCTATTACCTTTTGTACCACCACCCCCTCCCTTTAGAATGTAAGCTCTACGAGCAGTGCCCTCCTGTACCTTTTGTATTGAACTGTACTGTAATTGTGTTGTCCCCCTTATACATTGTAAAGCGCTGCGTAAACTGTTGGCGCTATATAAATCTCGTATAATAAAATATATATATATTTATTTTGATCTAATACAGCCATGAGTCTTTTTGGAAAGATGCAACAAGTTTTTCACACCTGGATTTGGGGATCCTCTGCCATTCCTCCTTGCAGATCCTCTCCAGTTCTGTCAGGTTGGATGGTAAACGTTGGTGGACAGCCATTTTTAGGTCTCTCCAGAGATGCTCAATTGGGTTTAAGTCAGGCCTCTGTCTGGGCCATTCAAGAACAGTCATGGAGTTGTTGTGAAGCCACTCCTTCGTTATTTTAGCTGTGTGCTTAGGGTCATTGTCTTGGAAGGTAAACCTTCGGCCCAGTCTGAGGTCCTGAGCACTCTGGAGAAGGTTTTTGTCCAGGATATCCCTGTACTTGGCCGCATTCATCCTTCCCTCGATTGCAACCAGTCATCCTGTCCCTGCAGCTGAAAAACACCCCCACAGCATGATGCTGCCACCACCATGCTTCACTGTTGGGATTGTACTGGACAGGTGATGAGCAGTGCCTGTTTTTCTCCACACATACTGCTTAGAATTAAGGCCAAAAAGTTCTATCTTGGTCTCATCAAACCAAAGAATCTTATTTCTCACCATCTTGGAGGTCTTCTGGTGTTTTCTAGCAAACTCCATGCGGGCTTTCATGTGTCTTGCACTGAGGAGAGGCTTCCATCGGGCCACTCTGCCATAAAGCCCCGACTGGTGGAGGGCTGCAGTGATGGTTGACTTTCTACAACTTTCTCCCATCTCCCGACTGCATCTCTGGAGCTCAGCCACAGTGATCTTTGGGTTCTTCTTTACTTCTCTCACCAAGGCTCTTCTCCCCCGATAGCTCAGTTTGGCCGGACGGCCAGCTCTAGGAGTATAATCAAACACAGCTGGACTCAAATGAAGGTGTAGAACCATCTCAAGGATGATCAGAAGAAATGGACAGCACCTGAGTTAAATATATGAGTGTCACAGCAAAGGGTCTGAATACTTAGGACCATGTGATATTTCAGTTTTTCTTTTTTAATAAATCTGCAAAAATGTCAACAATCCTGTGTTTTTCTGTCAATATGGGGTGCTGTGTGTACATTAATGAGGAAAAAAATGAACTTAAATGATTTTAGCAAATGGCTGCAATATAACAGAGTGAAAAATTTAAGGGGGTCTGAATACTTTCCGTCCCCACTGTGTGTGTGTGTGTATATGTATATATATATATTATACATATATATTATATATATTAATATTATACAGCAGTCTTTCAAATGCAAAGTTTTTTTGAAAAAATTACTTTAACCACTTCCCGCCCAGCCTATAGCAGAATGACGGCCAGGCGGTGGTTCAGTTATCCTGACTGGGCTTTATATATGGCGTCAGTCTGACACACCGCTACACCGATATTGGAAAAGAGCCTCCGACAGAGGCCCTTTACCACGTGATCATCCATGTCCAATCACGGCTGATCACGATTTAAACAGGAAAAGCCATTGATCGGCTTTTCCTCACACTCGTTTGACAGATGCGAGTAGAGGAGAACCGATCAGTGGCTATCCTGACGGGGGGGTCTGCGCTGATTGTTTATCAGCGCAGCCCCCCCTCGGATGCCCACACTGGACCACCAGGGAAGCCACCAGGACCACCAGAGAAGCCCCCAGCATGTGGATGGCCAGGTATGTACCCCATGGTCAACCACATATAAAAAAAATGCCCAATATATGCCACTCAGTGCCCACAAATGGGCACAGACTGGCACCATTACAGAAATAAAAAAATAAGTGATGCCCAGCAATGCCACCCACCAGTGTAATCAGTGCCACCCATCAGTGTCCCTCAGTGCCCACCTATCGGTGACCATCAGTGCCACCCATAAGTACCCATCGGTGCCGCCTATGAGTGCCCATCAGTGCTGCCTATCAGTGCCGCCTATCAGAGCCCATCATCAATGCCCATCAGTGCCACCTCATTAGTGCCGCCTTATTGGTGCCCGTCATTGAAGAAGAAAACGTAATTGTTTACAAAAAATTTTAAGAGAAATTTTTTTTTTCAAAATTTTCGGTCTTTTTTTTTATTTGTTGCGCAAAAAATAAAAATACTACCAAAATAAAGCTCTATTTGTGGGAACAAAATGATAAAAAATGTGTTTGGGTACAGTGTAGCATGACTGCGCAATTGTCATTCAAATTGTGACTGCGCTGAAAGCTGAAAATTGGCCTGGGCAGGAAGGTGTGTAAGTGCCTGGTATTGAAGTGGTTAATGAATAAAAAAAAAAAAACAGTAAAGTTAGCCCATTTTTTTGTATAATGTGAAAGATTTTACATCGTGAGAATCGTGATCTTTTTATTCTAAGCAAAAAAAAAAAATCGTGATTCTCATTTTGGCAACTTGATAATGAATACCACACAGTTGTAACCTATATTTTGAAAAAGAATAGAAACTTATTTGACCTAAATTTTTGATTTAAAATTTGACCTTGTTTACTCAAGGGATCAAACTATAATTCTACCTCTTTATAGGGCAACAGAACTAATAAATGGGCTGGAGGACCTCCATTGTGAGGAGCAAGTACAAACATTAAATATATTTTCCTTGGAAAAGAGATGCTTAAGAGGGAATATGATGCCAATATTCAAATATCTTAATGGTCATTCCAACATTGGGAGGAAACTATTCAGTCTCAGGTCACTCAGGAAGACACGTGGCTTCTCAATAAAGTTGGATGAGAAGCTGTTCAACCTTAAATGGCATTGAGGATTTTTTACTGTTGGAGCGGTAAGGATATGAAACTCCCTTCCAGTTTCAGTAGGTAGTTTCATTATTTAACCCTTCAGATCCGCGCTATAGCCAAATGACGGCTACAGCGCGGATCTACTTTGCCGGGAGGCCATCAATAGACGTCCTCCCCTTTGCACGCTCCCCGCGTGCCCCCGACGCGCGCTGTGATCACAGAGTCAATGAGACTCGGGTGATCACAGATCGGAGTAAGGGCCGATCGTGGCCCCTTACCACGTGATCAGCTGTCGGC
This sequence comes from Aquarana catesbeiana, assembly GCF_042186555.1. Taxonomy (NCBI): domain Eukaryota; kingdom Metazoa; phylum Chordata; class Amphibia; order Anura; family Ranidae; genus Aquarana; species Aquarana catesbeiana. The sequence goes on from NC_133336.1 coordinate 34,776,157, forward strand.
CAATGACAGCTGATCATGTGATGTAAACAGGAGATCGGTAATTATTTCTTTTTTCTTCTCATGCTAACAGCGTGAGGAGAAAAAAAAGCCGATCACCGGCTTCTGTTGAAGGGACATCGGTCCCGAAGAGGCACAGTCGCCTCATCTGTGCCCACCAGTACCGCCTGCCAGTGCCACCTACCAGTGCCCATAGTGCCAAAATCAGTGCATATATGTCATGTATGGCAATAAATCAGCTTTGTACCTCCAATAAACCTTTTTTTCTGATTTAAAAAAAAAATAAATAAAAAAGAAATCCTGTTGCTTGCAACCACTCCCCAATAAAAGGATCTAAAAAAAAAAAAAAAAAAAAAAAAAAAAACAACTCTCCTGTTTCTACAGTGTTGCTGGCTGGACAAGCGAGGTGCTGATGAGTCCATGGCCTGAGATTCTACAGCATTTCAGCCAGGGAATGACCCCCTATAAACAGGCGAGTTGTTCCTTTGCCCTCTTTATCGATATTGATGTTAGGAAGTTGCCAATAGCAGCAAGATCAATAGTGCGCCTAAGTACTCAAAAAAATGCAAGCAATGCTCAACATCAGAAGCGGTTTTCTGGCTAATTGGCTTCCTTTCATTTATCTAGCCACAGAACCCATATCATCCTTTGTGTCCGTAATTAAAGGAAAAATTTGGCATCCTTGTACTCCACTTTAAGGTAATCTGAAACTGAACAAAAATAATTAAAACAAAGTTGTCCGCCATTTTAAATAAAAGCAGCTCCCCCTTTCATAGTACTGTCACCCATATACTTAACTGTCTTATGCCCAGTACTGGTTCCATCCCTGATTGAATGTCACCCAACTCACTCCCTATGAGCCCAGGCTGTAAAGGACATACCCTTTGGGGGGGGGGGGTGGATTACCACATTGTCCTTGTCTTGCAGTACTCCTGGATTGAGTATAGATCACGCTTAGGTTGGTAATGGGGTGGTCCATCTTCACAAACAAAGATTTAAAGAACCTGTGATCTTGCTGGAGCGCAGGCCAAAAAAGTGTGGTGGTCCTGGGAGTCCTACCCAAATACCAACAACCAAGTGGTGCTTTCTTGTTCAATGCAAGATGGGTGTGACCAAAATCATATAAGCACAGAACGAGGAAGAAACAAGATAACAAACACCCTAACAACTACCGCTAAATAATTGATTTAATTCTGTATACATCAAATAACAATAGAAGCACAATCCCCCCCCCCCCCCCCAAACATACAGCCACTCCCTAAATAACCCAGAGCACCCCCCCCCCCCAAATTAAACTGCCCCCAGCAGGTGCTGGGGCATCCCCCCACCCCGTTAGAAAAATGTTGGTTATGGGGTAGGTCCAATAGGCACCCAATCAAGTGTACAGACCACAATGGGCAGTGAGTAAGGGATGCTTAGGATTACCCACCCCTGGGCACCTATGGAGCCAAAGACCAGAAATATTTAGCAGACCCTAACTTGGCTAGACTGTCCCAGAGTCCGTGCATGTATAATGCAGCTGTATTCAAGACCTGCAGGAAACCGTCCTTGATTGTCAAACTGATGGAAGTATGCCATATGCTGGGAACCGCTGGGTAACAATATGCTCTGTGCAGTGGATCGGAGGGATAGTAGCGCTTGCTGATAGAGTAAAGCTGGAGTGGCCTGAAGGCTCTAGGAAAGAGATAGTATATCGGCTCAAAGGGGACAGACATTGGGGAATGGGGGAGGGGGCCGGTTGGAAAGCTAGCCTGTAGCTTTAATGACTTATAAGATTTTAATGCCTCTTTTACTTCTCATTCCATGTAATTCAACAGCTGACACCACCTACCATAATCTAGTGTATTATGTATATAATGTGTTAATGCAGTGTTCAAGAGACCTAACCTAGTTTTTGGCTCATAATAGCCTTATTTTCTGTTCTAATGGCTGAACATTAAATTATGTCTAGTGAAGAGCGCAAACTGTACTGATACCACTGTCAAAAAACATGTTAATCAATGCTTTTATCATAATAACTGATTTCCTCCTCCCTGGCACAAATTGAAAATAAATGGCAGAAATTGAAATTTAAAATGTAACTCTTTGGCTCCCTGAGAGCTGGAACAAAGCCATCCTGTGCTAGCCTTTCCGAAACGCCGTTCTCTGCGAGTGACGTATTCCTTCACATCTGCTGTTTTGAATGGAGACTTATGCCGCGTATGCACGATCAGATTTTCCGATGGGAAATGTTGGATGTGAGCTCGTTGGCGCAAAGTCCGACCATGTGTACGCTCCTTCGGACATTTGTCAGACTTTCCGCCAACAAATGTTGGCTAGCATGTTCTCAGATTTTGCGCCAACAGATGTGTGTTGTCGGACTTTACGATCACGTGTACACAAGTCCGTCGGACAAAAATCCAAAGTACAAACATGCATGCTGTTGAAGTTACATCTATATTGGACAGGTGTTATTACAGGCAGAGTTCCACCCAAAAAGTAGAACTTCTGCTAATCTGATTCCATGCCTCCCCTGTGCCACATTTGGCACCGTTCGGGGGGGTGGGGGGGGCAGGTACCTGTTTTTGACAGGTACCCTGTCCCCACTTCCGTTGGACTTCACCACAGCGAAGTACGTCAGAAGTTAAGCCCCGTCCTCCTCCCTACTGCTTCCCTAGCTGCTGGGCCAGTTCACTGCTGGGTTCCCTTACAGGCAATGGCGGCAGCACCACTCGACGGAAACATCGGCTGGAGTGGGTTCCAGAACAGGTAAATGTCCTGATATTAAAAATCAGCAGCTACAGTATGTGTAGCTGCTGACTTTTAATTTTTGGAGGAGGAGGCTGGAACACTAATTTTAATACCATCAATAGGGTATTACAGGTCAACATCCAGGTGGACCCTAAACCATGTATACTAGGTATTCTGGATGACCTTCCAATTGAGGATAATCCTAAATGGGCGATTGCCAGAGACCTCTTCCATGGCCTGTAAGCTTAAGCTTATTCTCAGGCATTGGAAGGCAGCTGACCCTCCTACACTGAAAGAGTGGACTACCCTAATGGGGGATACCCTGCACTTGGAAAAGTATATTTTTCCAACACCGAGGACACCCTTAAGAAATTATGGTCCCGTGGTTAGATACCCCTGGGTCTCTCTCCAGTAGGCCTGGTCTTGGACAGACTACTTATTTAATACAGTTGTCAATATGGATATGAATGAATAACTACTTGTTTATGCACTGCTATATTGGCTCTATTCTGTAGTACAGTGGTTATGCTTTGAGAGTAAACTATATAATTTTTCAATGGTGGACTGTGATTTTTTTTATCAATACGACTATAGCAATGTATTATCTGGAACCTGTATTGTTTGTTCTGTTTGCTCTGCTTCCTTTTTTTTTTTTTTTTTTTTTCTTTTTTCTTATAAACTACTTTGAGAAAAAAAAAAAATTCTGATATTTACATAATTCAAAAAATTTCTCCTTTGCTGGGCAAAGAAAGGCAGGCAAGACTCCTGTTTCCTGCCCATGTTCTCTATCTGCCAGCAGTCTGCTCTGTGGACTATGAGTAGCCATCATCACATTGCTGAATTATTGTCCAAGCATAGGACAGGCAGGTAATGCCAGAAGATGTAACGCCAAAATATGAAATGATGGTTTTTATTTTCCTGGTTATTCTGTACAGCAGGTAAATGTATATTACAGGGCTAGGTGAAGACGATTGTTGCATATATAAAAGAGCTTGTGTTGGGTATGTGTCCCCATGCCACGATTTCCAATTTAGGTTAATTTTTCACCAACGTGAGCAATTAAAATAAAAGAAAATAACGTTTCCACAATACATTAAAAAAAAAAAAAGTTTTAAAATTTATTGTGGAAACGTGATATCTTATCCGTGTCTCTCATTATTTTCAGTATACCACAAATTATACCAAAACTCCTGAGGTAGCTCCAAATGAGCGAAACATGTCGAGTTGTATTCTTTCTATTGTTTACCTGAATTGGATGTGGACATTGAGAGATTTTTAACCATTTTTGTGCCATTGTGCCATATGTATTAATTGTAATAATAAAAACCTTTTTTATGGATAAATTATACATGTCTATCTACTCTATTTACCTTATACAATAAGCACCCTAAAAGTCCCGGGGTTATTTACCCCACCTTCCTTCTTTTTGTTTCCAGTTTGGAGTTTTCTTGGGGTAACATGTAATAAAATCAGAGCTGAAAAAGTAAATTCATTTTTTTGTCTTCCATATGTAATTTATTTTATTTTTTTTGATCAGGCCTTTGCAAACTTAATATAGTTTTTGTTATTCCCCACAGGTTCTAGAGGCTTTTGCGGGTCGTCTGATACAAATCAATGTGTTTACAAGGAGAGAGATCCCCAGCCTAACAAAATATCAGATCATTCTGTCTCGAGATCAGTTCCGGAAGAACCCACCTTCCAATATTGTGGTAAGTGTTCTTGATTCATCTTGTGCAGACAAACCACCAACTTTATGTACAGTAAGGCTGGCCTGGACTGCCACTTGTGGTGCATCTAAATGCTTGTTGCCCCTGGCTCTGTTCAAAAGAAGGAGAGTTGAAGTGACAGGCCCTGGCACCTGTAAACGTCAGTATACATTAACTCTAATGCCCCGTACACACGATTGGATTTTCCGACGGGAAATGTTGGATGTGAGCTTGTTGGCAGAAAGTCCGACCGTGTGTATGCTCCATCGGACATTTGTTGTTGGACTTTCAGCCAACAAATGTTGGCTAGCATGCCCCCATTTTTTTCCGCCAACAAATGTGTGTTGTCGGACTTTCCGATCGTGTGTACACAAGTCCGTTGCACAAAAGTCCACGCATGCTCGGAATCAAGTACGAGCCGAAAGCGATCGGTCTTGTAAAACTAGTGTTATGGAAATATCACATGACTATTGAACTTCCTTTTTCTCGGCTTGACGTATGTCTTGTACGTCACTACTTTCGTAATTGTTGGCCAACATTTGTGTGACCGTATGTATGCAAGACAAGTTGGAGCCAACAACCTTCAAACAAAATTCCACGGTTTTGTTGTCGGAAAGTCTGATCGTGTGTATGTGGCATTAGGGTTGTGGTTGACCGAACTTGCCATGAGAGAAATAGAGGTGGTTATTACAGGTACCCTTCTGAAAGTGCTAGTTTCTTGGCTGTCCTATGGTCTAATTGCTTTTTGCATCATTGACTAAGTGGCTTTTTAATGGTAGGGACAGATTTTGGTGGGCTAGTAAATGTGCCATGGTGCCACTGGCATTGTGAAAGGTGGTTGTTCCAAAAGGACATGGTTTACTGTGATACACCTCTAAATCATCCAGCATCAAACTCCTTTGTCTCTTTGGATTGTCAAATGATGTTTCAGGACCTCAAAGAAAATCAATGCAAAAAATGTCCTCTGCGGCACCATTCACACCAGAGAGTTTTTTAGCTTGAAGCCTGAAGCTACAAAACGCTGGAGGGGGAAAAAAAAATCAATTATTCTCTATGGAGATGGTTCACATCTCCACTCCAAAACGCCTGAAGCCAGAAGCTCCAAAAACGCCTGAATCTCAAACAAGTTCCGGAACTTTTTTTTTTTAGGCAGATCTGAGCGTTTTTCTGCTTTTTACATTGGTGACCTTTTGACCTGTACAAAAACGCGCAACTTTCTGCCTGAAAACGCTACGCTCAAGTGTGAATGGGGCCTACCAGATGCTGTGATTGCAGGTCTAAACGGGGATCAGATAGCTATATATAGGTCCCATTTTCTCACGGACTGTTGATGCTGCTCTGATTTGATGTCTCGATGATGAAGTGAGCGGATTCTTCTGTTCCACAAAAAGACAGTTCTGTAATGCAGCTTATGAAGAAGATTGTTTTCTATACATTTGCATTGTGAAGGCAATGTGTTTATGCTTAGTAATAACTGAATCTTTGTCTAATGCAGGGGGCACAGATGGGAGTGATGGAAGGAGATTTTGCTCTCTGTATAAGCTTATATCATGGCTATGAGCTTTTATTACAGATGGGAACACGTTCTTTATACTACTATCTACGATCAATAATGGATGGGTCCAAAGGTAAGATGCTTTAAGGGCTATTATGTGTATATCATGCTGGAAGCATTCTTGGCTTTCTGTTGGTTTTGTTAGGGTGCCCCTTCACATTCTGAATGTTGACAAAGATGTTTGTACCGTTAACGGGCAGTAGAGCTGCACGATTTTGGCTAAAATGAGAATCGCAATTTTTTTTTTTTTTTTTTTTTTGCTCAGAATGAAGATCACAGTTCTTTCACCACAATTCTTGCAGCATAACATCATCTTTCACATTATACAAAAAAATTAGGCTAACTTTACTGTTTATTTTTTTTTTAAATCCATTAAAGTATGTATTTTTTTTTTTCAAATGCGTTTTGAGAGACCGCTGAGCAAATACAGTGTGACATAAAATATTGCAACAACCACCATTTTATTCTCTAAGGTCTCTGCTAAAAAATAAAATATTTATGTATATATTATATAATATATATATAATATATATAATATATATATATATATATATATATATATATATATATATATATATATATATATATATATATATGTTTGGGGGTTCTGAGTGATTTTCTAGCAATAAATATTGATTTTAACTTGTAAGTGGTTAAACTTCCTTCATCTACAGGTAGAAGTTAATTCCTTTGATCTAAGAAGAAATGTTACTTTGTTTATACTTATCCATGATGTTGTGATAAAACTGGCTGCCTGGATTTCTATTTTATTTTTTCAGCTGTGAGAACTCTCTGCACTAGTTAGAAAGAATCTTGAAATGCTGTTTTGAAGATCAGGAAGGGAAAATCGCGATTTCGATTCTTAAAGCGGAGTTCCCAAACAAAAAATGGAACTTCCTCTTTTCGGAACCCTTGCCCCCCTCCGGTGTCACATTTGGCACCTTTCAGGGGGGAGGGGGGAGCAGATACCTGTCTAATACAGGTATCTTGCTCCCACTTCCGGGCATAGATACCTGTGCCACCCGCGGGTATCTACGCCACTTCCCGTCTACCCCGCTGTCTTCTGGGAGACACAGGAGGTAGCAGGGACCAGTGGGAATCCGCAGCGTGAGTTGCGCAGTAGGGAACCAGGAAGTGAAGCTGCAAGGCGACGAAGATGGCGGCAACGAAGATGGCGGCGGCAGCACCCGAGAGCCGAGAGACAGGTCGGCTTCGGGTGCCGACATCGTGGGCTCCCTGGACAGGTAAGTGTCCATATTTTAAAAGTCAGTAGCTGGAGTATTTGTAGCTGCTGACTTTAAAAAAAAAAACCCAAAAAGAACGCTGGAACTCTGCTTTAACGATTAATCATGCAGCTCTAACTGGCAGTATACCATTGTATTTAAAAGACTGGCCCCGATGGTCCCACCTTTTTACTATCCACTAAAATCAAATTGTACAGTTGCTCCATTGGCACGTGTTTCTACCACCAGAATTGGTAAAGATTAGAATACACAAAAATAAGCCCAAACTTGTTCAGGCAATGTGGCCTATATGTTTATGACCAGCCTAAAATACTGTAGTCATTTTATAGGATATAAAGTCTGTATTTTTTTTTATTATCTATAATAGATAAACTTCCCTAAGGATAGGGAACACAGGTTGCTTGCTCCGCAAGGGCGCCGTTCATAGAACACTTCCCATTTCTCAATTCTAATTGGACGAGGTGGAGACTCTGATGTCTCCTTACAAAGGAGAGTTCAGAACTAAGGATGAGCGCAGGCGTGTTCGCAAGTCCCCGCGCCCGCCAGGAATCTGACACTCTGCAGCGCTAAATATGGGCAGTGAGACATTTCCCGATCTGTGCAGCCGCGGATTGGGAAATGTCTCACTGCCTGTGATTAGCGCTACGGAGTGTCAGCTTCCTGGCGGGCGCGGGCACTTGCGAACACGCCTGCGCTCATCCTTATTCAGAACTGTCGTCGCTGGAAAACTTCAAATGCTAAGGTAAGTTTGCCATATTGTGCATGTGAATGTAAACTATACATACATGTAACATTATGGTATGTGTTCTCACCAGACCCCCAGCTCAGCTCAATTTTCATTGGCTGCATACTTTCTTTTGCTTTGAATATACACTATATTGTCAAAAGTATTGGGACACCTACCTTTGCACGCACATGAACTTTAATGGCACCCCAGTCTTAGTCGGTAGGGTTCAGTATTGAGTTGGCCCACCCTTTGCAGCTATAACAGCTTCAACTCTTCTGGGAAGGCCGTCCACAAGGTTTAGGAGTGTCTATAGGACCTTGCTTTGTGTACTGGTGAGCAGTCATGTTGGAACAGGAAGGTGCCATCCCAGAACTGTTCCCACAAAGTTGGGAGCATGAAATTGTCCAAATTGTCTTGGTATGCTGACGCCTTAAGAGTTCCCTTCACTGGAACTAAGGGGCCAAGCCTAACCCCTGAAAGACAACCTCCACACCATAATCCCCTCTCCACCAAATGATTTGGACCAGTGCACAAAGCAAGGTCCATAAATGGATGAGCAAGTTTGGGGTGGAGGAACTTGACTGGCCTGCACCTCAACCCGATAGAACAACTTTGGGATGGCTTAAAGCAGAGACTGCGAGCCAGGCCTCCAACATCAGTACCTGACCTCACAAATGCGCTTCTGGAAGAATGGTCAAACATTCCCATAGACACACTCCTAAACCTTGTGGACAGTCTTCCCAGAGGAGTTGAAGCTGTTATGGCTGCAAAGGGTGGGCCAACTCAATATTGAACCCTACGGACTAAGACTGGGATGCCATTAAAGTTCATGTGTGTGTAAAGCCAGGCGGCCCAAAACTTTTGATAATATAGTGTATTTATATTCTTTTTTTCATACATAGGGTCTGCCTATATTTGGTCAGTATACAACCAAACCACTGCCAGGCGCTCATGCTATAATGCACCAGAACGTAAACTGTCCATTATGGCATGCGCACCTGGCAGTGGTTTGGTTGTGTACAGATTCTTTCCCCACCATCCCTGGGGACACCTTGTGGCTGTCCTGCTTTTTTTTGTGCCTATTAATAACTCTTGTGCTTAAGCTGTCATCATGACACGATTATGATGGGGAGGCAGTCTTTCAGCACCCAATCTGCTTGTGTTGTGTAGCTATATTTCGTCAGTACTTTTTTTGTATGCTAGTTGCAGACATTAACATTGTTAATCTTTCTTTGTCAGGTATGGCTCGAGCACGGAATGACCTTGGTCGAAATGCTGACTTCATGAATCTTTACCAGCACCTGGAACATACTATGTTCTCTGCTTCTAGTGGTGAGTCACGGACTGACTTTGGTGCTACTGCAGAAACACCCCCTCAAAGTACAGACATCTCTTTGGGTCAGAGAGGAGCAGGGTTTGACCCTTTGCTAGGTTTTGACTGTGGGAGCTTCTTGTGTCACCAGCTAATATATGCCTTCCTATATATTATTTTGGATGATACACTCAAAGGGTGCTATGTCAGGGGTGGAAGGGAGAGCCCTCTGCCTGGGACACAGACATTAAGAGAGTGATAAGATTTTTGTTGGGTCTTAATTGTCTATGTCCTCAATGAGTAACAAAGATCTTTGAGACAGATAGTAAAGAGAAATTTCATTAGGGACATTGACAACCCAGTAAAAATAAACCTAAGGCCGACCATACATAGTGCAAATTTCTTTCCTGCAACCATGGGTTAGCCATCTCTGCCGGGAGAAGACGTGATTATTACTGGAGGCGATAGCAGCCGCTAGCGATAGTAGTAAGAGAACGCGGCAGGCTGGTTGTACCCAAGGTGATCGATCATTCAATTTGGTACATTAAGAGTTCAAATCTAGCCTGATTCCTGCTGAGCGGGCGAGATTCGAACTGCCTATTGCCAGCCCAAGTTTCTAACCTTTCACCAAGATCTGTTCAGCCTATCAAAAGAAATGTGGAATTACATTTATTGCCTTCCCCATAATGCCATAGATCGTGTACATGTGGGCTTTAGGCCCCTTTCACACGGACGGATAGAATGGTGCTTTTAGCTGCGGATTTTCTAATTTTCTACCGCAGCTAAAAGCACACAATGCTTTCCTATGGCCCCATTCACACACTGCGTTTAGCTGCGAATTAGATACATGCGGTTCTGTGCGGATAGAAAAAATAGAATTGACTGCGTCCAGGAGCGATTTAGCGCAGCTATCCGCACATAACCGCAGGTAATCGCAGTGCACTGTGTCAGCTGCGGTTAACAGCGCCGAGCTGCTCATCAGGAAAGGAAAAATTATTTTTCCTTTCCCAATGAGCGACAAGCATGGGGATACGACTCGGATCCCCGCCAATGCCCGGCACTGTTTGGTATGAATCTTGAGGGGGGAACTCCACGCCAAATTTTAAATAAAAAAATGGCATGGGTTCCGGTCTGGTATGGATTTTAAGAGGAACCCCTACGCCGAAAAAAACAGCGTGGTGTCCCCCCTAAAATCCATACCAGACCCTTATCCGAGCATGCAGCCCGGTCAGTCAGGAAAGGGGGTGGGGACGGGCGAGCGCCCCCCCCCTCCTGAGCCATACCAGGCCGCATGCCCTCAACATGGGGGGTGGGTGCCCTGCGGCCCCCGCACCCCAAGGCACCTTGTCCCCATGTTGATGAGGACAAGGGCCTCTACCCTGGCTGTTGGTTGTCAGGGTCTGGGGGCGGGGGGCTTATCGGAATCCGGGAGCCCCCTTTAATAAGGGGGCCCCCAGATCCCGGCCCCCCACCCTATGTGAATGAGTATGGGGTACATGGTACCCCTACCCATTCACCTAGGGAAAAAGTGTCAATAAAAAACACTACACAGATTTTTAAAGTAATTTATTAGACAGCTCCGGGGGTCTTCTTTCGGCTCCGGGGGTCTTCTTTCGGCTCCGGGGGTCTTCTTTCGGCTCCGGGGGTCTTCTTCCGACTTCGGAGGTCTCTCCGGTTCTTCTCCGCGCTCTCCGGGTCTTCTGCCGGGCTCCTCCGCTGTCTTCTGCTCTTTTGCCGCTCTTTTGCTATAGCGGAGGAGCCCGGTCTGCTGCCTTCTGCCTTCTTCCCTCTTCTCTTCTGATGTTGACACGATGCTCTCTCTGGCTGGAATGCACTCAGGGCGCTCCGCTCTGAATTATATAGGCGGTGACCCCCCCCTTATGCCGTCACAGTCCCTGGGCATAATGGGACTGTGCCGTTTTAGGGGGCGTGGTCAGAACTATGTGTTCTGTCTAAAAATAAGGCTTTTGAACAGGCCTACAGTCTACGGTCTTTACTGTGGCTTTTAGATTTTTCCTGAAAGATCTTCTATTGCAAATGTTGGGTCACCAACACTTATTTTTCACTAGCAGATTTTTTTCCTTCCAGGTGCATCTTGGGAGATGGCCATCATCATGCTTCCTCCTTAGCTTCACGGAGAACTATATTTTGAAAATCTCTAGTTATATTTTCTGCTAAAATTTCCATAGCTTTATAAAGCACATGCATATTCCAGAAGAATGATTTTAGAATAATGTCATTACTTCTGATTTAAAAGTATTTTCTCACCTATTGTGATGTTATAACGGTAAATCTCTGCACAGTTTCCTCTTCCGATCTCTATGGTCAAGGTGCTGCAAGAAAGTAGATACTTGCCAGACCCTACAATTTGTATATTTCATGTGTGATTGAAATGAGGTCCATTTTGTCTCCATTAAGGTTGTATGAAAATAGGAAGGAGACTATAAGAGACCACTTCACAGTCATTAACCATTATACTAAAATTGTTTTTCTTGAGAATACCTTTCTGCTGCTTTCCTTACAATTTTTTGTCTACACCTCTTATGTAGCATTTTAAAAGGTTCTCCAGTGGCTGATTAATCTTTTCATGTAGAAAAACAGAATTGCTTGCTGCTTTGCAGTTGATGTAGCACATACAGTATATATAAAAAAAAAAGTTGCATCCATTACGCTGTGTAAATGATTATTAGGAAATTACACGTACCAGTGACAGCTGACTTCATAGGTTGCAAATCCCCGTCTTACAGCAGATTTATGCTAGTTCTGTTTTTTGAGTCCTATGCACTACTTGTTGTGCGTAATGTTTGGTCATAGCTAATATTTTTATTTAATTTTTTTTTAGATATTGATGTAAAGCCATTTATCTACAGCCATCCAAAGTTGAAGAAACTGGAGGAAGTTGTCATACAGCATTTTAATTCGTGGCGTAAGCAGGGTAGGTTTCCAATACCCCAAAAAATAGCTTTGGAGTTTTCACCATCATTGAGATGTTTGTGCATAAAGATGAACGCCGTGTGCGTGCGTGTGTGCGTGTGTGCGTGTGTGCGTGTGTGTGTGCGTGTGTGTGCGTGTGTGTGCGTGTGTGTGCGTGCGTGCGTGCGTGCGCGCGCGCGTGTGTGTGTGTGTGTATATACAGCGGGTAAAATAAGTATTGAACATGTCACCATTTTTCTAGGTAAATATATTGGTAAAGGTGCTATTGACATGAAATTTTCCCCACATGTCGGTAACAACCCATGCAATCCATATATACAAAGAAACCAAAACAAATAAGTCCAGAAATGAAGTTCTGTGTAATAAAATGGTATGACACGGGGAAAAAGTATTGAACACGCTAACTGAAATGTATTTAATACTTGGTACAAAATCCTTTGTTAGTATTGACAACTTTAAGACACCTCCTGTATGGAGAAACTAGTCGCATGCGTTGCTCTGGTATGATTTTGTCCCATTCTTCCACACAGTGTCTTTAAATCTTGAAGGTTCTGTGGGCCTCTTCTATGAACTCTGATCTTCAGTTCTTTCCATAGATTTTCTATTGGATTCAAGTCAGGTGATTGGCTGGGCAATTCGAGCAGCTTTATTTTTTTTTCTTTAAAACCAATTGAGAGTTTCCCTGGCTTTGTGTTTGGGATCATTGTCTTGCTGAAGTGTGCACCCTCATTTCATCCTTATCATCCTGGTAGGTGGCAGCAGATTTTTATCAAGAATGACTTGGTACATTTTTTCCATTCATCCTTCCTTCAATGAAATGAAGTTTGCCAGTACTGTATGTTGAAAAATCGCCCCACACCATGATGTTCCCACCGCCAAACTTCACTGTTGGTATGGGGGGTGATTTGGGGGTGATGTTCAGTGCCATTTGACCTCCAAACATGGTGTGTATTATGGCATCCAAAGAGTTCAATTTTGGTCTCGTCTGACCAGACTATATTCTCCCAGTATTTCACAGGCTTGTCTAAATGTTTTGCAGCAAACTTTAAACAAGCTTCAGCAATGGAGTCTTGCGTGGTGAGCCATGGCGGTTGAGTGCATTAATTATAGTGTACCTGCTAATTTCAGGTCTTTCTGAAGCTCTCCCAAGTGGCCCTTGGCTCTTGGACAACTCCTCTGATAATTCTTTTCAGTCCTCTGTCAGAAATCTTGCGAATAGCACCTGGTCGTGGCCGGTTTATGGTGAAATTATGTTCTTTCCACGTTCCGTTTGTAATCAGTGTACAATGGTTTATGGCCCCAACAGTGCTCACTGAAACATTCAGAAGTTTAGAAATCCTTCTGTAACCAATGCCATCAGTATGTTTTGCAACAATAAGGTTGCAAAGGACCCATCGTGAGATGTTTCTTGTGCGACACCTTGGTAACGAGACACCTTTTTTATAGGCCATCAGTTGAGACGGAACCAGGCGATATTAATTTTCACTGAAAAGGGGCAGGATTGCTTTTTAATTACCGATAGACTTGGTGTCTTGGCTTTCCATGCCTTTTTTGCACCTTTCTTTCTTCAAGTGTTTAATACTTTTTCCCTGTGTCATTCCATTTTATTGCACATAACTTAATTACTTAACCTTTTTGTTTTGGTGTCTTTGTATGTATGGATTGCATGGGTTGTTACCGACATGTAGTAAAAATGTAATGTCAATAGCACCTTTAGATATATACTGTATATTTAACTAAAAAAAATGACGTGTTTAATACTTCTTTTAGCCGCTGTGTACAATGGATATAAAAAGTCTACACACCGCTGTTAAAATGTTAGGTTTCTGTGATGTAAAAAAAAATGAGAAAAAGATGAATAATTTCAGAACTTTTTCCGCCTTTTAATGTGACCTATAAATTGTGCAACTCAATTGAAAAGCAAACTGCAATCTTTTTGGAGGTGGAGAAGTAAATATAAAAAAAACTAAAATGTCCGTACATAAGTGTGCACACCTTCTTATAACTGAAGCTATAGCTGTGTTTAGATTTAAGCAATCGCATTCATACTCATGTTAAATAGGAATCGGTACACACCTGCCATCATTTAAAGTGCCTCTGATTAACCCCCAATAAAGTTCAGCTGTTTTAGTAGGTCTTTCCTGACATTTTCTTAGCCGCATCTTACAGCAAAAGCCATGGTCCGCAGAGAGCTTCCAAAGCATCAGAGGGATCTCATTGTTAAGTTATCAGTCAGGAGAAGGGTACAAAAGAATTTCCAAAGCGTTAGATATACCATGGAACACAGTGAAGACAGTCATCATCAAGTGGAGAAAATATGGCACAACAGTGAAATTACCAAGAACTGGACATTCCTCCAAAATTGATGAAAAGAAGACAAGAAAACTGGTCAGGGAGGCTGCTAAGAGGCCTACAGCAACATTAAAAAAGCTGCAGGAATATCTGGCAAGTACTGACTGTGTGATCCATGTGAGAACAATATCCTGTATTATTCATATGTCTGGGCTATGGGGTAGAGTGGTTAGACGGAAGCCTTTTCTTACGAAAAAAAACATCCAAGGCCGGCTAAATTTTGCAAAAACACATATGAGGTCTCCCAAAAGCATATGGGAAAATGTGTTATGGTCTGATGAAACCAAGGTTGAACTTTTTGGCCATAATTCCAAAAGATATGTTTGGCGCAAAAACAACACTGCACATCACCAAAAGAACACCATACCCACCGTGAAGGATGGTGCTGGCAGCATCATGCTTTGGAGCTGTTTTTCTTTAGCTGGAACAGGGGCCTTAGTCAAGGTAGAGGGAACTATGAACCGTTCCAAATACCAGTCAATATTGGCACAAAACCAGTGGCGTTGCTATTGGGGTGACAACGGGGCCGCCGCTAAACACTGTACTATATTGCTTGCAGCACAGCGGAGTGGTGTGAGCAGGGCACTCGGCTGTGCGGGGGAGGCTGCCTGTAACACTCCTCAGTCAGGCTAATATCCCAGAGTAAGCCGGAGTTGGTGGGCAGAGCTGGGGGTGTGGCTGCCTCCACTCCTCCCACAGACTCCTTTACTCTGGCTGATCCCGAAGCTGAAGGAGATAGAGGCGAGGACACAGCAGCCCCGCCCGGGTCTTCATCTGCAGGCTTGAAGCATGCTGTAAGGGTTTACAGTGCACAGTGTCACTACATAGAGTCCTAATCTGCCCTGTGCCACCCTAACTTGCCCTATACCCCCCAAACTTGCCCTGTGTCACCCCAACCTGACCTGTGCCAGCCCAGCCTGCCCTATACCACCTCAACCTGCCACTATACCACCCTATACTAACATTTACATGGGCCGGTTTGGGGTGGGCCCCTTGACCGTGCGCTGCCTGCAGGGTGCTGGCAGCCTAAACAGGAGGGAGGGGGTGACACCATGTTTTACCGCACCAGGTGATGCCAACCCTAGTGACGCCACTGCACAAAACCTTCAGGCTTCTGCTAGAAAGCTGAACACAAAGAGGAACTTCATCTTTCAGCATGACAGGAACTTCATCTTTCAGCATCACCAGAAGAAGATTAAAGTTTTGTAATGGCCCAGCTAGAGCCCATGCCCGAATCTGATTGAAAATCTGTGGGGTGATCTGAAGAGAGCTGTGCACAGGAGATGCCCTCACAATCGGACAGATTTGGAGTGTTTTTGCAAAGAAGAAATATTGCCAAGTCAGGATGTGCCATGCTGATAGACTCAGACTCATACTCAAAAAGACTGAGTGCTGTAATAAAATCAAAAGCTTCTTCAACAAAGTATTCGTTTAAGGGTGTGCACACTACTGCAACCATATTATTTTTGTTTTTTTGGGTTTTTTTTACATCTACCTAAAATATTTCAGTTTGTTGTTCACCTGAGTTGTACAGTTTATAGGTCACATTAAAGGTGGAAAAAGTTCAGAAATTATTTATCTTTGTCTCATTATTTTACATCAAACCTGACATTTTAACAGGGGTGTGTAGACTTTTTATATCCACTGTATGTGTCTGCGCATGTGTTTTTGTGTATGTATTAAGGTTGCACCGATACGAGCATTTGCAGGAGTACTTGTACTTCTGCAAATGCTTCCGATGTCTAATCTGATACTTGTGGTGTCTTCAGCATAGCGGGGGGGCTGGGCAGTTACAAGCACCGATTTCCCTATATACCTTTCAGTAAAGCAGTTGACAGCCACGGGAGGAAGAGGAGGAGAAGCGGCTATACAGGGAGATCGGTGCCTGTAACTGCCCGCATTGATTGTCCCGAGATGTCTCTTGTGTCCTCCTCCGGCTCCCCGGGTCCTGCTCTTGTCCCCCTTTGTGCTCCGTCCCCCCCTCATCCTGCATCTGTCAGGATGGAGAACGTAGGAAGGAGCCGGTAAATCTGTCATTTACCGGCTCCTTCCTTTTCTGAATGAACAGTCAGTAATCACGGACTTTGTTCATTCATAACTGTCACTGAGCATTGTAAACTGTGTTTACATTGTTTCTGTTTATGAATGAACAGGAGCCTCTGTCTCCTGTCCATTCATCTTCAGTGTAGCTAAAGCTGCAGGGTAAGGGACTGGGGAATCTCTGTCCTCCGTCCCTCTCCCTATCTCAAAGGGGAGATGTCAGGGGTCTGTTTAGACCCCTGGTATCTCACCAAAGCCCCCAACAGGGCTGATACAAAAAAAATGTAATAGTGCCATCTATCCGTGCCCATCAGTGCTGAATATTAGTCCCATGGTCACATAACATTAAAAAGGTATCGTTAATTGGTATCAGCGAGTACGTAAAAAAAAAAGTATCGGTACTTGTACTCGGACTTATAAAAGTGGTATCGGTGCAACCCTTGTTCCTAGTTAAAGTGTAAACCTGGCCAAACTGTTTTTTCTAAGCTCTGTCAGGTTTTTTATTTTTTTTGCTTTCTGCATCCTCATTTTGGGAGAACTTCTCATTTTCTGTTTTTGAATTATGTCATTGGGACGGAGAGTTGAGGGAAAGATAAGGGAATTAAAAAAGTGGTATTGGTGCAACCCTAGTATACCCTAGTACCCTAGTACAAAAGTGGGTAAATATTTTATTATATCTTTTCATGTGACAACACTGAAGAAGTTACACTTTACAATGTAAAGTAGTGAGTGTACAGCTTGTATAACAGTGTATATTTGCTGTGCCCTCAAAATAACTCAACACACAGCCATTAATGTCTAAACCACTGGTAATAAAAGTGAGTACACCCCTAAATGAAAATGTCCAAATTGGGCCCAATTAGCCATTTTCCCTCCCCGGTGTCATGTGACTCGTTAGTGTTACAAGGTCTCAGGTGTGAATGGGGAGCAAGTGTGTTAAATTTTGTGTTATCGCTCTCATACTGGCCACTAGAAGTTGAACATGGCAAAGAACTCTCTGAGGATCTGAAAAAAAGAATTGCTGCTCTACATAAAGATAACCTAGGCTATAAAAAGATTGCCAAGACCCTGAAATGTCTTTGGACATAGAAGTATGAAGGAAATAGACGTTTGAGTGCAGCCAGCATTGCTGCAAAGGTTGGAGGGGTGGGGGGTCAGCCTGTCAGCGCTCAGACCATACGTCGCACGCTGCATCAAATTGGTCTGCACGGCTTTTGTCCCAGAAGGAAGCCTCTTCTAAAGACAATGCACAAGAAAGCCCGCAAACAGTTTGCTGAAGACAAGCAGACTAAGGACATGGATTACTGGAACCATGTCCTGTGGTCTGATAAGACCAAGATAAACTTATTTGGTTCAGATGGTGTCAAGCGTGTGTGGCGGCAACCAGGTGAGGAGTACAAAGACAAGTGTGTTTTGCCTACAGTCAATCATGGTGGTGGGAGTGTCATGGTCTGGGGCTGCATGAATGCTGCCGTCACTGGGGATCTACAGTTCATTGAGGGAACCATGAATGCCAACGTGTACTGTGACATATTGAAGCAGAGCATGACCCCCTCCCTTCGGAGACTGGTCCGCAGGGCAGTATTCCAACATAACGACCCCAAACACACCTCCTAGATGACCACTGTCTTGCTAAAGAAGCTGAGCATCTGTGGGACATCCTCAAATGGAAGGTGGAGAAGCGCAAGGTCTCTAACATCCATCAGCTCAGTAATGTCGTCATGGAGGAGTGGAAGAGGACTCCAGTGGCAACCTGTGAAGCTCTGGTGAACTCCATGCCCAAGAGGGTTAAGGCAGTGCTGGAAAATAATGGTGCCCACATATATGTGTGTGTGTGTAAATACTGTATATATTATGCTGTAATCTTAAATTGGGTGTTTTAGTGCCTAAATCTGGCTTTATATTGGCTTCATATAACCCCCTGTCCATCAGGAGTGAGATATTGGTGAGACTGACGTGACTGCCTTGCCAGTGCTACAACTCAAATTCTATAAGCTTTAAAAGCTCGCTGACAAAAACAAATTGGGAAAAGTACATGACTACTTCATTATCTAGTCAGCAGGCTGGAGTTGAGTCCTTGACCAAGGTATTTTGCTTAAAGTGGAACTTTACTCCCTCAGTCAACAGGAACTATTTTTATTCCTTATGCTTTTAGCCTTATTAAATAGAAAGGTATATTGCATTGTTTAAACACTTAGGGATCATCGCTGAAGTTATACTGCGGCAACGTGACTCGATCCCGCAAATTGCCGTAGGTGTATATGGGCTTGTACACGGCGATTTGTGGACACAAGCACACTCTCATTGGCCAGCTAATTGGGGAGCTCCCATTGGCCAGCTAATTGGGGAACTAATCAGTGGGTCTGGCAGACTCTGTCCGCCAGCGCCCCGCTATCCTTCCCCCGCAGTGACAGAACGGGGATCTGCCTGTGTAAACAAGGCAAATCTCCGTTCTGACAGGGGAGATCACACAGATCCTGTCTTTCTGCTATGCAGGAAAACTGATCTGTGCGTTTCCCCAGTCACACAGTCCCCCATACAGTTAGAACACAGTGAGGGAACACATTTAACCCCTTGATCGCCCCTGATGTTAACCCCTTCCCTGCCAGTGTCATTAGTACAATAACCGTGCATATTTTTAGCACTGATCACTGTAATAATGTCACTGGTTCCCAAAGTGTCAAAAATGTCAGTAAGGTGTCCGATATGTCTGCCGCAATGTCTCCCGCTAAAAATCATTGATCGCCGCCATTACTAGTAAAAACATTAAAATAAATAAAAATGCCATAAATCTATCCCCTATTTTTGAGCAAACCAATCAATATATGCTTATTGCGTTTTTTATTTTATTTTTTTTTACCAAAAAACATGTAGCAGAATACATATTGGCCTAAACTGATGAATATATTTTTTTTTTTCTTTTGGAAATGTTTTATAGCAGAAAGTTTAAAATTTTTTATTTTTTTTTTCAAAATTTTCGGTCTTTTTTTGTTTATAGCGCAAAAAATAAAACCCGCAGAGAACGACTGCGCAATTGTCAGTTAAAAGGAAGCAGTGCCGTATGTGGTTAAAACTTTTTTTTAAACTTCAGTTGCTTCCTGGTTTCTGACCTAGGCCAAAATGATGGCATACATCCCATGAGTCTTCATGTGCATTTTTTTTTTCTTTCATCTAAGCTAGGGGTGCAACGGATCAAAAAACTCACGGATCGGATCGTTCCTCGGATCAGAGTCACGGATCGGATCATTTTTCGGATCCGCAAAAAAAAAAAGACAAGAAAAATCTTGTTACACCCAGCAGAGTTTTAGATTTCATAGTTATTTTCAACACAAAATGGAGCTTATACGCTTAAATACAGTATTTGTAAATCCGACGGACTGTTTAGATGTTAAATTTTAAAAGCAGCAGCAAACCTGCTGACCTTACATGGTTGCTAATGTGACAGAACACCTCTGATTTTCACATTTAACTAAATGTGTTAAATGTACTAAATGTGTTAAATATACTGACGTGCACCTCCTGGGTGCACATCGGTATATGAATTCTACATGATTGTATATAGGTGATCCTCCTGGGTGCTCATCAGTATATAAATTCTACATGATTGTATATAGGTGATCCTCCTGGGTGCACATCAGTATATAAATTCTACATGATTGTATATAGGTGATCCTCCTGGGTGCTCATCAGTATATAAATTCTACATGATTGTATATAGGTGATCCTCCTGGGTGCACATCAGTATATGAATTCTACATGATTGTATATAGATGATCCTCCTGGGTGCACATCAGTATATAAATTCTACATGATTGTATATAGATGATCCTCCCTGGGTGCTCATCAGTATATGAATTCTACATGATTGTATATAGATGATCCTCCTGGGTGCACATCAGTATATAAATTCTACATGATTGTATATAGATGACCCTCCTGGGTGCACATCAGTATATGAATTCTACATGATTGTATATAGATGACCCTCCTGGGTGCACATCGCTATATAAATTCTACATGATTGTATATAGATGACCCTCCTGGGTGCACATCAGTATATGAATTCTACATGATTGTATATAGATGACCCTCCTGGGTGCACATCAGTATATGAATTCTACATGATTGTATATAGATGACCCTCCTGGGTGCACATCAGTATATGAATTCTACATGATTGTATATAGATGACCCTCCTGGGTGCACATCGCTATATAAATTCTACATGATTGTATATAGATGATCCTCCTGGGTGCTCATCAGTATATGAATTCTACATGATTGTATATAGATGACCCACCTGGGTGCACATCGCTATATAAATTCTACATGATTGTATATAGATGATCCTCCTGGGTGCTCATCAGTATATGAATTCTACATGATTGTATATAGATGACCCTCCTGGGTGCTCATCAGTATATGAATTCTACATGATTGTATATAGATGACCCTCCTGGGTGCACATCAGTATATAAATTCTACATGATTGTATATAGATGACCCTCCTGGGTGCACATCAGTATATGAATTCTACATGATTGTATATAGATGACCCTCCTGGGTGCACATCGCTATATAAATTCTACATGATTGTATATAGATGACCCTCCTGGGTGCACATCAGTATATGAATTCTACATGATTGTATATAGATGACCCTCCTGGGTGCACATCAGTATATGAATTCTACATGATTGTATATAGATGACCCTCCTGGGTGCACATCAGTATATGAATTCTACATGATTGTATATAGATGACCCTCCTGGGTGCACATCGCTATATAAATTCTACATGATTGTATATAGATGATCCTCCTGGGTGCTCATCAGTATATGAATTCTACATGATTGTATATAGATGACCCACCTGGGTGCACATCGCTATATAAATTCTACATGATTGTATATAGATGATCCTCCTGGGTGCTCATCAGTATATGAATTCTACATGATTGTATATAGATGACCCTCCTGGGTGCTCATCAGTATATGAATTCTACATGATTGTATATAGATGACCCTCCTGGGTGCACATCAGTATATAAATTCTACATGATTGTATATAGATGACCCTCCTGGGTGCACATCAGTATATGAATTCTACATGATTGTATATAGATGACCCTCCTGGGTGCACATCGCTATATAAATTCTACATGATTGTATATAGATGACCCTCCTGGGTGCACATCAGTATATGAATTCTACATGATTGTATATAGATGACCCTCCTGGGTGCACATCAGTATATGAATTCTACATGATTGTATATAGATGACCCTCCTGGGTGCACATCAGTATATGAATTCTACATGATTGTATATAGATGACCCTCCTGGGTGCACATCGCTATATAAATTCTACATGATTGTATATAGATGATCCTCCTGGGTGCTCATCAGTATATGAATTCTACATGATTGTATATAGATGACCCACCTGGGTGCACATCGCTATATAAATTCTACATGATTGTATATAGATGATCCTCCTGGGTGCTCATCAGTATATGAATTCTACATGATTGTATATAGATGACCCTCCTGGGTGCTCATCAGTATATGAATTCTACATGATTGTATATAGATGACCCTCCTGGGTGCTCATCAGTATATAAATTCTACATGATTGTACATAGATGATCCTCCCTGGGTGCTCATCAGTATATAATATTTACATGATTGTATATAGATGATCCTCCTTGGTGCATTCTACATCCTTTCATCGAATTCTGTCACTCTGGTATATTTTATATTGGTACATAACCCTGTTACATTATATCTGGTTGACTCTGATCTTGTGCTACTTTCTATGATTTTAACCATTCTGCTTTATAATATTTGGTTCTGCACCCTTTGCTGCATTATATCAGGCTCTGTGTTGTTTACAGTTCTACAGGTGTAGCAAGATGGTGATGACGAAACGTCACTTCCTGGCCAGACAGCGCCCGCTGCCGGGTGTACCAAGATGGCCGTCGCTGCGGAGCTAGGACGAAGCCGCAGCCGCAGCTTTTCCTATGGCCGAGGTAGCGGAGCGCTCTGCGAATCGCGCGGTGTGCCGATCCATACAGGTTGACCCGTTCGGATCACGGATCGGTGACGATCCATTGCACCCTTAATCTAAGCACACCCTCCTTGCTTCCTGAGCTAAGGGGAGATGAATTCAGGGAAGTAAATGCTGCATGAATATGCATTTACTCAAGATGGCCATGGCTATAAAATGGCTGGATGGGTGAGTTTTCTTTGAATACGAATACAAATATGTGTGTTTCAGTTTGCGGTGCTCAGATACAGTTATTGATTTTAAAGGATTTACTTTTAAATAACAAACATGTTATACTTACCTGCTCTGTTCAATGTTTTTTCAGAGCAGCCCCAATGGTAATCTTTTGGGGTCCACAAATGGAGCTCCTGGCTCCTCCTCTTGCCTTCCTGCCCCCCTCCCCTCCAGCAAGCCGCTTACTAGAGGCGGTACTCGTGCGGGCTCAATTGTAAACCACAATGTCTGCGTCTGTTAAAGTGTTTCACGTAAGAGCACCAAGTGTCATTTCTGTCTGCTGCTTCGTTCCTTTGCTTTCAGCATGTGCAACTTCCGACAAGTTTTCCTGACACTAAGAAAATAATGGTGACAGGGCAGGGATCTGATTGACAGCCTCAGCTCTGTCCCTGTGCACTATCTGGGGGGGGGAGTGTGCTCCTTTCCTCCATTGAGCACTCCATGCCCTTTTTTCTGACAGCTCAGACAAGCTTTATAAATGCTGGCTTTTAGCAGTAAAGGAGAGAGGGCTCATTTATCTCTGTGTATCACCTGAGGCCCGTCACTTCATTTTCAACCACTTTAACGAAAAGTGTTGAAGGGCCCTGCCCATCTAACCCCCCCCCCCCCCCCGCTCCCTCGTTGCTGGATTTGATTGATAGCAGCAGGAGCCAATGGCTCCCGCTGGTCTGACGGAGTCCAGTGAGCAGAGAGAACATCCCGCTGCTCTCGAGCACAGCGCTGGACAGAGATCGGTAAGTATTTAGGGGTGGAGTGGGGGAGCTATACTAAGTTTTTTACCTTCATGCAGAAAATGCATTACGGTAAAAAACCTTTAGCCTTTACAACCACTTTAGGTTCCACTTTAACTGTAGTGGTAAAAATGGAGGTCAGACCTGCCAGGGTCGTCTGGATTACCTGACTCCTGGAACATAATTACATTTTTTTTTTATTTTTTTAAACCATTTATATGCAAGTTCCTCCACCCCAAACATGTCTTTATGGACCTTGCTTTGTGCACTGGTCCAAATCATTTGGTGGAGGGGGGATTATGGTGTGGAGGTTGTTTTTCAGGGGTTGGACTTGGCCCCTTAGTTCCTGTACAGGGAACTCTTCAGGTGTCAGCATACCAAGACATATTGGACAATTTAATGCTCCCAACTTTGTGGGAACAGTTTTGGGATGGCGCCTTCTTGTTCCAACATGACTGCGCACCAGTGCACAAACAAGGTCCATAAAAACATGGATGAGGGGGTTTGGGGTGAAGGAACTTGACTGGCCTGCGCAGAGTCCTGACCTCAACCTGATTGAACAGCCAGGCTTCTTGTCCAACATCAGTGCATCACAATTATGGTTCTGGAAGAATGGTCAAATGTTCCCATAGACACTCCTAAACCTTGTGGACGGCCTTCCCAGAAGAGGTGAAGCTGTTATAGCTGCAAAGGGTGGGCCAACTTAATATTGAACCCTACGGACTAAGACTGGGATGCCATTAAAGTTCATATGCGTGTAAAGGCAGGCATCATAAAAGTTTTGGTAATGTCGTGTATATTAACTGTTTGATCATATTTACCTTCCAAACAATTTGCAGTTTTAGTCCGCCACTCTTTACCACCATATACCTTTATCACCACGTTGTCCTTGTCGTCAGGTTACATTAAACAATATGTTTTGAGATGGGAATGGTTTTCTGCAATCATTCGTGCTGTGTAAATGGCTTTTGTGGCAAACTGACAAAGGCATTCAGTGAGAAAATACTTTGTGTGCCGATGACACAGACGCGACCTGTGTGTTTTCTAATCCATTTAGATGAGAGGCTGAAATACACAGTAGGTGGGGAGGGAGAAACGATAATTGAGAGTGCAAATGACACACACCACAGTAGATTTCTTGCCTACAGCTTTGTATTTTTTTCATTCTGTGTATTAGGCAGCCGCATGCTGCTATTTGACTTTTTATAAACCGCAAAAAATTTTCAGATTTTAGCCTTTGCCCTGTCTGATTACGTTGGTTTTTTTTTTTTTTCTTTTTCAAGGGCATTAATCAGAATGTGCTGGCAAAAACATGTTGGTTGAAAATATGTGTTCCTCTTTTTTATCAATTCTTTTTAAAAAAAAAAAAGTAAGAATACAGAGAACAGTCACAATGCTGACAATGATGAAGAGTATCCTGAGGGTCCAAGGTGTAATGTCATGAGCACTGAAACGTCAGAACAACCCTGAACTTGTACTACCTTCACATAGAGAATATAAATGTGTCTAAAGCCTGGTACACACAATGAGATTATCAGACAAATTACCGTATTTATCATCGTATAACACGCACCCCAATTTAAGAGGGAAGTTTCAGGAAAAAAATGATCTGGGCCCATCTGCAGCCTGATCTGGGCCCATCTGCAGCCTGATCTGGGCCCATCTGCAGCCTGATCTGGGCCCATCTGCAGCCTGATCTGGGCCCATCTGCAGCCTGATCTGGGCCCATCTGCAGCCTGATCTGGGCCCATCTGCAGCCTGATCTGGGCAACTCTCCCCCATCAATGCAGCTCACCATCTCTCATAGGAAATCACCGAGCCGTCATCTCCTGTTTACTCGGCTCTCAGTCGGCAGTCACCTACACAGTCCCACCTTCGCCATCGGCATTGGACCAGCTCCTGTGATAGACAGAACACTAATCCAATGCTGGTGGTGGAGGCGGGACTATGTGTGTGACGTGAGAGCCGAGTGGAAATGGAAATATTTGCCAGCACACCATGGAACAGCGTAGATAGCGTCCAAACGTGTAGTTTATTGCATGATCACAATACAAAGAGAGTGCAACGTTTTGGAGTCACGCAGGACGCCTTCGTCAGGGAGCCGAGTGTAGACATGACGGCTCTGTGAATTTTGGTGGCGCTCGTCCCCCTCTTAGGTACGCTGTCGGCGTATAACACACACCTGTGATTTTCCCCCTAGTTTCAGGGGAAAAAGTGCGTGTTATACGGTATTGTGTGTTTGTTTTTTGTTTTTTTTTTTGTTTTTTTTTTTTTGCATGCTAGTCTCCGTATCAAAATTGAAGAGGTTAGTAAAGTTATGAAAATTCTCGTAAGACAGAAAAAAATTTGGAAGTGATGTATTGTATTTGTGTTGTATTTTCAGATGAAAACTGTACTGATTAAACAAAAATTATATGATCTGGTAATGTGCGAGAAAATTTCTTGTGCTTGTTCCATTGGATAATTTTGCATGACCTGTCCCGATCGGCTCTCAAAAGCTGTTTACTAACGATCAGATTATCAAACAATTGCATCAGAGGTGGTATTTTTCATAGAATTTTCAGATTGCGTGTATTAGGCTTTAGTCCCTGGACCATCAGAGGCATACAGGCTAAGTGCGATATAGTCACTATCACATGCAATATGACACACACATGTCTATATCAGCCCATAAGAGCAGGGCGATATAACACAAAATAAAAGGGGGGAAAAAAGTAAAAGTGGATATTGAGGGAATGTGGTGGGTAGGAGGGAAGGGAGTAAGGAAGGCTGGGGGTCATGTGGGGTACGATCCCACTAACAAACTGACCCAGATGTTAATAACGGGCTGGGTAGGGATATCCAGTTCTCCACCCACCAGGTCATTTGAGGACCACCATTGGTTTGCTAAGAGACTTAAGCTTAAAGTGGATGTAAACCCGAAATTTTTATTTTTATTTTATGTCATTATGTAGAGTATAAAATTTCCTATCATTTGAGCCCAGTCTTGCCACAAAGAGTTAATCCAGCTCTGAGCAATCCTCTTTTATTGTTCAGTGAGATAAAACTTGACAAACAGAGATAAACTTTGTCAAATCCTCCCCCTTGCTGTGAGTGACAGGTGATTTACATATCTCATGCACTAGCCTAAGACATGCATTATTTTTTAATTCCCACCTCCTTTCTTCAGCAGCTCTGCAAGGATTGGCTGTTCCACACCTCAGCATGATTTGGCATGCTGAAGTCATGTGGTTACTTTCCTGTCTTTTCACTGGATGTTAGAGATCATAGCAGAAGTTCAGTGTAAGAAATACACAGGAGAAAATGCATATTGACAAGGGGAGTGTAGAGGTGGGCGGGGAGTGTAGAGGTGGGCGGGGAGTCTACTGACATCACGACTCCACCCACCGAGCTCCAGACAACAGACCCGCCCACAGAATCTGCAGTTTTTCGGGTCTAATAAGACAGAGGGGAGACATTTGACAGGTAAAGATACATGCAGGAGGCCTGTATATCCTTATAGATAACCCCTATGGCAGTAGTTTAGAAAGGATGACATTGGGTTTACATTCACTTTAAACTGAGTTCAGTAAATCTCTGTAAGCCACAGAGTGTTCAGAGTAATGCCAATAAAACCATTTTTCAAGAATTTCTCTCATGTGCTCCCCTGTTATGATCTGTTCCTCCATCTCATTAATTTCCTTAAATTTTTTGCCAGCAATACGCCAATTGTGAGTGACTGGCATTGCTTCCACAAAACAAGGTTACACTTTTTTGCTGCACTCACCCAGGAGTTGGACAATGCAACACCTATAGGTCTTACCAGGGATTTCATGGTGGTGTAGCAGGAAAAAGGCAGGATTTCAGGGTAGCATG
The DNA here is from genome assembly GCF_042186555.1 of Aquarana catesbeiana. Lineage (NCBI taxonomy): Eukaryota > Metazoa > Chordata > Amphibia > Anura > Ranidae > Aquarana > Aquarana catesbeiana. The sequence goes on from NC_133336.1 coordinate 34,803,621, forward strand.
TAATCTGGGAATTTCTAGGCTACGTGGTTTACTCTTACCCAGAAGCTATGAAGCTTCCTTCATGACCAGAAGACATGGAGCAGGTCTCCAATCTCCTCTCCACATCTTCAGCGTGTCTCTGAACAACGTGGAAACATTTTGTGAATCTGTCTGGGGGTGTAATACCATCTAGTCAGGTGTTTAAATCCCGACTCAACATTTAGATGTTTTATATGTGAACAAGACTATTCTCTTGTTCACAATGATCTTTTTCCTATTTGGTGATGGTAGGGCAATTTGAACTCTTCCCGGAGAAGAAAGGAGAATGTGATAGGTCAGGAAGACTGGAGAAGAAAGGAGAATGCAATAGTCAGAGGGACTGCATGACATTTTGAGCAGTACAGAGGTGCTCAAAAAAAGCAAGAGGGCGTGTGAACGTAGCTGCCAGTAGTAGAGAGGTCAAAAAGTGGGCCAGTTAAGTTTTGTTCTAGGACAGGGATATGCAATTAGCGGACCTCCAGCTGTTCCAAAACTATAAGTCCCATCATGCCTCTGCCTCTGGGTGTCATGCTTGTGGCTGTCAGTATTGCTATGCGCCATGGAACTTGAGGTTCTGCAACAGCTGGAGGTCCGCTAATTGCATATCCCTGTTCTAGAAGAACAAATTGGAAAAGGTGGGGTTTGTGAATAATTGTGTCCTCAGGACATAGTTATTGTTCCGGTGGCTCTGGTCTTTCTGATCCTCCATGTGCAACTGCATGACTGCCAGGTGATTAGTGTGGGATGTGAATGCAGCCACCGAAGTCTCCCCTGTCAAGACCCAGTCATAGCATTGTTGCACTTAGGTGCAGAGTTGAAGGATCTAATTTGTGTCTCTCTTCTTGCTGGAGGAAGAACGCCTCAATGTCCTCTTTGATAGGGAGTGCTCTTATCAGGGCTCTAAGGTGAGTCTTCTCTTCAGATGTTATAGTGAGATTCATGGGTAGTGGTGAGGTAGATTGTGCTGTGCTCGGCCCCTCCGTTATATCAGAATAAGAATCCAACGCTCCTGAGAGGTGGTGAGGCCAGAGCAGCATTTTTTAGAGTGCACTTGTGCTTCTCCACATAGAGCTGCCATTCAAGTCCAGGTGTTGTACTTTGGAATGCTGGGAAAGATGTGCTTGATGTCCGACCGTGTAGGGAGGCTTGTGTGTCTTTCGCTTTCTGTTTTTAATAGTGTTCATATTTTGGGCATATGTTGGTGTACTGCTGTGATGGGCCTGTGGGGGTTGGGAGCTCAAGCAAAGTCGGTCCTCATTCCTCCATGTTCAGACTATACCACAAATGTGTTTTCCTTTTACTGTAGTTTGAAGGTGCTTGATAGACCATAACAAACCAGCGATTTTTGTTTGTTTCACTATTTGATTTGGAAAACCATTAAGGTTCTTTTGTAAAATGTAGCACCTTCATTAGGTCCATGACTTTATATCAAAGGCTAAGTACGCCTTTAAAAAAAATATAAATGCACAAATATTTGCAGCAAAAAATTTCATTTAGATTTTTTTTTTGTGTCGGGGCCTGCAAACAATGCAACTATGATCAGGGAATCAAAGATGCAATGCTAGTCTCCTGCAGGCTTTCTCCAGCTTTGTGCCCATTCCTCCGTTGGAGGAAGTGTCAATGGACTACTATGAGTGCAGTAATAATCGCACTTGTGCTCCATTGAAAACTACAAGTCTGCCATGGTGGAAGACTGGACTTGTAGTTCATTCACATATCTCTGTGAATGAATGTAGTAGCTGTGCGCCAAATTACAAAAGTGACAGCTGCTGCAGGGGAGAGGAACTGTCATGCACCATCAGTGGTGGGGGGCTGTTGCACCATGTTACACCCTAAATATGGGTGTAACATGGTTTAAAAGGTGGAATTGCCCTTTAAATATAAAATGTGGTTTTTTTTTTTTTGTTTGTTTGTTTTTTAGCAAGATTCCCAGTTAAACAAAAGTTAGAAACACGTTCAACATATTGACGGTCAGGGCTGTTCATACCACAGTGGCATGTGTGGGCCTGTGGCAACAGCCAAAAATGTACAGATTGTGATAACGTTTTCCTTATTTAATTTTTTTACCTGGTCTGTCAACCTCCTGGACAGATGCCAGCAAGAGGATTGTAGGAGGAAGGGGGTCAGAAGACTATAGTTAGAAAAAACCCCAACCAGAAGTCGATCAGTGGTTCAGCTGCAGTTAAACCACAATGGCCATACATGGATCAAACTTCAACCAGTACCTGCTGAACCAGCTGAATTTTGGTTCGTGTATAGCCAGCTTAAAGCGGAGTTCCACCCAAAAATGGAACTTCCGCTTTTCCAGCACCTTTCAGGGGGGATACCTGTCTAATTTTGCTCCCACTTCCGGACATAGATCCCCAAGCCACCCGCGGGTATCTACGCCACTTCCGGAGCCTTCTCCGCCCCCCCACCCCTGTTGTCTAATGGGAGACATACAAGTCCCAGAAGATAGCAGGGACCAGTGGGATCGTGCAGAGCTAGTCACGCTTGCGCAGTAGGGAACCAGTAACCTGATTCCCTTACCAAAGATGGCGACGCTGGGGAGTTATATTCTCTGGGGAGTAGTTTTACAAATTGAAGTCATTTTGTTACACTGGGAAGGTGAAATGTATATAAAAGTATTATGCTTGGGAAAAAAATAAAGATCATTCAGGAAATTTAAAAAACTTGCTTTTTAAAATGGTATTTTTTTATTACAATTGGAATGAAGGACTGTATACACGGGGGGGGGGGGGCAGCAACCTGTAGATAACAGATCAGTAGATCGCCATCTGGTGTCTGACCCACCATCCCAAAGCATCAAACAGAATGCAGTACAGAGGGACTACTTGTAAAGTTGGCGCTGTAGTAGGGAGCAAGAGCAGCATAAGCCGATGCCTCCTCTGTAGTGCCGACTCCTGTCCCATGCGGAGTGATACCAACTGCACTCCACCTCTTATCCTGGCCAGCGGTCTCCAGAGTGCTGCCAGCAGCAGGAAAGAAAAGAACTTCAGGTCAGTGTGAAGCAATTCACCGGGCATAATATTATAGGGCTGCTTTCACACTGATGTGCTGCGGTTTACCCTCGTGGGTGCAGTGCAGTGTACCTGAAGCTTTCCTGCGGGTTTGCCGCGCTTAGACATAGACTTCTATTATATCGTGCGGGTTTGGTGCACTCTTTAAAAATGGCTCATTCACAAGTGCAGCAGGCACTGTCGCTCCTCTCAAAAAAGCGACCCAAGTGTGTTTGACAGGTGGTGAGGAGGCGATATGTTGCCTTCTCACCACCTCATTTAAAGCCATGATTGCGTGAATGGATGCTAATGCTGAGTGCTATTCTGCAGACGATTACATGAGGCTGAAATCATGGCGAAATCAGACTCTAGCCTGGAAGGGCCCTTCCCTTGATTTGAGTTACTTTTGCAACATTAAAAAAATGCTATATAACACTGTTTTATGTGACATCTGGCAGTTTTAAGTTTTAAGAGGCAGTATCACATTTCACCAACCTTTAGGTAACCTAGGCCAGCGCTCCCCCAGCGCTCTGGCACCAGGGTCGCTCAGAAGTCAACCCCTCGGGGGGAGGGGGGGTTGCAGCCTGTCAGCTTTGGGGGGGGGGGGGTGTTTGCAGACTGTCACTAGTGTCAGCCTGGGTCTCACCAGTGCTATTAGGTCCTGTCCTTGCCCGACTCTCCTCCCTCCCCTTCTCCTTCATCGGTTCCAGAGAGGGGTGCCCTCTGTTGGTTGGAGGGTGGCAGTGCAGATTGTGCTGGTTTGCTCTGCCTGCCGCCAGCCCTTGCGGCGTGGCCCGGCTTCCAGCAGGCCATGGACTGGCACCGGTCCACAGCCCGGGGGATGGGGACCCCTAATCCTAGGCCTTATCGCATGGTATTCATTTCCATTTCAGGTTTCTATATTTATATTCAGTATGAATGGTCTCTTATTATGCTCTAATTTGCAGCAGTCAATAAAGAGTAAGGATGAGCCGAACCCCCCCCATAAAAATGAAATATTCCTTTAAATATCGTGCTTTGAGGGTGTCTATAGTGTGCCAGTAAAGTGGCCTAGATAAAAACCTATAGTTCAATATTCGTCACAACAGACAAGCTTTGAAAGCACTGTACAGACAAAGGATGGATGTTGTTTGAGTGCCGACAATGCCTTACAATTAGTGTACAAAGCAAGTCCATTTTAGAAACAGGCGCTTAAGAGTTTGTTGGGGGGGAATCAAAATATGTGATTACTACATTTATACTCTTTGTTAGGGATGGGCGAACGGTTCGGCCCGAGCATAAGTTCGGGCCAAACTTTGGTTGTTCGAACGTTTGGCGAACGACGAACATTATGCGGTGTTCGCGGTAAATTCGAAATTCGCCGGAACACCGTTAAAGTCTATGGGACACTAACATGAAAAAACAAAAATTGCTAATTTTAAAGGCTTATATGCAAGTTATTGTCATAAAAAGTGTTTGGGGACCCGGGTCCTGCCCCAGGGGACATGTATCAATACAAAAAAGAGTTTTAAAAAATGGCTGTTTTTTCGGGAGCAGTGATTTTAATAACGCTTAAAGTGAAACAATAAAAAATTAAATATTCCTTTAAATATCATGCCTGGGGGGTGTCTATAGTATGCCTGTAAAGTGGCGTAGTATTCCCGTGTTTAGAACAGTACCACAGCAAAATTACATTTCTAATGGAAAAAAGTCATTTAAAACTGATTTTGGCTGTAATGAATTGTCAGGTCTCGGCAATATAGATAAAACGGCATAGGTTCCCTCCCCCCCCCCCCCCAGTCCATTACCAGGCCCTTTGGGTCTAATATGAATATTAAGGGGAACTCCGAACCAAAAATGGGGGAAAAAAAATTGCGTGGGGGACCCCCCAAAATCCATACCAGGCTCTTCAGGTCTGGTATGTCTATTAAGGGGAACCCTGCACCAAATTTTAAATATCATGCCTGGGGGGTGTCTATAGTATGCCTGTAAAGTGTCGCAGTATTCCCGTGTTTAGAACAGTACCACAGCAAAATTACATTTCTAAAGGAAAAAAAAGTCATTTAAAACTTATTTTGGCTGTAATGAATTGTCGGGTCTCAGCAATATAGATAAAACTCATTGAAAAAAACGGCATAGGTTCCCCCCCCCCCCAGTCCATTACCAGACCCTTTGGGTCTAGTATGAATATTAAGGGGAACCCCGAACCAAAAATGGTAAAAAAAAAAATGCGTGGGGGACCCCCCAAAATCCATACCAGGCTCTTCAGGTCTGGTATGGCTATTAAGGGGAACCCTGCACCAAATTAAAAAAAAAAAGAATGGTGTAGTAGTTCCCCTCAAAATCCATACCAGACCCTTCAGGTCTGGTATGGATTTTAAGGGAAACCCTGCGGCAAATTTTTTTTAAAAATGGCATAGGGGTCCCCCCCAAAATCCATACCAGACCCTTATCCGAGCATGCAACCTGATAGGCCGCAGGAAAGGTTTAGGAGTGTTTCTATGGGAATGTTTGACCATTCTTCCAGAAGCACGTTTGTGAGGTCAGGCACTGATGTTGGACGAGAAGGCCTGGCTTGCAGTCTCCGCTCTACTTCATCCCAAAGATGTTCTATCAGGTTGAGGTCAGGACTCTGTGTAGGCCAGTCAAGTTCCTCCACCCCAAACTCACTCATCCATGTTTTTATGGACCTTGCTTTGTGCACTGGTTCAAATCATTTGGTGGAGGGGGGATTTTTCAGGGGTTGGCCTTGGCCCCTTAGTTCCAGTGAAGGGAACTCTTAAGGTGTCAGCATACCAAGACATTTTGGACAATTTCATACTCCCAACCTGGGGGGTGGCCCCTTCCCGTTCCAACATGACTGAGCACCAGAGCACAAAGCAAGGTCCATAAAGACACGGATGAGTGAGTTTGGGGTGGAGGAACTTGATTGGCCTGCACAGCGTCCTGACATGGGGTAAGCATGCAATTACACTATAGACCCCACCAGGTATGAATTTTAAAGGAATGTTTCATTTTTATTGTTTCACCTTAAGCAATATTAAAATCACTGCTCCTGAAAAAACGTTAGTTTTTTAAAACTTTTGCATTGATACATGTCCCCTGGGGCAGGACCCCAAAACTTCCCCAAACACTTTTTATGACAATAACTTGCATATAAGCCTTTAAAATTAGAAATTTTTGTTTTTTCATGTTGGTGTCCTGGCGGCTTTCGAATTTGCCGCGAACACCGAATAATGTTCGTCTTTCCCCGAACGTCAGAACAACCAAAGTTTGGCCCGAACTTCTGCTCGGGCTGAACCGTTCGCCCATCCCTAACAAAGAGTATAAATGTAATAATCACACATTTTGATTCCCCCCCCAACAAACTCTTGAGCGCCTGTTTCTAAAATGGACTTGTTTTGTACACTAATTGTAAGGCATTGTCGGCACTCAAACAACATCCATCCTTTGTCTGTACAGTGCTTTCAAAGCTTGTCTGTTGTGACGAATATTGAACTATAGGTTTTTATCTAGGCCAGCTCACAGCTTCTAATTTCAGGGAATCGATTTGTATTATCTGTCCATTGTGTCATGTGAGATGGTTAATTGTACAGAAAGAGCGCTCACTCCTGGCTCCTATTGATCCTTTATGGAGGGGACTGAGGGCAGAGTAATTAGTATGATGTTAATTGGCAGGCTCTTCCTCAGTTCCCAACCTTTGTGGTAGAATCTCTAAAGCAGGAGTCAACAACCTAAGGCACGCTTACGAGGATAAGCCATATTCATGGTCACCCAGAGGACCAATAGTCAAGTTTTTACAAAATGTTTTGAAGTTTCTCATTAAAATATAGCTTTAATGGGTAACTCCACCTTTTGTGGGGGGAAAAAATAGCAAATAAAAAATAATATAGCCTATAAAATTGCGACACAAATCCTATTATAATTGAATGTTATTAACCACTTCCCTACCGGGCTAATTCTGGCATTTCTCTCCTACGTGTAAAAATCATCTTTTTTTTTGTAAGAAAATTACTTAGAACTCCTACAGAGTATATATATATTTTTTAAACTGAGACCCTAGGGAATAAAATTGTGGTCGTTGCAGATTTTTATGTCACACGATATTTGCGCAGGAATTTTTGAAACGCGATTTTATTTGGGGGAAAAAAACACTCATGAATTTAAAAAAAAAAAAAAAAAAAAAAAAACACTAAAGTTAGCCCAATTTTTTGTATAATATGAAAGATGTTACGTCGAGTAAATCGATACCTAACATGTCACACTTTAAAATTGCGCACACTCGTGGAATGGTGCCAAACTTCGGTACTTAAAAATCTCAATAGACGATGCTTTCAAATTTTTTACAGGTTCCCAGTTACAGAGGAGGGCTTGCACTAGAATTATTGCTCTTGCTCTAATGTTTGCGGCGATACCTCACATGTGTAGTTTGAAGGCCGTTTACATATGTGGGCCTGACCTACGTATGTGTTTGTTTCTGAGTGTGTGCACGAGGGGATGAGGCACTTTAAAAAAAAAAATGTTTTGTTTAATTTTTTGTTCTTTACACTTTCCCTTTTTTCTTTGATCGTCAGTGTTTACATCTGCTGGTGCCGGAAGTGACATCATGACGTCACTTCTGACCTCCGAAGGTCATAGAGATGGCTGGGGACCATCTGGCTCGCAGTCAGCTCTATTGTAAACTGCCGGTGGTTTCATTCTCCGGCTCCCCGATCGCGCGGGCGAGCCGGGAGAAGCACCGTAGGGTGGAGCGGGGGGGTTGGCGGCGTCCCCTCCCGCTGCCTGTAACAGCAATCAAGTGGCTATACAGACGTTATGAGGGCTTTTACTTTGCAGGGAATCGCCTGTTGAAAAAAAAACATCTGAATGATGCATCATTCAGATATCCCCACTTTGAGTCCCCAACATCAACCCGGGGAAAGTGGTTAAAAATTACTTTTCCTTTTCAATCTGCAGCTCTGTGATTTTCTGTAAAGTACAATTCAATATGGCTACCTGGAGGCCTTCAGTACACAAAATGTGTACAGAACACCCCCCAGAAAGCTAATTTCCTGCTTGTGTGATTGGCTCACTGATTTTCCCAGAAGATTGCACTAAGATACAAGTCAGAGTTCAGGCATCCCCTGCAACAAAATTTTCATTTTTGGTGAGATACTCCCAATAGGAAATTGCATAAAGGGATGCAGACCTTGCAATTTTCCTCATTAGAGTCCTATAGATGCAGCAGCTGATTGATATTATGAGACCACTCCAATTAGATTCGCTTACCACATGGACACAGACAGAAAGCGATTCTTTTCAGAATAACAAAAGGTAGGAATCTGCAACAAAGTTTGTTAAAATCCTTGTAATGCACATAGATCACCCAGAGGGTAATGTTTTTTTTTCTCAACAAAAGTGGAGCTACTCTTTAACTATCTTCTAGCCTGGGTGTCTCCAAAATTTCTAAACAGTCTGGCTAATGATACCTTTTTTTTTGCGCCCGATTTGTTAGAAAAAGGCTGGTGTTTGCACTTCAAACATCACAACACCATGGTTAATATGATGTCAGGATGACTGAAGCGCATTATTTTTATTATTATATTGTAATATAAAATTAAATAGTTCAACTCACCATAATGCAGAATCTGCCACCAGATGCATCTTGTCACTTGCCACCAGATGCAGCTTGCCACGGTGCCTATCACCAGATTGCCACTTTCCACATCGCCTGCCACCAGATGCAGATTGCCACAGCCACATGCCACCCGATGCAGATTGCCACATGCCACCCGATGCAGATTGCCACCTGCCACCAGATGCAGATTGCCACAGTCACATGCCACCAGATGCAGATTGCCACAGTCACATGCCACCAGATGCAGATTGCCACAGTCACATGCCACCAGATGCAGATTGCCACAGTCACATGCCACCAGATGCAGATTGCCACAGTCACATGCCACCAGATGCAGACTGCCACAGTCATTTGCCACATGCCACTAGATGGAGATTGCCACATGTCACCAGATGGAGATTGCCACATGCCACCAGATGCAGATTGCCACATGCCACCAGATGCAGATTGCCACATGCCACCAGATGCAGATTGCCACATGCCACCAGATGCGGATTGCCACATGCCACCAGATGCAGATTGCCACAGCCACATGCCACCCGATGCAGATTGCCACATGCCACCCGATGCAGATTGCCACCTGCCACCAGATGCAGATTGCCACAGTCACATGCCACCAGATGCAGATTGCCACAGTCACATGCCACCAGATGCAGATTGCCACAGTCACATGCCACCAGATGCAGATTGCCACAGTCACATGCCACCAGATGCAGACTGCCACAGTCATTTGCCACATGCCACCAGATGCAGATTGCCACATGCCACCAGATGCAGATTGCCACATGCCACCAGATGCAGATTGCCACATGCCACCAGATGCAGATTGCCACAGTCACTTGCCACATGCCACCAGATGTATATACATTAAAAAATGCAGCGCATAATATATGTGTAAGTGATAGAAAAAAGTGAATTATTTCAAATAAGTGCTTCAAAGAAAAAAATAATTATAGAAACATCAGCCTGATGGCCTGTGCTGAATCAGAGTCAATAATAAATGAACAATAATGTCCCGCAACCCAGGGAGATGAGTGGACTCCGAAGTTTGGTGGTGTTCAGATGGTTGTCCCAAATTGAACTTCGTGAAAATCGGACCATAACAAAGGGATGAGGCAATGGTAGAAAGGATGGTATGTAGGAAAACTCTTACCAGATCCCTTAGATTCCCATGTCAGCGACAGGGAATCGCATGTGCGGTGTGCCACTCAGGGCATGGAAAGTGACATCTCCTCACTGGAATCCTCCAGGCTCGAATCTGCTTGGATCTCCAGGGGCCACCAGGCAGGTCCTCACAGCAAAACCAGGATACAAATCAGGTAGACAGAGACGTCACTTGTAAAGCTCAAGTAGACACTTGACTTATTGGGAGGATATGTGGAAAGAAAAAACATGCCTCCACATAGTGCAGGTAAAAAAGGGGGGTATTTTTATTTCTAAAAATACATCGTTAACAATAAAAAACGTGATCACGATGCATTAAAATTAATGGGCAACATGGAGGGTGGAGTCACTTGCCACATGCCACCAGATGCAGATTGCCACATGCCACCAGATGCAGATTGCCACAGTCACTTGCCACATGCCACCAGATGCAGATTTACACAGCCACATGCCACCAGATGCAGATTGCACATGCCACTGTCTCCTGCCTCCTAGATGCAAATTGTCACTAAGCACAGAGTCAGTGCAGTAGAGTGCTGGGTTCCGCATGAGAGAGAACATCGGTGATGCGGGGCGGGCGGTGAGAGATGATGTCATCTCTCTGCTCCCCGCTTCACTTCCAACAGTATACTGGCTGGGCTGTGTGGGCGGAACAGCGGTGATGCGGGCAGGCGGTGGGAGATGATGTCATCTCTCTACTCGCCTGCTTCACCCCCAACAGTATACCGGCCGGGCTGTGTGGGCAGAAGTACGGTGTTGGCGGTGATCTCTCTGCTCACCCGCCGCACCTCAGATTGTGCAGACTTTGCGGCCCACCTGTAAACAGGCTGCGGACCGGTAGTGGGCCGCGGACCGGGGGTTGGAAACCCCTGATCTAGTAAAGGTGCATGGGTATATGCATGCATATTAACATAAGCATAAAATATGAAAACCAAAGATCTCTTGACATCCAATAAAACTTGATGCGTTTCGTGTGGCTTACCCACTCGTCAGGAGTATGATACAAGAGATATCTATCAATAAAAATAATATACTAGTCAATGGTTCAACAAAACCGTGGGTTTTTATTCGAAGGTTGTGGGCTCCAACTTGTCTTGCATACATAGTTACATATAGTTACATATAATTACATAGTAGGTGAGGTTGAAAAAAGACACAAGTCCATCAAGTGCAACCTATGTGTGTGATTATGTGTCAGTATTAGATTATATATCCCTGTATGTTGCGGTCATTCAGGTGCTTATCTAATAGTTTCTTGAAGCTATCAATGCTCCCCGCTGAGACCACCGCCTGTGGAAGGGAATTCCACATCCTTGCCGCTCTTACAGTAAAGAACCCTCTACGTAGTTTAAGGTTAAACCTCTTTTCTTCTAATTTTAATGAGTGGCCACGAGTCTTGTTAAACTCTCTTCTGCAAAAAAGTTTTATCCCTATTGTGGGGTCACCAGTACGGTATTTGTATATTGAAATCGTATCTCCTCTCAAGTGTCTCTTATCCAGAGAGAATAAGTTCAGTGCTCGCAACCTTTCCTCATAACTAAGATCCTCCAGACCCTTTATTAGCTTTGTTGCCCTTCTTTGTACTCGCTCCATTTCCAGTACATCCTTCCTGAGGACTGGTGCCCAGAACTGGACAGCATACAGGTGCGGCCGGACCAGAGTCTTGTAGAGTGGGAGAATTATCGTTTTATCTCTGGAGTTGATCCCCTTTTTAATGCATGCCAATATTCTGTTTGCTTTGTTAGCAGCAGCTTGGCATTGCATGCCATTGCTGAGCCTATCATCTACTAGGACCCCCAGGTCCTTTTCCATCCTAGATTCCCCCAGAGGTTCTCCCCCCCCAGTGTATAGATTGCATTCATATTTTTGCCACCCAAATGCATTTTTCTACATTGAACCTCATTTGCCATGTAGTCGCCCACCCCATTAATTTGTTCAGGTCTTTTTGCAAGGTTTCCACATCCTGTGGAGAAGTTATTGCCCTGCTTAGCTTAGTATCGTCTGCAAATACAGAGATTGAACTGTTTATCCCATCCTCCAGATCGTTTATGAACAAATTAAATAGGATTGGTCCCAGCACAGAACCCGGGGGGACCCCACTACCCACCCCTGACCATTCTGTGTACTCCCCATTTATCACCACCCTCTGAACTCGCCCTTGTAGCCAGTTTTCAATCCACGTACTCACCCTATGGTCCATGCCAACGGACCTTATTTTGTACAGTAAACGTTTATGGGGAACTGTGTCAAACGTTTTTGCAAAATCCAGATACACCACGTCTACGGGCCTTCCTTTATCTAGATGGCAACTCACCTCCTCATAGAAGGTTAATAGATTGGTTTGGCAAGAACGATTCTTCATGAATCCATACTGATTACTGCTAATGATGCCATTCTTATTACTAAAATCTTGTATATAGTCCCTTATCATCCCCTCCAAGAGTTTACATACTATTGATGTTAGGCTAACTGGTCTGTAATTCCCAGGGATGTATTTTGGGCTCTTTTTAAATATTGGTGCTACATTGGCTTTTCTCCAATCAGCTGGTACCATTCCAGTCAGTAGACTATCTGTAAAAATTAGGAACAACGGTCTGGCAATTACTTGACTAAGTTCTCTAAGTACCCTCGGATGCAAGCCATCTGGTCCCGGTGATTTATTAATGTTAAGTTTCTCAAGTCTAATTTTAATTCTGTCCTCTGTTACCCATGGAGGTGCTTCCTGTGTTGTGTCATGAGGATAAACACTGCAGTTTTGGTTACTGAAGCCTCCCGATTCACTCGTGAAGACTGAGGAGAAGAATAAATTCAATACACGTGGTCACACAAATGTTGGCCAACAATTACAAAGGTAGTGACGTACAAGACGTCACTACGTCTTGCTTACGTAGACCAGACATGGACACTGCCTGTTCCTGCTCTATGGACATTCATATGAAAACAGACCCCCTGATGAAGGGGGTGTACTGAGCCCCCAAAATGCGTTGGCTGTTACTAGATATACCATGACCTGAATAAATGAGAACCTTAACCGATATATTTTCATTGTTTTGCAGGGCAGAACTCTTCTGGAAAATCTCCAGAAAATACTCGGATCATGATCTTCTCATCTTACAGAGACAGTGTCCAAGAAATTGCAGAAATGCTCAACCGCCATCAACCCACTGTCCGGGTAATGACCTTTGTGGGGCATTCATCTACTGGAAAAGGAGTGAAAGGTTACACCCAGAAAGAGCAGCTTGAGGTGGGTTAATGTGTCTTCAGCACCTTTTTAAAATTCTCAAAAAAGTGCTGTGCTATTACAACAGTGCCAAGTATAATTAGACCGGTGCATCTGTAACATAAACATCTCTAAAAGTGATACTGTGATCGTGGTATTCACTTTAAACGAATAAAGTACAAAATTTGTTAAAATAGAAGTCCACATCATAACCTGGTGTGTACAATCTTCACTCCAAAAGACCATCACTGTGAGTCCCAAGTGCAAATAAAAGGAAGCTCCACCACCAGATTGACAGAAGATGACCGCTCACATTTTCTGATGGACCTTTGGATTACCAAGGTCTAAACACACTTGTTCCCCTTTAAGAGCTGGGATCAGCCCAATGTGACTGGCACTCTGTTATTTTCAAATATTCAAGATGAGGCAGCTCCATTATTCAAAATTCAATTGTTGCCCATAAAGGATATAAAAAAGAAACACTAACAGTGCTCTTTGTATTCAATCTACAATGCTTTATTTCCAACTTCCTTAAAAATCGCACTCACAAATATAAATGCAAGCAGGCTGTAAAGTTCACAGAGCAGGCTTGTATCCCATGGCTTACCACTCCCTGTAATGTCTGAATGACCGGTCCGATGCCAGGACAGGTCGGGCTGCAAGCAGTGCACTGCTCTCCTCAACTCTGGTTCTGTGCCTGGTAACAAGGGCTCTACCCTACATGTTACGTCATGGTGACTTCTTTTATTAATGCTTCACTCTAGTACTGATTTTTTATTTATTTGTTGATACGGCAGAACATTTCCATTCCCACATTACCTGTTGTTCTTAAAGCTGAACTCTAGGATAAGCAAATATTGTCTAGATATATATATATATATATATATATATATATATATATATATATATATATATATATGTATGTATGTATGTGTGTGTGTGTATATGTATTGTAAATCTTGGTGCGCCACTGGCTCCCGCTGCTGTCAATTACAGCCAGTGAGCCAATGAAGAGAAGGTGGAGGGTGCAGGGTCGAGCTGCGCTGTGTGTGAGAATGGATGATGTCCAGTTACAGGAGTGAGGCTCGGTGAGCGAGCTTGCCCAAGTGCCCCCATAGCAAGAGGCTTGCTATTGGGGGCACTCGGCAGGGGGAGGAGCCAGGACAGCCGAAGGGTAACCCAAAAAGAAGAGGATCGGGGCTGCTCTGTGCAAAACCATTATACAGAGCAGTTAAGTATAACCTGTGTTGTTGTGTTTTTTTTTTTATTACAACTTTCTGAAGCAGTTCTGTACCAAAAAATATTCTGATCTATTTGGTATCTGCTTACATGATTCTAAAGTGTTACTAACCCCAGGACCCTGCATTCACTATATCTGGTCTCCCACAGTACACAGAACATGGAAATGCAATTATTTTAGTAAATATAAACTGATGAATACCTTTTCTCATCAGGTAGAGCAGTCTTATGACTTCTTTCAGTTTTTGGTTAAAGCTTGTAGGAGTTTTTATTCTCCTCTGACTAACCCTTGAGGCTACGTGACCTCTGACCCTGTGTCTGAACAGTGCTGATTGGCCCTGGGATGATCACATGCACTCCAAAGGCTCTGTACTATTGGGAGATGGTTTGGGGACAGTGGAAGAAGTGGAGGATGAGAGAAGACAGGGTCAAACAGCCTTTTTACACAATGTGGAAGATTAACCCCTTAGGTTCCACGGTGAGTATAACAAGCATGCCCCCAGTTACACCAGTGCGACTTGTCATGCAGTTTTACAGGTCCAAATCGCATGACAAGCCCCACCCTATTGACGGCAATAGGTTCCTGCACTATTTTTGGCAATTTCAAGTGCAACTTGCATAGACATCTGGGCAAGTCGCACCTGAAGTCGCACTGACATGCAGCTTTGAAATTGTGCGATTTCAGTTAGTCACTGGATTCCAAAGTCCGATTTTGGTGTGACGGAAGACTTAATGCATATACAGACTGATTTTACCATTGTGGATTTAGTAACACTTTAAGCCCAACCAAAATGCATAAGCCCTGATAAAGAGGGAGTCTTTTTGGCCCCACAATCATGTTGGCTTTTTTCTGCCATGAGCTAATGTTTGTTTAAATCTTTGGACATCTGTTGCTCTCATTGGACTGTATGGGCATCGTTTTTAGAGCAGATCCAAAGGATATGTTGATGTGATAACATTAGCTGTGGAATCTTTTTGTTAGTCATTTTATAGGCTTTCACATGACCACTTTCTTTTCTCATTGCTAATGGTCAGCTTATATGAAGCATTTGTCACAGCCAGCGAGTATCATTTGTTTTCTCAGGTGGTGAAGCGGTTCCGGGAAGGTGGATATAATACTCTGGTCTCCACCTGCGTTGGGGAAGAAGGTTTGGACATTGGAGAAGTAGATCTCATTGTTTGTTTTGATGCTCAGAAGAGTCCAATCCGCCTGGTACAGAGAATGGGAAGAACAGGAAGGAAACGTCAAGGCCGCATAGTAGTCATATTGTCCAAAGGCCGAGAGGAGCGGGTAGGTCTGGTTTTATCTTTTAGTTAAAGTGGTGGTAAAGTCAGTGATTACAATTGCTAGCAGAGCCCCTCTGTTATAACAAGCTATACTACAGTGTGTGTTTGTTTTTTTTTTCTACCTATTTTTTTTTTTTTTGCCAATGTGTTGTCACGTGACCGCTCCTTTCCAAAACTAAGGACTACAGTGGGAGGGGCTAAGATTCCCCTCTGATGTCAGCCGGGTGGTCATGTGACCGCAGATCGGCGATATGAAAAAAGGTTATTTAGCTGCAGAATTAAAAAAACACACACTTTGTAGTATATCTTGTTATGACAGAGGGGCTGGGAGTAATTTTAATCACTTTCTTTACTGCCACACAGCAGAGTGGCAGGAGGGGAGGGGCGGGTTAGGAGATTGGCTCACACACTAATGCCCCGTACACACAGTCGGATTTTCCGATGGAAAATGTCCGATCGGAGCGTGTTGTCGGAAATTCCGACCGTGTGTGGGCTCCATCAGACATTTTCCATTGGATTTTCCGACACACAAAGTTTTGCAGGATATAAAATTTTCCGACAACAAAATCCGTTGTCGGAAATTCCGATCGTGTGTACACAAATCCGACCGACAAAGTGCCACGCATGCTCAGAATAAATAAAGAGATGAAAGCTATTGGCCACTGCCCTGTTTATAGTCCCGACGTACGTGTTTTACGTCACCGCGTTTAGAACGATCGGATTTTCCGACAACTTTGTGTGACCGTGTGTATGCAAGACAAGTTTGAGCCAACATCCGTCGGAAAAAATCCTAGGATTTTGTTGTCGGAATGTCCGAACAAAGTCCGACCGTTTGTACGGGGCATTTGAAGTGACAGGCAGGAAGCAGGAGAAACTCTAAACCTAGTGGGATGACGGAGGCATGTAAACTGACCACGGTTTTATGGATCAGCAGCCATGATTACCGTGGTCAGCACACCTAGGGAGACACAGGAACAGGCAGGATCAACCAGCTAATTTAAAGCATAGAAAGGGACAAATGACACCGCACAAGCACTATGCAGCTTAACATGCTTTAAAGCAGGCTTTTCCAAACTTTTCAAACAAAGGGCCAGTCTACTGTCCTTCAGACTTTAGGAGAACCAGATTGTGTCCAACGGGGGTAGAAACATGTTCTCTGCCGATCATCTCCGCACACAGAAACGACCAGTTTATGAAGGTGCGATCTCAGCACCCTACTGGCAATCTCTGTCAGAATTCTCCCTCCCAGATTCATCAGCCCAGAGGTGAAGAATCAGGGATAGAAGGGAGAATGTGTGTATGTATGTATGTATGTATATATATATATATAGTGTATGTGTGTGTGTGTATACAGTATCTCACAAAAGTGAGTACACCCCTCACATTTTTGTAAATATTTTATTCTATCTTTTCATGTGACATCACTGAAGAAATGACACTTTGCTACAATGTAAAGTAGTGAGTGTACAGCTTGTATAACAGTGTAAATTTGCTGTCCCCTCAAAATAACTCAACACACAGCCATTAATGTCTAAACTGCTGGCAACAAAAGTGAGTACACCCCTAAGTGAAAATGTCCAAATTTGGCCCAATTAGCTATCTCCCCCCCCCACTCGTTAGTGTTACAAGTTCTCAGGTGTGAATGGGGAGCAGGTGTGTTAAATTTGGTGTTATCGCTTTCACTCTCTCATACTGGTCACTGGAAGTTTAACATGGCACCTCATAGCAAAGAACTCTCTGAGGATCTGAAAAAAAGAATTGTTGCTCTATATGAAGGTGGCCTAGGCGATAGGAAGATTGCCAAGACCCTGAAACTGAGCTGCAGCACGGTGGCCAAGATCATACAGAGGTTTAAAAGGACAGGTTCCACTCAGAACAGGCCTCGCCATGGTCGACCAAAGAAGTTGAGTGCATGTGCTCAGCGTCATATCCAGAGGTTGTTTTTGGGAAATAGACGTATGAGTGCTGCCAGCATTGCTGCAGAGGGTGAAGGGGTGGGGGGGGGGTCAGCCTGTCTGTTCTCAGACCATACGCCGCACACTGCATCAAATTGGTCTGCATGGCTGTTCTCCACTGTTCGAAGCATTTGTAGATCGTTTCACTTCTCAAAAGGAGGCACTCAGAGGAGAGTGATCTACACCGCTTCATAAACTGGCACTCGGAGGAGAGCGATCTCTTCCGTGAATGCCGGAGAACTCAGCAGTGGATTTTTTCCACTGCTTGATAAACGGACACCTAAGTGTGAAGCCAGCCTATAAATCTTGTTTCCTTTTAGGCTTTAAAAAAAATGTTTGCAACAATGTCTTTGAGGAAGCACCCACACTGTGTTAAAGCGGAAGCATACTAGCACATTATGAAATGCTTACCTTGAAATGAAGCCTTCCAGCGGCCCACTGCCACCGCTGAGAGGGCTGACCTCTTCCCCTGGCCTTTTTTTTTTTTGGGTTTGTGCGCTCTGGCTGTGTGATAAGAAGGAGCCGAGATGATGTCACTCCCGCGCATGCGCTCCGGAGCCAATGGTTTCGACACAAAGCTCTGAAGGTCCGGCAAGTATGCCGGACCTTCAGAGCGCATGCACCGATGACGTAACTGGCTGCATCCAGGGTGAATATCTTCTAAACGGTGCACATTTAGGAGAAATTAATTTTACCTACAGGTGAGCCTTATTATAGGCTTACCTGTAGGTAAAAATCACCAAGAGGGCTTTACTACCGCTTTAAATACGCATGTGGTTCCTCATGTCTAATAACACAGCACAAGGGACACAACTGAGCACTTTATCATTTCCGCCATGTCTGCTTTGGGTTTTCTGTAACCATCACTGTATGGGACAGCTCAATTCTCATAGTAATATAAGTTAAACTGGTCACTTATTGCGTTTTTCATAGATGATTGATTTCTTGTCACTAAACTCTCCGATTTCCTCCGACACTCCAAATACATGCTGGTAGGTTTAATTGGCTTCTGTCTAAATTGGCCCTAGTATGTGTATGTTAGGGACTTTATATTGTAAGCTCCTTGAGGGTAGGGACCGATGTGAATGTACAAACTATATGTAAAGCGCTGCGTAAATTGACTGCGCTGTATAAGTACCTTAAATAATCATCATACACAGCGCTTCCTAGAAACCAGATTTTCATACTGTGAGTGGTGAAAATTCATCCGCTGATATAAACAAAGACAGCTTTTTATATGGACAATGCCTCTAGGCAAGAAATGCATTACGCCATTTATTTATAAAAGGACGCACTTGTATAACAACTGGCCTCTCCATGGCTCCAGAATGTTTTTATGTAACCTCAACAAAGCACTGCTTTTTATTTCATGTTAGAAAGAACATTCCTGCTACTAACACAGTATGTAGTAATATGGTGTGTTGTATTTTCTACACGTCATCTACATGTCAGGAAGATCTCTAGGCGAACAAAGCAAAATAGAGAATTATGGTCTTAAGACACTAGCTGAAATGTTAAAGTGGTTCTTAAGCCACTTAGTGTTGTTGCTACCATCCCCTCTGTTATAATAAATGATGTCCCCACTGTATGTGTTGTAAAAAAAAAAACGCTGATAAATACCTTATTTTATAGTGCTAATCGGCGCTCATGTGACCAGGCATCTCTCTCCTCTCCATGTCTGACAGCAAAGTGGGCGGAGCTGAGAGACCCCTGCTGATATCATCTGGAGAGAGAGAGGAGAGAGCGGCGCTTTAAAATAAGGTATTGGCGGATTTTTTACAAAACACATACAGTGGGGCACAGCATTTATTATAACAGAGGGGATTGTAGCAACAACAATATCTTATGATACCAGCAGAAAGGTGGGGGGGGGGGGGGCAATCACTGGTACGAGTTGACAGGCAGGTAGGGGAGGGGGGAGGAAGCCACAGCAGCAAAGAGGAGAGCAGGGCTGCGGATGAAGGAGAGACGTAAACTGACCACGGAGTCAGGGCTCAGCAGCCATGATACACTGTGGTCAGTTTACAGGGGGGAGGGTATAGCCAGGCAGGATGAGCCAGGTATTTCAAGTGATACAGGGGGCCAAATGGCACGGCACAAGCACTTTGCTGTATAACATGCTTTAAGGGAACAGGATCCAATTTTTATTTTTTTAGGTTAGAAAACACTTTACGCTGAACCCCAGGTAAATGGCCAAGTACACTGTTGAAATACTCATATGGAAGGTGTTTTATCAGCCAAATTGGTATTGCTGCTTGCCCATATTTGTACAATGCTGATACAGTAGAACCAAGTTGGTCACAAACAAACAAGGATTTCCCAGCACGCGTACCAGCCAACCAAATTGACCCTGTTTAACAATTCATGTTAAAACAAAGGCTTTTGTTTGCACACATTTGCAAATATATACCTAAAGTGAAGCTCCACACAAAAGGGTTTTTGCTTCCTCCCCCCCTCCGCTGCTACATTTGGCACCTTTCGGGGGGCTGCCGCGTGCTCCTCCTTGCCCCGCTGCGGGGTCATTTACATAGCGCAGCACGCTTCGTGCATGCGCAGTAGGGCTTACAAAGAATGGCGGCGGCAGCACCTGAGAGCCGATTGAAAGATCAGCTAGGGGTGCCGACATTGTGGGATCCCTGGATGGGTAAGTGTCCTATTATTAAAAGTCAGCAGCTACAGTATTATTTTTTTGTGGTGGGGCTGAAGCTCCTCTTTAAAGGAGAAGTACAGCCAAAGCTTGTTTGGCTGTACTTCTCTTGTGGATCACAGGAGTGCAGTTTGTTCGAACTGCACTCCTATGACCATTTTTAAGCAGGCAGTGGGCTGAAGTCTGGTGTTTGCTGATGTCACAGAGCTAGGGCAAGCCGCTGAGAGCCTGAGCTGGCCGCTCCCACCCCCTTCACAGCCCAGCGCTCCACCCAGGGGGTGGGGGGGGGGGGGTGTGGGGGCAGAGCAGTGAGCTGCTGACTGATAGTCAGCAGCACAGGGAGCTGGGAGAACTGAACGATGCTGCACATGCTGCATCCACCTAGGTAAGTATGATCCTTTAAAAAAAAAAAAAAAAAACCCAAGCGTCTCTCTTAAGCTGCAGTGCCCAAGTCAAGGCTCCTCTATGTACTGCGGTCCTAACTCTATAATTTTCAGTCTCCCAAGTTGGAGCACATAAAGCAGTGGATAAGATTGAGGGCTGGAGGAAGCCCACTCCTCAAAGGCACAGGATGCTCAACAATAGCATAATGGCAGCTGAAGGTATCCAGTACATTCCCGCACCCAGTTCAACCAACTGTAAAAAAAAATGGCAGCTACCCCAAGCTTTTACTAGCTAGGTGCACATGGAAGGGTAACACACATCACAAACAAAGATTTCCCAGCACACTTACCAGCTAGCCTGCAAAACAACCAACTTGTCCTTGTTTCTCAAATCATGTTAAAAACAGAGGGTTTTGTTTACACACATTTACAAATATATGCATAGTTATACGTGAATTGTTAGGGCCAATTTGGTTGCTTTGCAGGCTAGCTGGTAAGTGTGCTGGGAAAACTTTGTGATGTTTATTGCCCTTCCATGTTCACCTTACTGCAAATGATAGTTCTAGGTTGGGGTTGTTGCCAATTTTTTGTACAGAACCAAACTAGTGACCTGAATTTCCTTGGCTACTGTTCAGCTGTACTGATTGGACAATTCCATGCCCCTAACCCGTGATTGGTAATGTTTCTTGTCAGCACATGAACAATGCACCACACCTGATTGGCTGCTAGTGTTACAGGTGGCTCTGACAAATGAAAACGAGATGTAATGCCAGAGACTGGATTGTTCAGGATCCAGTCTGAGTGCCACAGGCACTTTATATTTCCACTTTAATTCGATATTTCCTTTTACCATGATGGGTAATTTCTAGCTCTTACATGATTTTAATTTTGTACATTGTAATACATCTAGCAGTAAATGAAGATGCGGTAATGTATATAATTAAAAATTGCGATAATGCATGTAACTACTGCCTGAGCAGTAAATAAAAACAATTTGACACTGATGTCTAGTGTTAAAGGCAGGTACACACGTGCCAAATGGAAGACAACAAAAAAAGAAAATGGCGTACCGACCTAGCGCATTGCCTCAGTAAAATTTATTCCAAGATAAAAAAAGCAATTAATATACTCACAAATGAATGAGTGATTTAAGTAAATGCATGTCATAGCAAGTGACATCCACATCCTGAAGGTCTAATCAAGTCCCTCGGTACTGCCAGAAGACCAGGAGGCTTCCAAAAATGGGTGACATGTTTCGAGGGCGAACCCTCTTTCTCAGGGCCAGAGTAGTGGGCCAAATGTCGGAAAACAGTGGCCGGTTCAAAAAAAAAAAAAAGCAGCCGACATTCGACCCGTGTGTATGTCGGTCTGTTGGATGGAATTTGGCCTTTTGGCCGGCTTCTATCGGACATGCATAGTGGAAAACCAGCATCTCACCGACTGCCGATCAGCGTTCTCAGCCAATGGCAGAGAGCGCTGATCGGAGTGTTCTGGCGGGGGGGTATGGGGGCGGTTCCCCTGTCAGAACACAACAGCTCAGCAGGGGAGATCACAGAACTAACCTTGCATTGTAAGTACAGCGGCTCCGACCAAAGCTGACAGTTTTTTTGTTTTTTTCATTCAACCCAAAAACAGTTTTGTACCCGGCTTAACAGAGGTTGATGAAAATGGTTTTGGGAATCATTATATGGTTTGATTGGAGGCTGCTGGTTTGATCAGATTAAGGGCCTGTGTCAATGGGCTATAGGCTTGTGTCAATAGATTATTTCGTTTCCTTTTGAGTGCCACATCCTTATATAAATTTACAAAGAAAAAAAAAAGAGGGTTATCACCCTCTAGGTATGGCGGAATTTTAGCGGCACAAGGCTAAATGTAATTAAAATATAACTTTTTTTTTTACAAAAGTAGATTCTTCTTCTAAAAAAAAAAAATACATGATTTTTAATGAAAAATTGGTTAACAGGACATGAATCTTTTGCACCGTCAACCCAATTACAGTATACAAACTTATATCCAGTTATATGTCTGAGCATTATGCATTTTGTTTTAATTTCCCTACAATACGCAACGTGTTTCCTGGACTTTGGTCCATGTCATCAGGAGCTTGCTAGTGGAACATATGTATACTTCACTAAATGCAAGAAAAATATACATGAGATATTTCAGTAACATAACAGGACATCAATCTCTTTGTATATCCATGCACAATCTCATTCTTACCTAGATGGGACTGGATGTGGGTAGAACCAAACTAATACCCCCTAAGGGACAAACAAGCAAACCCCAGAACTGGAGGAGAACAGCGAGGGGATTCACACAAATGAAGGTGTCTATGGGAGATTTATTTGCATACAAATTATTTTTATAATAAGTAATTTGCATAAATCACAATGGTAATACAAACAATGATTTGGGCTTGTGTCAGTGGCGTTAGTTTGAGATGCTTCTGAGCTCATTTCTTGACCAGTGCATTTTGCCTGCTTTCAGTGGGTTTGGCATTCCTATAGACTTGTAGAGAAATGGCAAAACCCCATTCAACACCAACTAAAGCCCATCAGGGGCCCTAAATCTAACCTTCTTTTCTACTGAAGCCTGTCAGGCCCTAAATCTAACCTGCGTTTCTACTGAAGCCTGTCGGGCCCTAAATCTAACTTGCTTTTTTTTTTTCTACATAGACCTATAACCAAAGTCAGAGCAATAAGAGAAGCATCTACAAGGCCATCCTGGGAAATGAAACCATTTTTCACCTCAACCAGGAAAGCCCTCGCATGGTTCCAGAAGGATTAACCCCAACCTTGCACAAGATGTACATCACGCAAGGAACCTATGATGTCAAAGACCCTGCAAGGTCCATCTCAAAGGACCGCCGTTCCAGCCTGGTTCATCGTAAATCTTCTGTTTTTAACAGGGAAGATACAAATAAAGAAGGCTGGCTTTTGACACATGGAGAATTTGAGACCTGGAACCGTTTGTATCGTTTGACAGAATCTGATAGGGTAACAGATGTCATTCTTCCCAGAACGCAGTTTGAGCTCTTCAGAGATCCGGAAACCAGCACGGTGGGTATGACCAGTCACTTTAGTATCTAACTGGTAATTAAGAAGGAGTCTTTCCACCCTGAATTATTTGAGCTTTAGGCAAAAGCTGGTGGGTGTTAGCAGCCATCAGTATTCTAATGGGTGCATCTCTCAGGAGCCTGTGAGACCTTTAAGTTCAGAGACCTTTCTGTCTCCTGAGGTCTTTGAGGGGGTTTCACTCAATTCACATGGTGAAAACTGCAGGCTGAATAGGATTCCATATCCACCCATGAAAGTTCCAGAATATATGGGGGGGGGCAATCTTGCCAAAGTAGATCTCTGATTCAGTGACTTGCAAATTGCATGGGCACAAACAGCCAAATGCTATGCCACTAGCTATTGGGATACTGTTCTGGACTCCACAACCTCCATAATTTTCCACAGAGTCCTACCAAATAAACCCAACAGAGCTCACTATAACGCCCTAATGGAGGGGGAGGTGCCTTAGCGCCCCCTAAATATGTTGGTTGTTTTATGTTTCTATAAAATAACTAAAAATGGGTCTTGTGTTTGTTGGTCTGGTACTTTTTTTCTTTCAACGTCTAAAAATGGAGATGGCAGTTCTGGTGCATCGGTTTCAGATTTATCAGTTTAAGATAGATACTAAATAGAAAGTAAAATAGGTTATCTTAACCTCAATTTGATTGGTATCCACAGCCTCAAAAAAATATAATTTTCTCCAATCATTACAGATTTATATTATAATAGAATTGGTACTTGTCAGAACCCATAAAACAACTCCATAGTGTTCATATGCAGAAACGTGTCCTTTTTATATTTTATTTTTTGTAGATTGGTCGAATTTGCTGTCATTTATGTGTAGTATTGAGCAGTTATGCAAGTATGTGTAATGTACTGAAGTCATTTGTGAGATACTAATTTGGTTCCTGTGATTGCATAACCTAGGAACAAGTCTCGGGATGTGTTCATGAGCTGTCCCTATCAGAGTGGAAACTATGGCAGAATCGTCCTTTTCCAACGCACTTCGTGGATCACTCTGTTCGGAGTAAAAATTTCATTGCTGTTATGCAACTGATTGAGCAGATGAGAGGGGAGGAGGTAAGCAGAGCCCAGTTCAGTGCACCAATATTCTGTGCTGTGAGGGCAGTATGTGTCAATATTTTAGGTAAATTAAAAAAATATATTAAGAATGGTAAAAGGCAGTTGACTTTTTTTTCGATCCCTGTGGAGCCCTTTTGGATCCTAGGCTTACGATGTACATGGAGCGTTGACTTCTGGGAACACTGAGGTTAAACCTTACCTCTTCCTAACCATAAACCTCATCCCCAAGGTATTACTTAACCACTTGCCATCCAACATTTGTATATAAACATTTTGATGGTAGGTGGTTAATACCAGTATCATGGCTGCAGCCATGATCTTAGAAACTTTTCTTTTTTTTATTTTTTGTGTTACTAAACCCAGGACCCCGCAGTCACTATATCTGGTCTCCCACAGTACACGGAACATGGAAATGCAATTATTTTAGTAAATATAAACTGCTAAATACCTTTTCACATCAGCAGTATTTAGAAGTTGTATGACTTCTATGAGTGTCTTGTTAAAGCTTGTAGTGGGAGTTTTCATTCTTCTCTGTCCTATGAGGCTGCAAGACCCCTGGCCCTCTATCTGGACAGTGCTGATTGGCCCTGTGCTGATCATATGCACCCTCCCAAGAAAAAAAAACTATAATCTAATAGAAATGCACACAAAGTTGAGCATGTGCAGAGTGCCCCCCAAGGTGCTATACTGTCAGAAAATAGATTGGGGACAGTGGAAGAATGGGAGGATCAGAGAAGACGGGATCAAACAGCCTTTTTACACAATGCGCAGGATTAACCCCTTTGGTTCCACAGTGAGTGTAACAAGCATGCTTTACTGCCTATTTACACTGATTTTACTGTTGCAGGTTTAGTAACACTTTAAGCCAGTGATTGGCTGTTGGGTAAAAGTGATCCAGGTGGCTTTACAGCACTGGGATGGACCCCCCCCCCCCGTCCACCTCTGCCCGATGTGGTTCCCAGCTCTCTAGTCCTTCCGAGGAGCCCATGACGCTGTGGAAAGCGGTTAGGGTGGCTTCCTGCATAGGAGATGGAGAAACATCTATTCCCCCATCTCCTCTGGCTGTAACACAATCTGTGTTTGATCAGCTGGTTTGAAGGGCAGGGGAGACATCAGGGGTTTAATAGAGCCCCGATGTCTGGCTACCTATCACTTACCCAAAGCCATCACATGGGGGATTGTTTGCCCCATTGTGATAGCAATAAAGTTAAATGAAAAAGAAAAGTGTGATTTTTTTTTTTTTTTTTTTAAATAAAATAAAAATGATTTACAAAAAATAAAAGCATCTCCCTCCCCCTGTGCTCACACACAAATGCAAACACGCGCATGGGTCTAGCACACGTGTAAATGGTAATTTTTACCACACACGTGAAATTGCCGCAAATTTCTTATTTCAATCATTCCAGGGCTAATAATTCATGATTAACTCTAAACTGATCACCTGTAAACGGTTTTAAAGTTTTTCCTATGGACAGTTTAAAGTGATTGTAAAGTCTAGTTTTTGTTTTTTTACTTAATAAAAATCACAAACGTTATACTTGCTTGCTCTGTGTAGTGGCTTTGCACCCTAGCCATAGCTCCCTGTGTCCATTCAGACACGGAGCCGCGGTTCAGCCCCACCCCCTCTCTCTCTTCATTGGTTAACTGACTTTGACAGCAGCGGGAGCCAATGGCAGCGCTCCTCCCAGCCAATTGGGAGGGAGAGTCCCGGACGGCCGAGGCACTCGTGGACATCGCTGAACCGAAGGGAGCTCAGGTAAGTATTAAGGGGTCTGCTGCGCATAGAATGCGTTAAGATAAAAAAGCCTTTACAACCCCTTTAAGTACTGAAGTTTGTCGTGATTTCACGGGAGTGCACTATTTTAAATCTTGACATGTTTGGTATCTATTTACTTGACACAACATTATCTTTTATATTTTACCAAAAAATGGGTATTGTGTTTTTGTATGCACTAAAATTTGTGTATTTTAATCTTAAAAAAGAAGTATGGGCTTGGGGTTATTTCCCTAATCATACTTACCTAGGTGGATGCTGCATGCTGTCCCTTGGCGTCTCTGCACTGAGAACCGAGCCATCAAAACATTACCGATGGCTCGGTTCTCTCAGCTCCCGAGCAGAGAGCTGCTGCCTGTCAGTCGGCAGCTCTCCTGCTCTGCTCCTCCACGCTCATTGGAGCGCTGAGATGTGGAGGGACGGGGATCGGCCATCTCGGCGGCTCGCTGAGAGGCTGAGACTGCCATCAGTCCAGGCACCTGGCAGATCCAGACTTCTGAAGTCAGGGTGAGGCGGTGCCTGGACTGACATTGGTGACATCAGCAGAGAGTGGACTTCAAACCGTTCTCTGCTGAAAACGGGTCACAGGAGTGCAAAACTAATTGCACTGCTGTGACCCAGAGAAGTCCAGCCAAACGAGCTCAGGCTGGACTTCTCCTTTTAACTTTGAGAAATTTGAGGCCCCATGTATAGTCTGGGCCTAGAATTCAAGAGGGGATTTACAGGAACGCACAAATTGATTTGAAGACCAACATGGGTCTCTCGAGGGCTACAAGGTGCCCATTAATCAGCCCTGTTACCTTGGGCACTTTTTACATCAGGTCAAGTTCACATTAACCACGTGCCGACCTCCTAACTAAAAATGTACGTCGTTACTTTGACGTTAAATACCAGGGTTAAGAATCGTTATCGCGTTGAGATCTATTGAGAGATCTCTTTTACCTTTGGCAAAAGCAAAAAAAAAAGAGATCTCTCAATAAAGAGGACCTGTCATGCTTTATTTTTATTATAAATGTTTACATTCCTTGTATTAGGAATAAGTGATCAATTTTTTTTTTCTTTTAAGGGAAAGTTTAAAAATAAAAAAAAAAAATAAAAAAAATTTAAGCGCCCCATCCCTCCGCACTCACGCGCAGAAGGGAACGCATACGTAAGTCGCACTCGCAAATGTAAACTGTGTTCAAACCACACGTGAGGTATCGCCACAATTGTTGAATTGTAACATCTTTCACATTATACAAAAAAATTGGACTAACTTTTCTCCTTTTTTTTTTTTTTTTTTTTTTTTAAATTCATTAAAGTAGTGTTCTGGCCGAAATTATACTTTTTAAATAAAAATACCCCTATAATGCACAAGCTTAATATATTCTAGTAAAGTTAGTCTGTAATCTAAGGTCTGTTTTGTTAGTTTATAGCAGTAGTTTGCTATTTTATAAACTTACAGCAGGCCGTGGCCATCTTAAGTGTGGGCATCTGAAGCCAGACTGTATTTCTTTCTGGATCTCATCCTTGCAGATCTCGCACATGCTCAGTGCAGCACAAGCCGTGTAATAGGTTTCAGGTCAGGTTTCCATAGCAACAGCAGTGTCAGAGGAAGTTGCTGCCCCTTCCCAGAAGGCATTGCAAACAGGAAATGATGCGATGGGCCGCGGCCAGGGAGGAGGAAGTGAAAAATGAATACAGCAGATATACAGTAAGTGCTGAGAAAAAAATTTTAAAAAATATCCAATTCATTTACAGTGCACAGTTTAGTAAGGGATGCTGAAGAGTTGTAAAAGTGGGTGGAACTCCACTTTAAAGTGTATTTTTTCCCAAAAAATGCATTTGAAAGACCACTGCGCAAATACAGTGTGACATAAAATATTGCAATGACCGCCATTTTATTCTCCAGAGTCTCTGCTAAAAAAATATATCTATATATATAATGTTTGGGGGTTCTAACAGATTTTTACTTGTAAACAACAAATGTCAGAAAAAGGCCCAGTCAGCAAATTTATCTTAAGCGCGTCTTTCGCTCATTCCACCAACTGACCTCTGAAAAGAATAAGTTGTTGTAAACGCAACTGTTTGGCAGTCAACAAGGGAATTTCTTTGTTTTGCAGAGCTCTGGGTTTTTGCTGCTACCTGACACGTGTGTGTGTGTGTGTGTGTGTGTGTGTGTGTGTGTGTGTGTGTGTGTGTGTGTGTGTGTGTGTGTGAGATAGCTTGTCCACTTCTCCCTCCTGGGCACTGTGGGTTTTCTTGCTGACCCCTACTATGTAACTATAAAATACAGTAGCTATACAGGTGTTGGTGAGAGGAAATAAAGTACCAAGCAGAGGGAATGCAATGTGCCATGCGTCAAAAGAGATGGATGTTTTAAATGTTCTTTGATATACTGTATGGTCTTAAAAGGAAAAATAAAATGGTGCAAAGCAAAAAGGTCTGCTTTAAGTGCCATTCCACTGACTCTGCACACTTTCCTTCTCTCCAGTCGCCATGTGGGTAGGTGCAGAGTGGGGCGGCAGCAGAAAACAGAACTGCATTGAAAATTTAAGTTCAGTAATGCACAGCAAGTCTGGTGGGCAGCCAATCCGATTGGGCACACTCACAGGATGTACAGCGATTAGTAGTAGCAGTAGGTCTCAGATGTGCCGACAGCTTCTGTCTGGAGAGGCGGAATGTTGCCTGGCCGGTCTGTACTCAAGTGGGGAGGCTTCCAGAATGGATGGCATGTCCCTGCATTTTCCCTAATTATCTGGAACCTCTCCCTGACAGAAGGGTAAGCTGTCCCTACTCTATCCACACGCAAAATGCGTGCCAAACCCGGTAGCCAGGGTCTTAAATAGTCTCTGCCTGACCCAAGATGGCCACCAAGTCACATGGGATGCCAGCATCTAATTGGCTGCTGCCTCTCTGTGATTGAGGAGATCAGAGGAACTAGGTTCTTTTCGACTTCCTCCTCCACCTGCATTGCTGCTGCAGATGAGCACCACCTGCAGTGGGAAAAAAAAGACTGCACTGGCCCTCAATCAGCCACTTCATTGTGTAACCGTCAAGTTTGTAAAATTCACACATGTCTTAGGATTTCCAGCCCATGTGTCAATGGTCTTCAAGTACCAGTGTTGTCAGTTGGGAGCAAAGGAAAGAAGAATATGTTCTGCTGGTGGGGCCACCGTTAAAGTGAACAAGGTCTTTGTCCTGCATGGGTAGATGTGACATCCCGAAGATGGACAGTGTATGTTTTAGCCCTTAATTCATTTTTTTCTTTTTTTTTGTATGCCGTTTACATTTTTTTTGTATGATTTATACAAAGCAAAGGGCGCAATTGTTAGATTTGGTGAAGGTTTTGATAGCATCCATCTGCCAGCAGGGTCTTATTTGTTCAGTTTTCTGTGTTCAAGGTGAATGAGGAAGGAAATTGTTCACAATTTGCTGTTTTTGTGTTTGACAATAAAAAAAAAAAGCCCTGTTGTGTCTGCGCTTTGTATTGGGGTAGCACTTAAGTTGTAAAAATGTTTCAACAACACTAGGTTTGGGTTTGGTATTGTTCTTGAAGTAAATTAAGTTGTTTTTTTTTTTTATATAGGCTGCTGAAATCAGAAGCTCTAATTAATTTGTTCTATGAAATGGCTTGTTCTTGTCTGTGGCTTCAGCAACAAAGAAAAAAAAAACTAGCTCTAGGAAAAAACTGAAGCGTGCTTCATTGTTTGCTAGTGTCCTAAAATATAGATGTCTTTTCTGCAGCTCTGCTGTGTTAATGACTTAACATTTTTTTTTTTCCAATCTCTTCAATCAAGATTAGTCTCTACATAGCTGCTGGAACTTTGTCTCTTTGATTGCAGCTCCTCAGTCTTTTTGGAGTACCACGTCCAGACGCTGCTGGACTGAATGTTTCATGGAAGTGACCTTTGGGCACTGGGATCCATGTAGGACTCTTTGCATTCTCTGTTCTGGTAGGTTATCTGCAGAGATCTTTCAAGGTTCCGAGCCACTAACATTGCTTCAGTTCTCGTCCTGTCTCTGAAGACTCACTTAGTGAGTTGGCCAGGTTGTGCAGAGCATTGGGAGCTTCTTCAGTTACTTTATTCCCAGTTCCTGCTGTTTTTGCCACCAAAAGGGTTAGTGCTGTGGGAATGGGAGCTGACGTTATCTGCTGTGTGGAGTATCTATTCTGTTCCTCCTGCAAAAAAAAGAGCGACATGGAACTGCAATCTCTAATCTATTCCTGCTGCTTACAGGCACTTTGTCACCTCCGGCCATCAGACCTTACTTGCTGTCAGCTGGATGGGTTTCCCAAATACCCGAGGCCTTACCTGTTACCTTGAGCACTTATGTTGCCTACCGCCATGCGGTCACAACACAACATGTCTGTCTCCAGACACGGGGTGGGGGGGCTACAGGGCGGCGGTCTGCTGTACCATGGTAATACACACACACACAAACATTCTATGAATGGTTTCGGAGATTCTCGCAGTGTACGAACTCAGTGTCAACCTGAAATCATGTTATCGTGTGCTCCTAAAGTCACTTATTTTCTTTGAAGTCCTCCTTGGTTCTGTCCGGTCAGGGGCAAGCTCATAAGTCAAGGACAGTCTACACTCTACAGCTATTACGCCCAAATTGAAAGAGACCGTTTTAGCGTTTATTGATGCAGTCCTCACCATTCTAATGTCTGTTTCTTCCACATGTGTGGTTTTAAGTCTTGGGAAATGTAAACGCCTAAGGCAGGGGTGTCGAACTCAATTTCATTGCGGGCCACATCAGAATTATGGTTGTCCTCAAAGGGCCGGTTGTGTCTGTAGTACTATATATTTCTGCAGGGCTTATTTTCTCAGAGAAAAGGTGCAGGAACTCGACCACGCCCCCATCAAGCCGCATTGAACATTGGGTGTGGCCAAGTTGCAGAGTGAGGATCTTAAAGAGGCAATAAATACCAGTAATTCATTATGTGCCGAGTTCAGGGGTGCGCTGTGTGCCGAGTTCAGGGGTGCGCTACGCACGGTGTGCAGGTAGCAGCTCTCTTTTACAGGCTGTTCACATCTTACTTCCACCCTTCCCCTGGGTCCGAGGGCCACATGAAATGGCCTGGAGGGCCAGATTCGGCCCGTGGGCCTTTTCTTTGACACGTGGCCTTAGGTTACAAAGACCAAGACTTTGCAACTGCTTTTTCCAACTATTTCTCTGTGGAGATTGAAAGCATCTTAAGCAGTTTGCTCCTCATAAGTGGCATTACCCTTGTATCCATTTGGCGAGGATTTAGTGCAAAAGTGGTATATTCCCATTTTGGATCCAGAAGTGTCCCACCTTAAAAGCACTTGGTGTTCTGGTAGCGGATGCATCAGTCTGTGACAGCATGTTACCCAGCATATGCATATAAATGTCCTAGGTGGCAAGCATTTATACCAGGCCCAGGATCATGGCTGCAGCCTTGATCCTGGTAGGGATTTTTTTTTTATAAGCCGGCGATTGGCTTACTTTTACAGGGCAGCTTAAAAAGACCCCGATGTCTCCATCAAGAGTACCTGACACTTCCCAAAGCTATCACAAGGAGGCTTGTTCACCCCCTTGTGATGGTAAAAAGTTAAGTGAAAAAATGTAAAATGGTAAGTGTAAAATAAAATATAAAATGAGTGCTGACAGATACTTCATGGATTCTGCTGGACTGTCAATCTTTTATCCCCAGGACTGATTTACCATCATAGGTGTGCGCAGCCTATTGCATTAGGGTGTGCACCCCAAATCTCAAAAACACATGCCTTTCCCTCCAGCCTTAGCTGCATTGGACAGTGAATGAACGGAATAGTGCTCTGTGCTAAGTGGTTTCCTGTTCATTCACAAACTGAAGCATAGTAAACCGTTTACTATGTTTCAGTTATGAATGCACACCGTGAGTGGGTGTGTTCACTGTGTTCACTTAGAAAAGAAAGGGGCTGGAAAATGACATATTTATTAGCCCCTTACCCCACTCTCCATTCTGAAATATCCCCTGCAGCAGCCCGGGGGAGAGGAGGATAGGTAATCCAGCAGCACTGTGGGAGGGTCTAACACAGGGTGAAGCCCAAGCAATAGGAGGACTCTGCACCACACACAGTGATTAGGGTGTGCCCAGGCACACCCCCTGTGCTTGCCTGTTTACCATCCTGCCTTATGGTTGCTGGCTTTAACAACATGGCAGCTAAATCCCAGGTTCTGAGGGACATATATCTGAGTCTGTGATTTTTTTTTTTTTTTTTTTTAATAAAAGCTAGCCAGTGTTAACCATCGCTTTTGCAATTTGAGTGTCTGCACTGATTGGCCTGTTCCTGGAAGGTCTTTTTTGGGTTCTACTGAGGGACAAGGTGGTGTTGTGGCTCAGGACTTCCTTCTTGGCTGAGGTAGTTTCTGTCTTTCACATCAACCAAGAAGTAGGTCTTCTGTCCCGTTCACTAAAAGGAAATTTCCCTCCATTGTCTAGGTGTTTTTTTGGTCTGAGAGTCTCTTTTTCAGCCACTGCTTCTTTCACAAAAACTGATTTTCCTGCTTGCTAATCTGAATGGATCCCGTAAGGGCTTTATTCATATGGGTGGGTGGCCAGGGGGGCAGTAAAAGGAGGTGGTGGTGCAGCTTTATCTCCCCCGACTGCTCACCTAAATAAAAACATGCATCCGCTCAGGGCCGTACACATGTCAGAGCAAAATATTGAGCTCCCTGCTGTGTGTAGTGTGTACAAATTCAACAGAGCGCAACCCGTTCAAGTTGATGGGGCCATGACACAACCGGCCTGCACATTCGGCAATACAGCTGCGGCATGGTGGTAAAGGATTTTGACGGTTAAAACAGGTGGTGAGGAGGTGTCCTCTGGTACCATCTTTGGCGTAAGGTCCATTCAGTGGCTCTTTGAGCTACAGGTAGACCTTAGTGGTCCCGTTAGTGTTTTGTTGCTCACCATTCAGCTGGACTGCTTTTGGATGTCCTTACAGTCTCTGAAATTCTGTGTTCCTCCATGAATAAGAAAATACTGTTCTTTTCTTGGTCCTGTTAGCAATTGTTTGTGTTGCCCACCCCTCAGTTGGCCTCCTTTTTGGATGTCCTAAATGTGAAGGGTTTCCCCTGTCCTTAAATAGATGAGGACATTTTTGTGTAATCGCCATAAAATTTTCATGAACTTCATTGAGGGACACAAGTTCCATCCCTGTGTATTTTTGATCTTGCTCGTCTTACTGCTCTGCAACAAAACAAAGACACGGGTAGTGCAAAGGGTAATCCTAGGCTCTTCTACAGTTTTGTTTGCCAGTGTCAAGTACTCTTGTAGGCTCTAAGAAAAGTATTTTAAGGTGACTAAAAAAAAAATCTTCTTCCTCCTACCTGTTGTCTGTGGATATGAGCTGTTCCAGAGATGTAAAAAAAGCTGGCAAAACTATTTTTCCCCTCAGTGCTGTTTGATAGACTTAAATTGACCCTCTTGTTAAACGCGTGAATGTAGACGTTCTACAGCTTAGTTGATCTTGCGCACTTAGTGGGGTAATACGCGGTCTTTGTTAGAACCATAATAGATAATTGTGTTTTCCTGTTAACCACATGTGTGTCCGTTTTATTGATTGGCACGGCAGGTGTTCATAAAAGCTCTTCAGCCGTCAGACAGGTTCATGGAGGTCACATAATAAAGCTGCGATTCTAGTCTAAAAGCATTGCTTTTCATTTGTGTTTGTGGTATCTTTCTATGTACACAAGAAAGCAATAACACTTTAATCTGTTACATGTGCTTTTGTCTTGGGGGGAAAAAAAAATCCCAGTTAGAGTGGGGTAACCTTTGTACCAAAAACAATCGTAGCTGGCTCTAAATGTTTTTGAACAACAAAAAATATAATTGCCGCAAAGGACGGGGACCTAGATGGGGCTCTGGTTAAAAAGTCTTTGAACAGTTTTATTTAATAGAGGAGTCCATAAAAAGGTAGTCCATAATCAAACTGCCCTTTGTAGCGGCTGGTGTCTTGAAGCAAGAAGCCACTTTAGAGAATGCAGAGGGAGAGAGCGACACAAGCGCCCTTTTAAGTGTAGCAGAGCAATAACTTTAATTAGGATAAAGGAATGTGAAGCAAATGAAGCTAAAAGACAAGCATGTAAGGCTGTAAAGTAATCCGCAGCATCATGCTTCCTGGTTCTGGGCCGTCTAAAGTAGAAGAGCTGGGTCCCAGCTGTCAAGAGCGCCAATGGTGCACAGTGCTTCCTGGATCCTGTGGAACGCACGGTCCAGCGGATGTAACGTCATGGACCAGAGGCATCAAAGGACTAGTTGCTAGGGCCCATTCACACCAGAAACTGCGATTTAGCTGCGTGTTTTACCCTTGTACCCATGCAAGCAGTTGATGTGTGTTTTTCTATCTGCTTTTGTCCTGAGAGGTCACTTTCGCCTTCTTTTTTTTCCTTGGGGTTCTTTGTGCACTGTAATGCTTTGCAATGTGTTTTCATGCGTTTTTGCGCATTTGCTGTGTGGAAAAGTGCAGCAGGCTGTACTTTTCTGCACTGCACCCAAAGAAGATGGCAGCATTTTTGAATCGTGTCCAGATATGGCGGCTTCTTTGCACGAGCTTGAACTTGCATTTTTCGGATGGCACAGTAAGCTGTGTTCACAGACAGTGATTTTTGGAAGTATTCCTTAGCCCATGCAGTGATGTCCATCTCAGAATCATGCCTGCTTTTAATACATTGCCGTCTGAGGGCCCGAAAATCACAGGCATCCAATATTGCATTTCTGCCTTGTCACTTCCACAAAGAGATTATTCTAGATTCTTATGCCGCGTACACACGGTCGGACTTTTCGGCTACAAAAGTCCGACAGACTTTCGACGGACTTTTGGCGGACTTGCGGCAGACTTTCTTACGAACGGACTTGCCTACATACGATCACACAAGTCCGACGGATTCGTACGTGATGACGTACACCGGACTAAAATAAGGAAGTTGATAGCCAGTAGCCAATAGCTGCCCTAGCGTGGGTTTTTGTCCGTCGGACTAGCACACAGACGAGCGGATTTCTGGGTCCGGCGTAGTTACGACGTAAAGATTTGAAGCATGTTTCAAATCTAAAGTCCATCAGATTTGCGGCTGGAAAAGTCAGCTGAAAGTCAGCTGAAAGTCCGGGGAAGCCCACACATGATCGGATTGTCAGCCAGCTTTAGTCCGTTGGACTTTTGTAGACGAGAAGTCCGACCGTGTGTACGCGGCATTAGAATCTTCTGCTGATGTTATGTACTGTAGATTATTATATTTTAAAATCGTAATTTCACATTGAGGAACATTATTCTGAAATTGTTTGACAATTTTTAGGCGCAGCTCTTCACAGATTGGTGACCCTCTACCCATTTTGACTTTTGAGACATTGATTGTCTAAGATGTTTTATGAAAAGATGTGAAAGCACTGCCAAATTAAATTTATGATGTATTGAACATATGGTATACTAACATACATTGAAGTGCAAGTGCCACAATACATATGAAATAACGCATTAATAATAAAGAAAACTGATGTGCATTAAAGTGCAAGTGCCGATATTCAAGAAAAGGGGCCAATGTGACCATCCAATGAATAGATAAATATAAGTCCACAAAGATAAATGCAGCAGTAATTCTTCTTAGCAAATAGTGCACACAAACTGTCTCTTAAAGTAAATTGTGCTCCACCAATAAATATGCGGTTTATCCTCACTTCATAACTCGTGTCCTGTACACCAGGTGCAGTGTGTGCTCACCTCCATCTTAGACCCACCAGCTGTCAAATGCGCATAAATGAGAGAATAATTGCAGGTTCCTTTACACACAGTACGATTCCCCTTTAAGGGTAACTCCACATAGGTTGCAGGTAACTCCAGGGTAACATAAGGAGAAAAAAACACTTCCAATAGTGCAGTACCTGGGTTACCAACTGAAAGAACCGCCAAACCCAACTTCATAAAATACACTCACATTTATTGAATAAAAACATATCATATAGTAGAGCTGCACGATTCTGGCTAAAATGAGAATCGCAGTTTTTTTGCTTAGAAGATAGATCACGATCCTTTCACGATTCTGGCGGCGTAACATCTTTCACATTAAAACAAAAAAAATACAATGCAAATACAGTGTGACATAAAATATTGCAGCAATTGACATTTTATTCCCTAGGGTCGCTGCTAAAATATATATATATATATATATATATATATATATATATATATATATATATATATATATATATATACTGTATATAATATTTAGGGGTTCCAAGTAATTTTCTAGCAAAAAATATTGATTTTAACTTAAACAAGTGTCAGAAAAAGATTTAGACTTTAAGTGGTTTAAACTTCCTGCATTTACAGGTTGTTAAAAACTTGGCAGACTGCCTGGATTTTTTCTTTAAACACAAGTTTCAAGTTTATCCCTTTGATCTAAGAAGGAAGAGTTAGTTACAATGTTTCATGTTAAAAACTTGGCAGACTGCCTGGATGTTTTCTTTTGACAGCTGAGTGAGCAGATAAGGCCTCATGCACAGGAGAAGCCAGTGCAAAATCTGCTGAACACATGTTTTTAAAAGCTGAAACCGGCATTTAGAAATGCCCGTTTTGCCGTGTTTGCATGCCGCGTTTACCGGCGTTTAGCCGCGTCTGCGTCTAGAAGCGTCTGCAGAGCAGAAAATAACATTTTGTGACCCAACTTTGGGGACTCATATCTCGGGGCCACTTGGTGCTAGAAACACTGTGCTAACACAGTAGACCTAGCACTATAAAATACTCAAATTTGGGGTTCCTAGCACTAAGTGGCCCCGAGTCGGGTCGCAAAATGTCAAGCACTTCTGCAGCAGAGAATGACATTTTGTGACCCGATTTGGGGCCCCGTATCTCTGGGCCACTTGGTGCTAGGAACCCCAAATTTGGATATGTTATAGTGCTAGTCCAACTGTGTTAGCACACCAAATGGGGTTCCTAGCTCCAAGTGGCCCCGAGATATGTGGCCCCAAAGTTGGGTTGTAAAAAAAAAAACTTATAAACGCAAACGTGGCTAAACGCCGGTACCGAAACGTGGAAAACTTTTGCGTCTGAACCCATTTTTTTGCTTCTGGAAAAACTAGGTTAAACGCAACTGCCTAAAAATGCCAAAAAACGAGACTGTGTACATGGGCACATAGGATAACATTGAATGAGTTCAGGGGCAGTTGAAAAAAGTGTCCAACTGCCTCTGAACGCGAGTTTAACAGTGTCTCGTGTGCATGAGGCCAAAGTCTCTCCACTTGTTATATGAAAGAATCTGAAAACTCTGCAATAGAGATCGTCAGGGGGGTTGAATCGAGATCACAATTTTTTAACGATTAATTGTGCAGCTTTAGCATATAGTAACATAAGGTAAATCTCAGGTATTCCTTGCAGGAGTTCCCACTGCCAGGCTCCACCTCTACGCGTTACGCCACCATCTACATGGCTTCATCTGGAGGTTTCCTCCAGAAGAAGGTTTTCCCTCAGATGAAGCCACATTATTTCATATGTATTGTGACACTTGCACTTTAATGTATGTCGGTATACTATTTGTGTGTTATACGTCATATTTAATTTGGCAGCGCTTTCACATCTTTTCATAAAATATATTGATTTTTCATGTGGCAACACATAAGTGATAGCAGCAGCTACTTTTTTCACTGCATTCATTAGGTGGCAGCGCACAACTATTTTCGTTTTTTATTGATTCTCTAAGATGTTCTTTTTATACCCAGTCCTTTCAGTAAGCTGTTGCCAATTAACCTAATTAGTTGTAAAATGTTCTTCCATCTCTTCCTTGTTAGTACCACTTACTTTGCCACCTTTTTGTTGCCCTGTCCTAACTTTTTTGTAATCCTGTTTATGGAAATGAAGTTTAGCTTTCAATCTAAAAACTTCCCTTGTCAATCAGGAAATGCTTGGGCAAATTATTTTATCATAATTAACCATATAGCTGCTTAAGCTTCCAAAGGGCCCAAACGTCTTTGTGACTTCCCCACATACATTAATTCCCTCAATTTATAAAGTGAAAGATTGTTGGCATAAATGACGATACTGATGCTCAGCTAGACATCTTACTAACTTTAGGATTACAACATAGTGCCTTTGCAAGATGTCCCATGGTAAGAATATACAGCATGTGGAACAATGGACAACCTTCACAGATGCCACTGCAAATGTAGAAAGGATCAAGGAGAAGTCAGTTAGTACTTATGCAAGTGGAAGGATACGGATATAAGGCTTTTTTTGTAAGATGTTTGGGCTCAGATCTATCTGGCACAGGGATTTTTGAGGAAAGGCCTAGTTCCACGCCATTAAATGCCTTTTTGGCATCAACAGATGTAACAAATGTAGGGACCATACTCGATGAGAGAGATTGTTTTAATGGTATTATTCTGGGCCTTGCGCCAGGGGTAAATCCTTCTTGAGCCAGGCGAATAAGATCAGAATATAGGTGTTGTAGTCTAGTAGCAGTGATTTTGAATAAACACAGATGTCAGTGTTGATTAGGGATATCGGGTGATAGCTGCCACATGCAAAGGTACCTTTTCCAAACTTGGGGACTACAACAATCTGAGCCTTGAGGGCTTGTGTGGGAATGGCTGATCCGATGAGATGTCATTAAAGGCTCTTGTAAGGGAAAGGATAAGCGCATCTGTGTAAAAGCATGAATAAAAGCCATCTTGGCCCAGGCTGTTAACAGATTACAAAGGGGATATAGTATTTTTAATTTCATTCTCCAAGAAGGATTGTTCTAGGTCCACTATGTCTCAAGAAGAGTTGTTTGAGAGAGTGGACCTCTTAATGTGCCTTCTTAAATTAGAAAAGGGTGGTGAACTCTGTGAGGCTTTTGTTCTATTATAACATTTTATTGAAACAGATTATTGAAATGGTTTATTTTAGTTGGGTAGTGTGAACCCCTTTGGGGTCTTTTAGTATTGAGATTGAGGCTATACTATTAGTGTAAAGAGTTCTGGCCAATAGTTTGCGAGGTTTGTCCCAGGAGTCATAGGAAAGTTTCTGGGCACGGTCTCTTAGAGACCAGGCCCTTTGGGTAAGAGTTGTAACAAGGCCTCTGTGGTATTGGTTAAAGGAGCGTGTCTGCAGGCAGGTGTTTTTTCAGGAGTCCTTTCAAGTTGCGCAATCCGATCCAAAAGATTGGACGATTTGGGTCAAACAAGACTACTTCAATCTAGTGTCATGCTCTATAAAACCTTTCCTCAACACACATTTGAGAGCCTCGTATTGTAGCGGAAGGGGAATATCATTCGAGTGATGATCAGAGAGCTAGCTTCAGGAATCTCTGAAACAGAGGGTCCTGCAGACGACTAAGTGTTAACTGTAGTGCAAAATGCGTTAACTTTCAGCTGTACCCCACGCTGTCTGATTTTATAGAAGATGCAATAAGGGTTGAGGAAGTGCAGTGGATTCCGGATCCTTTTTCTTTTGTGAGATTTTCATTTAGTTTCCATGTCCAGTGAGGTGTAAGTTTAGGTGATGTGAGTGATATACAGGACCATTGTTAGACTAGAGGATATTACTGATAGAACGAAGGATTTGAAATGTCAGAGTGTATTGGCTAATAAGATACAAGTCGATAGGCTGTAGGATTTGTAGGTTGGAGAATAAAAGGTATAGTGCTTGTCCCATGGATTGGAGAGTCTACACACATCGTCCAGCTTATGTTGGCGTAGGAAGGTCTTATAGTATATGTAGACCCTCACCTTGTAAAACGACCTATTCAGTTTAAAATTTAAATGAAAGGCAAAACATCTATGTGTGTGTGTATCTATATATAGAGAGATGCATTAAAAAAAATTATAAATAACTCCCCACACTCCCCCCTCTTTTATTTTTTATTTATATAAATATATATTAAATATATATATATATAGATCTTCGAGAGCTAAGGCAGGAGAAATGGCAAATGAATGGCTGTGCAGGGTGGGTCTTGTCAGTGCATATCTGATTAATTTGAGGAGAGCAGGCTGCGTCCTGAGCACAGCCAAAAAATTGACTACGCTGTGCTCTCATTCCTAGTGTGGTCAGTTTATATGAGGAAAGCGGGGGGGAGTGTCAGAAACTCCAGGTATTTTACGCAAAGGAAACCATACAAAAGAGGACAGAATACTTTTTCATACATGTGCATGGTACAGCCAGGCACATATCAGGAATATGAAATTCTGGGGTTACATGTTCTTTAAGGTCTGTTGATGTGATCGCTGCAATCCAGTGAGTAGTCTAGAGAGAGGCTTCGCACAAATACTTTTCTGAACCACTAAGGTAGTGGATAATGGTATTTATTTGGTCTTTGTTGGGAGTGTACAAGTTGGCAAGTATGTATGTCTTGCCTTCAAGGAAGAATTTTGTGAATAGAGATCTACCCTCAGCCCCAAATCTTGTGTCCCACAATTGATATGTAAGAGACTTGTCGAAGACTATCCTTGTATTCCATATGGAAGTTATTTGTTTTTTCTGGCTGGGTGTATGAACTGTCCTAAAATGCATCACCTGGAAAAAAAGCTATTCTAATCTTTGATTTGTGAAGATGTTAGGGGGTTCATTTGGGCCCTGGAGTGAGCGACCACGGTTTGAAGGAAGACCTGATTTGTCGAATCACCTAATCCAGAGGAAGGGTTGTAGCGCTCTAGAGTAAAAAGCAAAAGAAAGGCGAGATGGAACAGTTAAGTCCAGGAAAATCCTGAGCACCTAGAAAAGAGGAAAATTAATACCAAACTATGGTTGAAGGAACCTCAAACAAGAAACATTATAATTTGTATATCGTGAATTCATTGCATGATATCCCAAGAGGAAAGTACCCTGGAAGGGAAGGAAATAATAAAATGTCTCTAGCCACTTGCTCACTGGGCACTTATACCCCCTTCCTGCCCAGGCCAATTTTCAGCTTTCAGCACTGTCGCACTTTAAATGACAATTGTGCGGTCATGCTACACTGTACCCAAATTAAATTTTTTATCATTTTTTTTCACACAAATAGAGCTTTCTTTTGGTGGCATTTAATCACTACTGGGTTTTTTTATTTTTTGCTAAACAAAAAAAGACCGAAAATTTTGGGAAGAAAAAGAAAAAAGTTTTCA
Organism: Aquarana catesbeiana; assembly: GCF_042186555.1. Lineage (NCBI taxonomy): Eukaryota > Metazoa > Chordata > Amphibia > Anura > Ranidae > Aquarana > Aquarana catesbeiana. The sequence continues at coordinate 34,845,109 of NC_133336.1, forward strand.
TAGTTATAAAAATTTTGCAAAGGGGTAATTTTTCTCCTCCATTCATGTGCACTGAAGAGGCAGCACTGATGGGTTGCACTGATGGGTACTGATTAGGCGGTACTGATAGGTGGCACTGTTGAGGCTCCAGGGAGTGCGTGGGCAGCGTGAGGACATCCATATATGCCCTCCCGGTAATTCAGGCCCAAGCTGTAGCCATCTTTTGGCTATAGTGCGGGCATCAAGGGGCTAGAAACATACAGTATCTATGTTATATCTGAATGAAAAACACTGTAGACAGCTGAAATATGTACACTGCAGCAAATAGTATACTTCTAAAGTATAAATATTCATAAGTAAATTATTTCTGTTGGGCCAGATTTGGGGTTTAGATTCCACACTTGAGTTTATACAGGTTTAAACTATACACAGGGGCGGACTGACCATTCGGGCGCTTGGGCACTGCCCGAGGGCCCTATGCCACTAAGGGGCCCCATCAGGGTTGCCAGACTCAATAAAACCAGGGACAGTATGTAAAAATCTGTGTTTTTTAAAAATCTCAAGATTATAGCTGCCCCTCCTCTCCAGTACCTTTTTCAGTGTGTGTATGTGTATTCTGTGTGTGTGTGTATATTGTGTGGCCCCATAATCTCCTATTGCCCGGGGGGCCCCATAATCTCCTATTGCCCGGGAGGCCCCATAATCTCCTATAGCCCGGGGGGCCCCATAATCTCCTATAGCCCGGGGGGCCCCATAATCTCCTATAGCCCGGGGGGCCCCATAATCTCCTATAGCCCGGGGGGCCCCATAATCTCCTATAGCCCGGGGGGCCCCATAATCTCCTATAGCCCGGGGGGCCCCATAATCTCCTATTGCCCGGGGGGCCCCATAATCTCCTATTGCCCGCGGGCCCCATGAGTTGTCAGTCCACCCCTGTCTATACACATAAAAACGGAGCAGATTATGTGGTAAGCAAAAAAAAAGTAATGTGGTCCCACTGCATAAGAAAGTTCAGGAGGTGCCATAGCTAATGTATCGGGGTAACTCCATATAGTGCATATAATGATGTGTCCAAAAATGCAGGCAGTGTATAAGTCACCATCCAAATTTGAGAAAAATATCAACAAAGGAATCTGTCAATAAAATCTAAATACTAGGGTAAAAGCCCAGGCCATCATATGTTTTTTTTTTTTTTTTGTTTTTTTTTTTGTTTTTTTTTTTTTTCTCCAGATTAACCACTTTGGTACTAGGATCAGTTATTTTCATTATTTGCACACATAAAAGCCTGCATTTTTTGGCCATAAAACTAATTTAAATCCCCAGAACATTGTTTTCTGAAAGCAGAGGCCTTGTAGGATAAAGATAGTAGTTTCATTTTTTGTTATGATATTTGCGCAATTGTTTATAAAACACATATTTTTCGGAAAAATATAATAAAATACATTTTAGTGCCTACAGACACAGAATGCTAAACTGTTTGGTAAAATATAATAGATGAGGTTATGTCAAGTAAATGGATACCTAACATGTCAAATCTTAAAATTGTATGCATCCGTGATATTGTGACAAACAATGATACTCAAGAATCTCCATAGGCAACGCTTTAAAAGCCTTTACAGCTCATCAGTTCAGAGTTAACTGTGAGCTCTGGCGCTAGAATTATTGCTCTCACTTCGATACCTCACATGTGGTTCAATCGTGATTTACATACACGTGTGCACCCTGGGTGCGCGTTTGCATTTGTGAGTGCGTACAGGGCAATAAACTTTTATTGGTTTTCATACATTTTATTTACTGTTTTTTATTTTTTTTATTTAACTTTATTGCTATCACAAGGGGTTACCAAACCCCAGTGTGATAGCATTGGGCAGGTGACCTGACCAATACTCTTTATGAAGACATTAGGAGTCTAATAAACCCCAATGTCTCCCCTGCCTCCAAAGTATCTAACCAAGCAGAGACCTGTTCAGTTACGTGCTTCCCTTTCTTTAATAGCCAGACAATAATGGCTTTGAAATAGGAAGTGACAATATCATTGTAATTTTCAAGTTCATTCCGGGCAGAAGAGATCAAGGAATGGATATTTCTCTCCTCTCATCTGCAGTTTTGAAGCACTGTGATGTGGTTATGGGCTCCCGGGCGACGTGGGAAAGCCATGGAACCACATAGGGAGGGTGCTGCACTGTGAAAGTGATTGGCAGCTATACAGCTGCCAGATTGCTTTGATTTTGCAACTGGGAGTCGGCTGAGGACAGCAAGCAAAAGCTTATGACTACTATTGCAGCCATCAAATATCTAAATAACTTAATAGTTGAAGGGAAATTTTTTTTTTATTAAATTATTTTTTTGTTTCGCTACATGGGTGAATGTTCTGGGAAAACATCATTTGACGGTAAGTTGATTATGAGTCATGTCGACGGATCCTGAAGGGAGCTATGTTTCACTTTTTAGCATTTGCCCTTTGGACAAGTAGTTCTAGACTTAGGCCCCTTTCACACTGGGGTGGTGGGGGCGTCGGCGGTAAAACAGCGCTATTTTTAGCGCTGTTTTACCGTCGTTTTTGCAGCTGTATTCGGCCGCTAGCGGTGCGGTTTTAACCCCCGCTGGCGGCCGAAAAAGGGTTAAACCCGCTCGTACAGCGTGGCTATAGCCGCGGTATTACCGCGGTATAGCCGCGCTGTCCCATTGATTTCAATGGGCAGGAGTGGTTTAGGAGCGGTGAACACACCGCTCCTTCACCGCTCCAAAGATGCGGCTCGCAGGACTTTTTTTTACCGTCCTGCCAGCGCACCGCTTCAGTGTGAAAGCCCTCGGTCTTTCACACTGTACAAACAGCGGAGGCTGTTTAGGGGCGGTTTGCAGGCGGTATTTTTAGCACAATAACGCCTGCAAACCGCCCCAGTGTGAAAGGGGCCTTATGGGCAGGGTGTTAGTTACATGGGGCTTCTATCTGGAGCTATTTTTGTACTTTTAAAAATCCCTTTTGGAGCAATCTACTGGATCGTCTAATACCATTTCCTGTGGAAGATTTCGTCTATTTTTTTAAATGCTTGCTTGCAGCATTTTTTTTTTTTTTCTTAAAGTTATTAACTTGCATTGTGCCTCTGAACTTCCTACGGAATTTAACAAAAGTTGCCAATTACCTAGCAAGATCCCTGTCATTACCTATCACAGTCCTAACCTTATATGTAGCAACTGGGGCATTAAGCCGGGTAATGAACCTTAGTTTGCTTCTCCTATTACTAACTACTAAGAAGAGCATAGTAATTTTTTTGGTGGGTGTGCACTTTACAAGTGAAACCTGATTGAACGATCTTGTTTCCTGATTCACTATTTTTATGATTGTGGTGTAAAATGTTAAAATTTAAACTTTAAACCATTAAACTAGAATTCAGAACAGCATATCAAATATTGAGCTGTGATAAGTCTTTTTGGCAGGGGTCCAAAACTAAGAATATAGCTTTTTTTGTGTAAAATATTACTTTGCATGCACTTTAAAACTGTTTTGTACATATATTTTGCAGGATGGTTGCAGTTATGATAAAGAAATGAATGCTTTCTTGGATAAAGCTGATGTGCTTCCCTCACATAAGTCTAAGCAAGATAGTCGAGATTGCTCCACTATAACTTGCAAACCTTCAAAGAAGTTGTCTACTCTCAAAAGTAAAACTTGCAAGAATTCAACTTCATTTTCCTTGATTGAAAACGATGAAGATTTTCAGCCACTATACAAGTCTTCAAAAAAAGTTAAGTCCTGTTCCACTGAATATGAAAATACAGAATCGGTAGGCCAAGCCACAGTAAAGGAGGTGAGCAGTGATGCTGAGATTGGTCCTTACCAAGATCTTGCCCTAGATGTGGCAGATGAAATGGAAATTGGCAGCTTTTGTGGAATTTCTGATGGACCGGGGTTGATGTCTCCAAAAATTGCAACAAAAGGTCATAGCAGAGCATCTCCAAATAAGCCTGACTCTGGCTACCACAGTTTCAGTGAAGACACCTCTGACGGTTTACCTAATCTGTTTTATACTCCGTATACACAAGATAATCATCATCCAGTTTCAGTGTTTGTTGGAAAAGACTCTCACGTCTTAAGCCAAATGTTATCACGTGTAAAGGAATTCTTGACTTCTTCTCCTCCTTCATTAAGTGAACTTGATTCTTTAGAGGATGTAGACATTTATAGGAATAATTTCACAAGCGGATATTTGCCTTGTGAAAAAGAGAACACTGATACATCAATGGAGGCACATTGCAGTCCACAAGGATCCCACAATCGCATAAAGAATTTATTCTTGAGAGAAGGACGCGCTGCATCTCCCAAAATGTCTAATTCTACTCCCCAAGAAGAGCTTGGTGAAACTGGGCTATCTGCTTTGCCAGCTCAAGAGGATTATAATGTGGAGACGGTAGAGGAACATGGACTTGAAGATCAAGAGGCTCAAAGTAATCGTCATTGGGATGACATTTTTGACTCTGATGGCGATGAAACTTATATTGAAAACTTTGACTCTCCTACAAAACATGCCTGTGCCCATTTCCAAGATCAAGTTGATAGAGAGGAAGATAATGCTGAAAAATATGAAGCACCTAAAACTTGCAGTCAAAGTAAAAAGAGAAAAGTAAAAATTGGGGAAGTGGATGTTCACAGTTCTAGTTTCAGTAAAGAGAATACTGAAAGTGCTGAGACTGACATTGACATTGAAACTACTCGAACTCGTAGCCCCTACCAAAGCAATGATAATGTAATACATCCACATAAGGATGGAACAGAGCTAGATTCAGTTCCCGACTATCTCGAGGACAGCTTTGACTTATTTGAAGATGAAAAATTTGCTGAGGTTGGTGAACCTAGTTCAAGCAAGGCATTCACAAATATTAACCACAATCATGATTTAACTACTGTTAATTTTAATATGTTTGATCCATCCTTATTAATGGAAGAGCATACAGAACAAGAACCTGAAAACGAGGCTTGTTTGTCCTCCAGGGACTTGGAGCAGGCAGAGGATCAAGAGGAGTTTGGCTCCTGTGAGTTGTTCTCTGTCAATTTTGACCTTGGATTCTCTATTGATGATGTTCATTCAGAAGAAGAGAAAGAGGTACAGCCACAAAATGGAAGTGTAGAAGAAGCCGGACATTTCAAAGTCCCAAGCCCCCCCAAAAGTACTATCAGAGGAGGCATTATGTCAACCCCAGTGACCATTGGGTCTAGAAGTTCTGCCTTGGAAATTGAAACGTCTCTGGGTTCCTCATTTTTTTCACCAGTAATGGAAAAAGTCAATAACTTCAGAACTCTTTGCAATTCTGTGGCTAAACATGATATGTATACCCACTCGACTCCAGAGTCAGGGCCAAGGAAAATAAATTCACCTTTAATGGATAAGAAAAGATCTGACACAAATCCACCTTTGGCCAAGAATGACCACTCAGTAACTATTAGTACGTACTATATTTTTCTAATTGTCTAAAGCCCAAATTTGGGTGCCAGCATTTTAATAATTTCAGAGCTTATAAATGTTTGCCTTTATAATTGTAGTTAATTAATCCCAGATTAATTCAAAGACTACTTTCTGTTCTTCAGATAATACAACTTCCAATGTATTTCTGGCCCCCCTACCAAAAACAGCACTGTGTGTTTGGTAGACACCAGTGCTGGTGTCTCGTGTCTGCCCATACAGTGCATCCAGAAAGTATTCACAGCACTTCACTTTTTTTTCTAAATTTTGTTATGTTACAGCCTTTTTCCAAAATGGATTAAATTCATTATTTTCCTTAAAATTCTGAAAACATTACCCCATAATGAAAGAAGTTTGTTTCAAATCTTTGCAAATTTATTAAAAATTGAACTAGAAAAAGAAATCCCATGTACATAAGTATTCACAGCCTTTGCTCAATACTTTGTTGCAGCACTTTTGGCACCAATTACAGCCTCAAGTCTTTTTGAGTATGATGCTACAAGCTTGGCACACCTATTTTTGGGAAGTTTCTCCCGTTCTTCTTTGCAGGACCTCTCATGCTCTATCAGCCATGTTCAGATCTCTCCAGAGATGTTCAATCAGGTTCAAGTCTGGGCTCTGGCTGGACCACTCAAGGACATTGACACAGTTGTCCCATAGCCACTCCTTTGTTGTCTTGGCCGTGTGTTTAGGGTCGTTGTCCTGTTGGAAGAGGAACCTTCACCCCAATCTGAGAGCGCTCTGGAGCAGGTTTTCATCAAGGATTTCTCTGTACATTGTTGCATTTATCTTTCCCTCGTCCTGACTAGTCTCCCAGTTCCTGCTGCTGAAAAACATCCCCACAGCATAATGCTGCCACCACCATGCTTCACTATAGGGATGGTATTGACTAGGTGATGAGAGGTGCCTGGTTTTATCCAGGCAGGATGCTTGCCATTCAGGCCAAAGAGTTCTATCTTTGTTTTATCAGACCAGAGATTTTTGTTTCTCATGGTCTGAGTCCTTCAGGTGCCTTTTGGAAAACTACGGGCTGTCATGTGCCACTCTACCATACATGTCTGATTGTTAGAGTGCTGCAAAGATGGTTGTTCTGGAAGGTTCTCCTCTCTCCGCAGAGAAATGCTGGAGCTCTGTCCGAGTGACCGTCAGGTTCTTGGTCACCTCCCTGACTAAGGCCCTTATGATATTGGCCACTGCTCATTGGAACCTTCAATGCTCCAGAAATTTTTCTGTACCCTCCCCTAGATCTGTGCCTCCATACCATCCTGTCTCGAGGGGTCTACAGACAATTCCTTTGGACGTCAATCAACTGAATTTACCACAGGTGGACTTCAAGTTGTAGAAACATCTCAAGGATGATCAGTGGAAATAGGATGCACCTGAGCTCAATTTTGCATGTCATGACAAAGGCTGTAAATACTTATGTACATGGGATTTTTTTTTTATAAATTTACGAAGATTTCAAACCAGCTTCTTTCACATTGTCATTATGGGGTATTGTTTGTAGAATTTTGAGGAAAATAATGAATTTAATCAATTTTGGAATAAGGCTGTACCATAACAAAATGTGGAAAAAAGCGAAGCACTGTGAATACTTTCCAAATGCTCTGTATCTACGCTTGGCCATTCAAACTTAGCCTGCAGCCATACATTTTGTAATAAATAGACTAGAGTAGACAAAAATGAAGACATGACTACAGTGCTGCTCTCTATTATATCTAGCACTAATGTTGGGGTCTAAATGGACAACAACTGACAGACTTTTTAAAGATATAAGATACATTCAGAAAGCCGACTACAATGAAGTGGTAAACATTTATAGAACTGATACTATTAAAATGCTGGTACCCATAGTTGCAATAGTAGACTAGTCTAAACTACTTACATATATTACATCACATAACTTATATAGAAATAGGGTAGCAGGGTAGCTTAGGTTATCCAGGTCTTCAAGGGCCAGCTTAATTGCCACAATTGAATTGTTCTGGAATTGCCTGATTATCCAGCTGTGTTTACCGCCCTTCTCCCTTTGCCAATTTGTTATCACATAACCACTAACCAGCCCCTTTATCTGCTCTGTTGTGGTTTACAGCAAACAATCTTCAAATTCCTGTTACACTAACTTTTGCTGTGTAAACTTTACCCTTTGACAAGGGCCATGTGTCCCCTCAGTTGTAAACATTTGCTCTCCCCAAAGTTGCCCCAAAGCTCTGGGGCAGCTAAATGGGATCCCAGAGCTTTGTAGGCAAGTATTTACCAACCTTACATACTGGATCAGGTGAAAGGGGGGTTAGTTGATGTATATGTAGACTTTTGTCTTTCTATATGTGGAGACCAGGGTATCCTTCAGTGGACTCAATTGCATAATCTAACAAAGGGCAGTTATATATCTAAATATTGTAAGCATTTTTTACTTCACCTTGTTAATAATTTGGTACTTTGTTGATCCACTTGGTAATAAGTGAATTTAAAATGGTTAAAAGCATGTCAGTGATGTAAAGTAGGCATACAGACTGCGTATGTATCCACATACTGTATATTATAATCATGCCAGGAACTGATGTCCAACTTGTCCCTGCCCACTCCACTACACTTTCCAATGGTTATTTAAGGCCACATACCTATACTATTAGAAAATTTGATGTTGCCCTTGTTTCTTCGTCTATGGATTCTTTACTGAACCCTAACAGTTTGGTGCTCTTCATTTTTTTTTTTTTTTTTTTTTTGCCAGCAGTAACTCAACATGGCTGACTAAATTTCACGATAGATTCTGCAGATACTATATCAAACACATTGTAACTTTTTGTATGATCACTTGCCTCTATACAGCATTGTTTACTGTATGATGTTTTAATCTATAGCGTGTAAAAACGGTATTAAACCACACGTTGAATAAAACAGTGGCGCTCAATTCAAACAAGGTGCTTACACTCTTACCGTGACTAATTAAGCAGAAAATCAAGTGAAAATAAAATTTAAACACAAATTATATAAATACACATATACCTTCATAAAAGTATAAAGTGAACTATATGCCTACACATATATCTTCATATATGTATAGAGTGAACACCAGGTGATCAGTGAGAGTCATATAACGATTTAAATGAATAAAGTATCACATAAAAAAAACTTTTTTATATATAATGTGAATCATTAATTCGCAAGAATCTGATCCAAGACACACACCATTTAACACAAAAATGTTCATTAAATATTAGTGATAAAGTCCTTCAAAAAGTGATGATGTCTTTCTTCCAACTTCCACCACACCCAGGTGTTGAGTGGACCCACTCCCAATGAAAAACTCACTCACCAGCTCCAATTGCCCCCACTTGCGTGTAGGGCTATAGTGCTTAATGTTTCCAAACAAGAAGAATTATGGTGATAAGCCAGCCATCCAAAATATATATGTACAATTCGTTCCACATGTGAATAAAAGAAAAGCTCCAATAGTGTAATTCGTACAACCAGTTTATTGAACAACACACAAGCCAAATCTTCAATGGTTAAACTCACACTTTTAAAATAAAAAAAAGCAACGTGAAAATTCCCACAGCACACTGCATTCCACTGCACAGCACAGCAACTTGTATAACACTCTCTAGGGGTTGCGGTCACGGCGGACCCGAGGTGTGCAGGCGTCTGCTCGCTTATCTCACCCACTCCTCGTCCGCCCCACCGCTTAGACAGGTCCCCTCTCCTGATAGGCTCGACCGCAACGCTCGTCTCACTTCGCGTCACTCGTTCCTGGTGTCCACCATCACTCGGCCACGCCCCGACATGTTTCGTCACGCCTGTGACTTATTCATGGGATAGGCCGCCCGGGATGTCAGTCATCTCTTATATACCCTCCTCTCAGTTAAAAAACGGAGATCGCTCACCGCGCATGCGCAATGTACGTACGTCCCGCCTGCGTATTACTCGTGTCCCCGTGAGCGCAATACACCCCTGTTACTAGGATTCGTTGCTCAATCAACACATAAAGTGTAATTTAGGTGACTTTTACTTATCGAACTAGATATAACCTCATACAATTTATATGCATCGGCTATCTAGCAACTCTTAAGAGCGTCCTCTGTTGTTCATTCTCCATATGATCTCAGGACCCTGAATGCTGAAGCCTATAAACTTCTTATTTTTAATTTTATTTGGGAGTGTTTCTTCGCTATGATTAAAAAATTAATAATAATCATAAAACATTATAAAACGATGAACAACAGAGGACGCTCTTAAGAGTCCCGGGCGGCCTATCCCATGAATAAGTCACAGGCGTGACGAAACATGTCGGGGCATGGCCGAGTCATGGTGGACACCAAGAACGAGTGACGCGAAGTGAGACGAGCGTCGCGGTCGAGCCTATCAGGAGAGGGGACCTGTCTAAGCGGTGGGGCGGACGAGGAGTGGGTGAGATAAGCGAGCAGACGCCTGCACACCTCGGGTCCGCCGTGACTGCAACCCCTAGAGAGTGTTATACAAGTTGCTGTGCTGTGCAGTGGAATGCATTGTGCTGTGGGAATTTTCACGTTGCTTTTTTTGATTTTAAAAGTGTGAGTTTAACCATTGAAGAATTGGCTTGTGTGTTGTTCAATAAACTGGTTGTACGAATTACACTATTGGAGCTTTTCTTTTATTCACATGTGGAACGAATTGTACATATATATTTTGGATGGCTGGCTTATCACCCATAATTCTTCTTGTTTGGAAACATTAAGCACTATAGCCCTACACGCAAGTGGGGGTAATTGGAGCTGGTGAGTGAGTTTTTCATTGGGAGTGGGTCCACTCAACACCTGGGTGTGGTGGAAGTTGGAAGAAAGACATCATCACTTTTTGAAGGACTTTATCACTAATATTTAATGAACATTTTTGTGTTAAATGGTGTGTGTCTTGGATCAGATTCTTGTGAATTAATGATTCACATTATATATAAAAAAGTTTTTTTTATGTGATACTTTATTCATTTAAATCGTTATATGATTCTCACTGATCACCTGGTGTTCACTCTATACATATATGAAGATATATGTGTAGGCATATAGTTCACTTTATACTTTTATGAAGGTATATGTGTATTTATATAATTTGTGTGTAAATTTTATTTTCACTTGATTTTCTGCTTAATTAGTCACGGTAAGAGTGTAAGCACCTTGTTTGAATTGAGCGCCACTGTTTTATCCAACGTGTGGTTTAATACCGTTTTTACACGCTATAGATTAAAACATCATACAGTAAATTCTCATATAAAGTGGCAGCTATAGTTAGGTATTTGTATTAACACATATCACATAATATTAATAACTATTGTGTGTATACTCCGAGGCGCAGTGGTGGTAAACAGGGTATAGGTGGGCATTAATACTTTGTGGACCAATTGACAGTGTAATACAGCATTGTTTGCCTACAAATGTGTACATTACAAAACTAGTTTGGGCAGCTTTGTGTAAAAATATGCTATAAGTCACTATTCACCTTACAGCACTCCAGCTTCAATATTGTTAAATCATAAATATTTTTCACTTTTATGTTAGGCGTATTAGTCCTTTTATATGTGTTCTGTTATAGAATAGGACTGCTTGCTTCCAGATGCAAACAAAACAGCGGAGGCCTTTGAAATAATCGCGTGTACAAATTGTCTCCTGGGGTTGATGTGTTATTAGCGCAGCCACAGGGCACGGTGGCGGTTTTGTGTTTAATCATGGCCGCCCTCTGCAGCGATGGCTTTTCATTCTGCTTCTCATGGTTTGTTCTGGGATGTTTGCCATCTCTCCGCAGGCAGCAGCCCCGAGAGTGAGGATGATGTTGTTTTCAGGCGGAAAAGAAAATTGGCAGCAGCTGTCCTCAAGTCACCAGAGGTAAGCAGCATAGCATCTTTTGCCATAATACAGGCCAGAATCTTCAACATACAGGCTTTAATTAGCAATGGACTTATTGCACCTTGTGTTGGTTTGTTTCAAATCTCTCTTCCTAGTCAGCAAGTAGCGAGAGTGATTTTGATTCCCCGAAGCCTGGAGCAAAAAAACGGAGACGGGAGCCTAATACAGTAAGTCTGGCTTTCTTTTTATTTTTTTACAAATACAGTGGATATAAAAAGTCTCCACACCCCTGTTAAAATGTCAGGTTTCTGTCATGTAAAAAAAATGAGACAAAGATAAATAGTTTCAGAACTTTTTCCACCTTTAATGTGACCTATAAACTGTAAAACTCAGTTGAACAACAAACTGAAATTTTTTAAAATGAAAAAACTAAAATAATATGGTTGCATAAGTATGCACACCCTTAAACTAATACTTTGTTGAAGCACCTTTTTATTTTATTACAACACTCAGTCTTTTTGGGGTATGAGTCTATCAGCATGGCACATCTTGACTTGGCAATATTTGCCCACTCTTCTTTGCAAAAACACTCCAAATCTGTCAGATTGTGAGGACATCTCCTGTGCACAGCCCTCTTCAGATCACCCCACGTATTTTCAAATCGGATTCAGGTCTGGGCTCTGGCTGGGCCATTCCAAAACTTTAATCTTCTGGTAAAGCTATTCCCTTGTTGATTTGGATGTATGCTTTGGGTCGTTGTCATGCTGAAAGATGAAGTTCCTCTTCATGTTCAGCTTTCTAGTAGAAGCCTGAAGGCTTTGTGCCAATATTGACTGGTATTTGGAACTGTTCATAATTCCAACTACCTTGACTAAGGCCCCTGTTCCAGCTGAAGAAAAACGGTCCCAAAGCAGGATGCTGTCACCACCACTGTGGTTCACTGTGCGGTGGTGCAGTGTGGTTTATGCGCCAAACATATCTTTTGGAATTACGGCCAAAACGTTCAACCTTGGTTTCATCAGATCAGAACACATTTTCCCATATGCTTTTGGGAGACTTCAGATGTGTTTTTGCAAAATTTAGCCGGCCTTGGATGTTTTTCTTCGTAAGAAAAGGCTTCCGTCTTGCCACTCTACCCCATAGCCCAGACATATGAAGAATATGGGAGATTGTTGTCACATGTACCACACAGCCAGTACTTGCCAGATATTCCTGCAGCTCCTTTAATGTTGCTGTAGGCCTCTTGGCAGCCTCCATAACCCTATTTTCTTCTGGTCTTTTTTTCATCAATTTTGGAGGGACGTCCAGTTCTTGGTAATGTCACTGTTGTGCCATATTTTCTCCACTTGATGATGACTGTCTTCACTGTGTTCCATGGTATATCTAATGCCTTGGAAATTCTTTTGTACCCTTCTCCTGACTGATACCTTTTAACAATGAGATCCCTCTGATGCTTTGGAAGCTGTCTGCGGACCATGGCTTTTGCTGTAGGATGCAACTAAGAAAATGTCAGGAAAGACCTACTAGAACAGCTGAACTTTATTTGGGGTTAATCAGAATGATGGCAGGTGAGTACGATTTAACATGAGTTTGAATGTGATTGCTTAACCGGTTCCCGACCGGCTCACGTACATATACTACATATATACACATATACAGGGTTCCTTTAAGAGCCGCCAGAGGGCGCGCTGCACGGCATGCATGAGCACCAGCACGGGGATGTGTGTGTGTGTGTGTGTGTGTGTGTGTGTGTGTATGTGTGTGTGTGTGTGTGTGTGTGTGTGTAAACACACAAATCCCTGTGCTGTCAGAGCAGAGGAGACATGTCATTTGTTCCTAGTAAGTAGGAACAGCGAAATGTCTCCTCTCCTACGCAGTTCTATCCCCATACAGTTAGAACACACTGAGAGAACGCACATTTAACCCTCTGATCGCCCCCTAGTGTTAACCTCTTCCTTACCAGTGTCATTTACACAGTAATCAGTGCATTTTTACGCTTATTGCTTTTTTTTTTTTTTTTTTACCAAAAATATGTAGAAGAATATATATTGGCCTAAACTGATGAAGAAATTTGTTTTTTTTTAAAAATTTTGGTGATCTAATAGCACCAACAGAAAGCTCTATTTGTGGGGAAAAAAAGGGACGCAAATTTCGTTTGGGTACAGCATTGAATGACCGCGTAATTACCAGTTAAAGCGACGCAGTGCCAAATTGTAAAAAATGCTCTGGTCAAGCAGGGGATAAAACCTTCCAGGGCTGAAGTGGTTAATTCTGAACACCACTACATCCCCAGTTATAAGAGGGTGTGCATACTTATGCAACCACATTATTTTATTTTTTTATTTTTACGTCCCTCCCCCAAAAGATTTCAGTTTGTTTTTCAACTGAGTTGTACAGTTTATAGGTCACATTAAAGTTGGAAAAAGTTCTGAAATGATTTATCTTTTGTCTCATTTTTTTTTTTACATCACAGAAACCTGACATTTTAACAGGGGTGTGTAGACTTTTTATATCCACTGTATATGCTTGTATCAGTAAATGAGTTATGATTCGGTTTATGTCAAAATACTTAAGAGGACCTGAAATCAACAAGCGCGGATTTTCTATCTTTAAAGAACATCTAGAAACCTTAAAGTAGAACTATGGGCAAAACTTTTCCATTTTGGATAAAGCAAGAGAGGGTTATAGCCCCTGTCCAGATTTTTTTTTTTTTTTTTTTTTGTCATCTGTGTTTCATTGAGGAGATTTCCCTTCACTTCCTGTCCAATAGCCAAACAGGAAGTGAGAGGAAATTTCTGAAAATTGGGGTACTCCATTGGGGCCCCCCAGGTCACCAGATCTAATGCCCCTATTGGAAGATTTCCCCTCGATTACTTTTCTGGGGACAACCCAAAATTTGGGATCTTCTTTTACTTTTACGTTAAACGTGACAAATAGAGAGGGTGAATCTCCCTATCTGGGACACAGGCAGCATTAAAAACCCGATAGGTGTTCCCTCTCCACTCTGTCCAAAATAAAAAAAAATTGCCTATAGTTATACTTTAATTGTGCCTAAGCAGTACTCTAAAAATCATTTTTTTTGTCTAGAAGTACTTTTCCAGTTCATTTTGCACTCCTGTGACCTGTTTCAGCTGACAGCTAGCTAAAACCCGCTGTCGGCTGATGTCACTTAGAGAGTCCAGGCTGGGGAAAGATCCTAATTTTACAGTCGGGATCAACCCAGATATTTGGATTGGAAGCCTCTTAGCTGTGCTGCTGGGAGACTGAGCCTGCTCCTCCCATCCCCTCCACAGCCCAGTGCTCGAGAGAGAGCTGGTGACTGACCGCCACCGTTCTTTTCTCAGTGCAGAGGGGAGAACTGAGCGATCAGCAGTGTTTGATCGCTCAGTTCTCAGTGCAGGGGCTGCAGGGGACAGCTGCAAAAGTGACAGCTGGTACAGGGAACTTCTCCATGTACTGTTGTCACACAGAGGCATCAAATCCTTGAGTGGCTGCAGGAGCGGCAACATGTTACATGTTCCACCTTAAAAATGGGTGGAATATGCAACATGTTCCCGAAAATGAAAAAAATAGCAGTGTACTTTTATGTGCCTCATGCCTTATATACAGTATTTGCGGTGTAGGATATAAGGTACTGTCTTCTCTTACTGCTAGTCTGAGATTTAGAGTGAGATTTGGTGATGTCACTGCTTTCCTGTTCAGTGTTCTCCTTGCTGGAGAGAAATCTGTATCTGAGAACCTGTTTTTGCTTTGTTTTGTGGATCTGTGCATCCTCCACCTCTTCCTGCTTCTTTTCAATTGATTTTTATTCAAAATTTTAACAAAGTACAGAAATACCAATGTAGTTAGACAAATATCATCAGAAAAATGATGCTCCCTCTAATACAGTCAAGGGCCCAAGTGTTATGAACAGGACCCAAATAAGAGCCTGAAAGGCTGGGCCCTCCTAATAAAGCATCTCCTTACCAAGAGTATAGTCACCCTATAACAAATACAGAATAGAGGCATATTTATAACAGAACATCACATTAGCAATTCGTCAAATGACAACATTGCTTCAGTCAAAGAAATGTGGGACGCTACTGACAAATACGTTCAGTACCTTAAGGCACAATGCCTTGCTCCCATAAATGATTTAGAGTGGGGGAGGCTCTATGGACCCTTCATATGCATCCATAAAAAAACATCAGTTAGTAGTAAGGGAGAGGAGGAAGTAGAGGAAAAAGGGGAAAGATCGAAAAGCAATCCCCTCGATCCATGTCTCTGACCGCAGGTCGCCCCTGCCCCTAAGGAGCCTGGAGGTATTTAATCCAGGGGTTCCTTACTTTTTCAAATTTGGTTTGTTTGTCTCTGAGAATACTTGTTAGCTTTTCATTAATCATGGTCCAGGATATTTTGTGTTTAACCAGCGTAATGTTAATCATGGGTGATCTCCTTGCTTGCACTATTGTAATTTTAGCTTCTGTGTATATGAAGAAAATGAGGGTTCGGAGGTGCTTGGGGATCTCATCCGATAGGTCAGCAAACCATGCCATTTTGGGATTCTTGGGTATGCTCTGTGCCATCACCGAGTAAAATTAGATTGAATATTCTAATCCAAAGTCTCTGGACTTTTGGACAAGACCACCAGACATGGAACATATCTCCCACCAGCCATATTCATGAAAGTAGTGGGATGAGGCACCCTCTCCGGCTTCTTAAACATTACTCCACCAGTCCTCCGATCACCCAAGGGGAGGAGGGCAGCTCTGACATGAGAAAACAAAGCCCTGCTTCTCTATTAAGTTGGCCACTTCAACATAGTTTGAAACAAGGCATGGTAAACGGGTAATGGAAAAAAGCGCCTACAAGCAATATTGGTGACTATCTCCTCTGCTTGGCTTTTTGGGCACAGCTTCCACAGTAGTTGTCCTCTTTTTAATTTAACTCTTACTTTTTAGAATGCAAGCAGCGAGTGTGATATGGACTCGCCGATGCCTGGAGCAAAAAAGCGCAGATGGGGGCGTAATACAGTAAGTCCACCTTCCTTTAATTTTAAAGTAGAACTATGGCCTTCCATAAAAAAAAGTGCTGCATCACTTATCTAGGAGTCTGCATTTCAGTTTTCTTGGTCTTCCTAAAAAGCCCCACAAACACCCATTGATCCTGCCAGTGAAGTCCACCTAATGCAGCTTCCTGTGATCTTGTGGCAATGATGCCACACTGCTTCTCAGTTTACAGCAGGATGATAAAATATTTCAGGGGGTGTGGCTGTCAGTTTTGTCACTGATTTATGAGAGTGAAGCTGGTCCATTATCTGGCCACACTAAGTCTTGCCCACTTCCTTCTGGATTGACAGCACTGCCTCTGTTACTGCATCCTTCCCACTGTGAGCTGCAGTGTCAGGGAGGGGGCGCATATGAGACGCACTTTGTGTGCCTAGAGAGACCAGGTTGTTTATGGGGAAAAAAAAAACAACCTTGTTTGAAATTGGAGACAAGGTTGTTTTCCAAAACAACCTTGTCTCCAATTTCAGCTATCCATACGTGTACCTCTCCTGAGGAAGTGAGTGTTCTCTCGCGAAACGCATAGAGAGAATTAGTACATAAGAGTGAATCAGTACTTAAGTATTCACCATATGGAATTCTAGTGTATCCTGATCTAAGCAACAATAGCTCTTCGTGTACATATACTTTGTAATTGTATGTGATCTAAATATTTTTAATGTATGTAGGAGTTGTTTTAGGTTTAAATACAATTTTTGTACATTTTATATTTGTGGTTGTGCCTCGGTAAAGTCCCAAGGCACAACCAAGGCATGGTCCCAAGGCAACTTTCTCTTGTAAAAAGATCTGTATGCTGTGAGGTTTTATTGGGTTTCTTTGATCTGCACATTATATTATCATTTTAGCCAGCTCATTACCCAATTTCCTGCCCATGTGGGCCCTGGCTTGGCCAATGGCTTTTTTTTTACATTTCAAATTAAACAAACCGATCTGTCCAACAAACTGAACCTAAAGTCTGCTTGGCATTTGTACACCATATGTCCAAAAGTTTGTGAACACCTGATCATCACACATACCTATATGTACGAAAGTATGTGGACACCTCTCCACACTGGGTTCAGGTGTTTCCCGTGCATTCTCCAGCATACATATACATTTTAGACAAGTGTGTGTTTCCAGCTTTGGGACAACATTCTTTCAACATGACTGTGTCCCTATGTACAAATCTCTCCATAAGGACATGGTTTTACAAGCCAATTGCAAGGTCAAAATCAGTACCTGACCTCACAAATGCTCTTTTGGAAGAATGAACACAAATTCCCACTGATTACTCCAAAATCCTGTAGAAAGCCTTCCAAAAACATTGGGGGCTGTTATAGCTGTAAAGTGGGAAGGTGGGAGTTGGCTCCATATTAATATCCATGGTTTTTGAATTGGAACTCCTCTAACAAATTTCTATAGGTATGATGGTCAGATGTTCCTAATAAAAGATATATTTTTGGTGCAAGAAAAGGATTGTAGACCCTGTTCACATATACAGCCCCAACAGTGGAAAGTCCAAGAAAATGCCCCAAAAGTATATGGATCCACTGATTCTATCTTTCAAGTTCATAAAGTTTAATCAATTATTATAAATATTGCTTCATAGGAGATGGGAACAAATCTCTGGAAATGCAAGAAAAGACACAAGGGGGCACCAACTAAGTGCAATATTAGTGGGTATTTAATTGAATAAAATAGACAAATGCAAAGGATAAAAACAGGAAAAGCTTATCTGCAGACATATGAATCGTGTGGCTGGTCCTCCCAGATGTAACAGCTGACAGCGTGTCTGTCAAAGGGGAAGCCGATCCCGGAAGAGGGCGGTTGCCATGGCAACGCGTGTTGGAGCTGCTATTGGCTCCTATTTCAAACCAATGGTGTTGCATCCGGGTCCTGCTCTCCAGGGTGGTTCTTCCTACTTCTGGAATCGGCAGAACCGGCTTACCCATTGACAGGCACGCTGTCAGCTGTTAAATCTAGGAGGACCTGCCACACTCCATCCATATGGTTGCAGGTAAGCTTTTCCTGTTTTTATCCTTGTGAGTTAGCATTTGTCTGTTTATTTTATTCAAATAAATACCCACTCATATCCCACTTAGTTGGCTCCCCCTTGTGTCTTTTCTTATGGTCAGATGTTCATAAACATTTGGCTATATAGTGTGTCTCGATATTTTAACAATATTTTAACAAATAAGGATGCTAAAGTAATTGGACATATATATTAAAAAAATAATTCTGATATAAGAATCAACTTACACTGGGTTTCCATTTTATTTCCAGTATGAATATTAGTGATATTAAAGGCATGCTTTTAAAAAAAAAAAACAAAAACAAACATGTAATACTTACCTGCTCTGTGTAATGGTTTTGCACAGAGAAGCCCCGATCCTCCTCCTCTTGGGTTCGCCGCTGGTTCTCCTGTCCCCCCCCATAGAATGCAAGAAGGTAAAAAACCTTAAACACTTTAATAAATTAATATAAAAAGTACACACACGTTTTGAGAAAAATGGGCTGAGCTTCATGGAAACATTGACAATAAAATCACTGCTGTTTTGATCTATCTCCTCTGCAAGACCGGTGAGTGCCTCTATACCTGTTTTGGATCTGTATGGATTTCTATGCGGATGAGCATCTCGGCATTTGCAGCAAACATTGCTTATGTGAACTGCATTTACCTATAAAACATATATGTTTAGATATGCTCCTTATTTGCTGTATGCCCCACTATGCTAACAACGTACACCTGCTATAGTACACACACTGTATTTATAGGCGTATAACACGCACCTTTTCACCCTGAAAATTGGGTGCAAATGGCGTGTGCGTGTTATACGCCGATACTTCAATTTTAACTGTCTCGGAGGGGATGGGGAGGGGGGTGGGACGAGCGCCGTCAGATTACATACTGTGAGAATCTCCTGTTTACATGGTGGCCTCTGTAATAGGGCCGCCATTGGACCACTGTTCTGTCTATCATAGGAGAGTCTCACTGTATGTAATCTGTCGGCGCTCGTCCCGCCCCCATCTCTGTCCCCTCTAGGCTGCAGATGGGCATCGATCAGGGTGCATTGATGGCAATGGTGAGGCTGCTGCACTGATGGCAATGGTGAGGCTGCTACATTGATGGCAGTGGTGAGGCTGCTGCACTGATGGCAATGGCGAGGCTGCTGCATTGATGGCAATGGCGAGGCTGCTGCAATGATGGCAATGGCGAGGCTGCTGCATTGATGGCAATGGCGAGGCTGCTGCTGCATTGATGGCAATGGCGAGGCTGCTGCTGCATTGATGGCAATGGCGAGGCTGCTGCTGCATTGATGGCAATGGCGAGGCTGCTGCTGCATTGATGGCAATGGCGAGGCTGCTGCTGCATTGATGGCAATGGCGAGGCTGCTGCTGCATTGATGGCAATGGCGAGGCTGCTGCTGCATTGATGGCAATGGCGAGGCTGCTGCTGCATTGATGGCAATGGCGAGGCTGCTGCTGCATTGCTGGCAATGGCGAGGCTGCTGCTGCATTGCTGGCAATGGCGAGGCTGCTGCTGCATTGCTGGCAATGGCGAGGCTGCTGCTGCATTGCTGGCAATGGCGAGGCTACTGCTGCATTGCTGGCAATGGCGAGGCTGCTGCTGCATTGCTGGCAATGGCGAGGCTGCTGCATTGCTGGCAATGGCGAGGCTGCTGCATTGCTGGCAATGGCGAGGCTGCTGCATTGATGGCAATGGCGAGGCTGCTGCATTGATGGCAATGGCGAGGCCGCTGATGGGCACTGACCCTTATTTTTCTTCAAAGTTCCTTATTTAAAATTACGTTTTTTTCCTGATACTTCCCTCTTAAAATGAATGTGCGTGTTATACGCCGATAAATACGGTAATTACATACAATCCTATACGCTGTGAATGAATACTAAATAATTCACAGCAGGATTTGCCTTTTTGTTCACCTCCCATCTGAAGAAGGAAGGAAGAGCGCCATCCTGTTGTCTTAGTAATTAGATAATGAGTGGCCCTATTAAAAGACCGAAATCCTAAAGATGTGTATTGCGGACAAAGCTGGGGGTGTTGGCATGAAAAGGAAGGATATAAAAGACAAAAATGCATGCAATTTGTGGAAAAAAAATTATATTTTTCGATAGCTGGATGTTGCTAAGCAACAGCGCATCATTCAGAATAGTCATTTTCTGTCGTTTTTCAAGGATATTGAAAAGCTGCGACTGACTGCACATGTATTTGTAGGTCACCATATTCCGAGCTAGCAGATCACCCACTTAAAAAGCCGGAATGTTCTCCTGGTGGACACTGGCAGCGCAAATGTTCTTCTGGTTTCTCCGATCCATCCTACTTTGATTACAGCTTTCCCTTTGCTACCCAAAAGTGATTTGTGGTCTTCAGTGCTGCTCCTAAGAAAACTCATTGTTAGAAACATCAACTGCACCTGGCCTGGGATTTTTAATCCTTTTAATCTTTTTTTTTTTTTTTTTTTTTTTTTTTCTGTGTTGGCAGGTATCCTCAGATGATGAAGACCCAAAGCCCCTTTCAGTTGTTCATAAATCTACAGTACAGCGTGGAGTGCACCAGAGACATGCAAGAAGACCCAAGCACAAGGGCAAGCGGGTTTGTGATGGCAATGGATTCCCAATTTACAATGACCTGTGTTGGTTCTTTCAGACCATGGTGTCCAGTGTTTGAAGACAGTCTTTGTAATAACTAGAATGAGGCATTTGGAAATTAGCAGGAATTGCAGTAGGGTGTCATCTTAGTGGGTTTAACCACTTCAATACCGGGCACTTTCACCCCCTTCCTGCCCAGGCCAATTTTCAGCTTTCAGCGCTCTCACACTTTGAATGACAATTGCACGATCATGCAACACTGTACCCAAACATATTTTTAGCATTTTTTTTTTTTTTTTTTATAGACAGACAGTTTTGGTGGTACTTAATCACCGTTGAGTTTTTTATTCATTTGCTAAACAAACTAAAAGACCAAAAATGTTGAAAAAGAAAAAGTTTTTCTTCGTTTAACCACTTAAGGACTGGAAGGATTTACCCCCTTATTAACCAGGCCATTTTTTACAATACAGCACTGCGTTGCTTTAACTGACAATTGCGCCGTCATGCTGCGTTGTACACAAACAAAATTTATGTCCTACCCCCCCCCCCCCCACACACACACAAATAGAGCTTTCTTTTGGCGGTATTTGATCACCTCCTGCGGTTTTTATTCTTTGCGCTATTAACAAGAAAAGACCGACAATTTTGCTATAATATCCGAAAAAAAATTTCTTCATCAGTTTAGGCCAATATGTATTCTTCTACATATTTTTGGTAAAAAAAAAAACACAATAAGCGTATATTGATTGGTTTGCGCAAAAGGTATAGCGTCTACAAAATAAGGGATATATATATATGGCATGTTTAACATAAATTTTATTTCTTTTTCTAGTAACGGTGGCGATCAGCAATTTTTAGTGGAACTACCACATTGCGGCGGACAGATCGGTCACTTGACACTTTTTTTTTTTGGGACCATTGACATTTATACAGCGATCGGAGCTAAAAATAGCCACTGATTACTGTATAAATGTCACTGGCAGGGAAGGGGTTAACACTAGGGGGCGATGAAGGGGTTAAATATGTTCCCTGGGAGGTGTTTCTAACTGGGGGGGGAGTGGACTAACTGGGAGTACAGAGAGATCACTGTTCCTGATCACTAGGAACAGTAGATCCCTCTCTACTTCCCTGACAGAACGGGGATCTGTCTGTTTACTTTGACAGATCACCATTCTGGCTTTCTGAGGAGCGATTGCGGGTCGCCGGCGGACATCGCGGCCATGCGCATCGGCATCTTGCGCATGCCCCCTAGAGCTCCTAAAGTGGCCGATTTACACCTGTGGCGATTAGCGCAGCCATACCAACCTGCGGCAGTATAATGATGGCAGCTGGTCGTCAAGTGGGTAACTGATGAGGCTGCACTGATGAGGAGGCAATAATATGCAGCTCTGATAGGCGGCACTGATGGGCCCTGATAGGCGGCACTGATGGGCCCTGATAGGCGGCACTGATGGGCCCTGATAGGCAGGATTGATGAGGAGGCACTGATAGGCATCACTGCTGGGCACTGGCAGGCATCGCTGATGGGGCTACGCTTATAATCAATGCAGATTATCAGTGCAGATCTCCCCCCTGTTAGGAAAGCCACTTATCGGTTCTCCTCTACTCACGCGCTGTCAGCGTGAGTAGAGGAATGCCTATAACCGGTATTTCCTACATACATTGTGATTGGACACAGCTAATCACATGGTAAAGAGCCTATGTCAGGCTCTTTAAAGCAGGTTTGCTGCGCATGTGTGAGCCGCTCTGTGCTTTGTGAATGGTCCCGCAGTGTTCTAGGACCTGTGATGTGTCCCAGAAGGCTGTGGGGGGAAGGGTGGGGGGGGTGGATTTCCACACAGATCACTGCAGCAATCTGCCTGGAAGTGGGAGTGGGTACCTGTCAAAGCCAGGTTCCCTGCACCCCCAAGCCATAAGTGCCGTATGGGGGGGAGAGAGAGAGAGGAGAGTGCAAACAAGCGGAACTTCCATTTTGGGTGAAGTTTTGCTTTAAAGCGGTTGTAAAGTGCAGCTTGTAAAAAAAAAAAAAAAAAAAAAACACCTCTAAGGCAATTGTATAATGTGCTAGTATGCATCGCACGCTGTGTGATTGGCTGAAACGCAGTGATGTCACTCCCACGCGGAAGCCGTCTGTTTCGGCATGAAGCTCTGAATTTCTGGCAAGGTATACCGGACCTTCAGAGCGCATGCGCTGGTGATATCACTGGCTGCATGCAGGGTGAATATCTCCTAAACAGTGTACGTTTAGGAGATATTAGTTTTACCTACAGGTAAGCCTTATTATTCTAGGCTTACCCGTAGGTAAAAATCACCAAGCTGGCTTTACTACCACTTACGGACCGCCCGCTGTCGTTATATGACGGTATTTTGAAGAGGAATATTGTTGTTAGCAGCAGATAGCTACCATAACCCCGGTATCCTCTTCTTCAGCGGGCGGTTTGCTTTCAGATAAAAGTGTAATGTGACAATCCGCGCTACCCCAGAAGCTGTAAAAATGAAAAAACCTAAAAATATGCAATAGATATTTACTTCAGATAAAAGTGGTCTCTGTGGCAGATTTACCGCCAGATCACTTTTATCGGCGGCGTGGGAGGGCTCCCTCCACGCTTCGGTGCCCTCCGTTGCTTACCGGAGCCGTCGGTAGCGGCGGAGGCGATCGGGTTGTTCTCCCTGTTTGGTATAGAGACAAGTGAGGGGAAGATGGCCCCCACCCATCTCCATACCATTGCAGGGCAGAAGCAACGTCAAAACGTCACTTCCGCCCATAGCTCTTAAAGAGACTTTTTTTTTTTTTTTTTAAATGACACATGTAATTATTACTATTATTATTATTTATTTTATTTTTTTTTGCATGTTTGTGTAAATCCAACATCTGAGGTCTTTGGCCCCAGATCTCATATTTAAGAGGTCCTGTCATGCTTTTTTTTTTTTTTCTATTACAAGGGATGTTTATTCCTTGTAACAGGAATAAAAGTGACACATTTTTTGTTTTTGTTTTTGTAAAAGAACAGTGTAAAAAAAAAAAAAAAAAGGTAAAATAAATAAGAAAAAAAAAAAAAATTAAACGCGCCCCGTCCCGCCGAGCTCGCATACAGAAGCGAACGTATACGTGAGTAGCGCCCGCATTTGAAAACTGTGTTCAAATGAGGTGTCGCCGCGATGGTTAGAGTGAGAGCAATGATTCTAGCCCTAGACCTCCTCTAACTCAAAACATGCAATCTGTAGAATTTCTTAAACGTCGCCTATGGAGATTTTTAAGGGTGTCTTTGTTTTATTGGTTTTAGCGCTGATACCCACCCACTTTTTGTTTTATAAAAGTTTGTCGCCATAACACGAGCGGGCACAATTTTGAAGCGCGACATGTTAGGTATAAATTTACTCAGCGCAACAATATCTTTAACAATATAAAAAAAAAATTGGGCTAACTTTACTGTTGTCTTATTTTTTAATTAAAAAAAAGTTTGTTTGTAAGACCACTGCACAAATACGTTGTGACAGAAAGTATTGTGACGACCTCCATTTTATTCTCTAGCATGTTCTAAAAAATATATATAATGTCTGGGGGTTCTAAGTAATTTTCTAGCATAAAAAAATGTTTTTAACTTGTAAACAACACATCTCAGAAAGAGGCTCGGCCCTTAAGTGGTTAAGTCAGCAGCTAAAATTTTTTGGAGTTCATGAAAGCCATCCACCTTATTTCTCTCAGCACAGGTTACCTTTAAAATAACGATTATAAGTTAATGTCCCCGCGTACATAAAACATGATTCTTCGACATAAAGGAATAAAAAAAAAAA
Source organism: Aquarana catesbeiana (assembly GCF_042186555.1). NCBI lineage: Eukaryota > Metazoa > Chordata > Amphibia > Anura > Ranidae > Aquarana > Aquarana catesbeiana. The sequence continues at coordinate 34,869,790 of NC_133336.1, forward strand.
AAAAAAAAAAAGGGCAGGCTGTTAATGATAGATTTCTTTTGGGTCATTGGGGCGAGGAGCTGGAAAATGAGGCTTCTGGGGGCACATACTATAAATACCAGTCTTGTGTTAGTGATGTACATTGGCTTTATGCACATTGCTTATCAGAGGGGAAGTAATTGCTTTTGGCTCAGTGACCTTTAAATTGTGAAATATAAATAGATTCTGACAATGACCAATGGAATTAGATCACTTTCCTGATCCAATCATAATTACTAGGATTTTCCTTCGTTTGTAGTGAAGAAAGACCTCCAGTCCAGAAGAAACGAAGTATGGACTTTGTTTTTTGCAGATTTATACTTACCTAGGTAGATGCTGCATCTGTCCCCCACTGGCTCAAAGACTGAGAACCGAGCGATCAAACACTGCTGATCGCTTGGTTCCCACAGCTCCTTCAGCAAAAGGTGCTCTGCCCCCCCACTGCGCGCTCACTGGAGCGCTGGGCTCTGGAGGGAGTGGGAGCAGCCGGCCCAGGTTCTGTGCCTTGCTGAGAGGCTGAGCCGGGTGCTGGTTCAGGCATGTGGGTGGATACTGACTTCATTGTCTGATCTGGACCGGCTTCAGCCCGTTGTCTGCGGAAAAGGGGTCATAGGAGTGCAGAACAAACCGCACTCCTATGAGCCACAGGAGCAATACAGCCAAATGAGCTTTGGCTGTACTTCTCCTTTTAAGTAGTTTTTCCTTTTTCTAGTGCATGGAGGATGATGAAAAAACCTAGCTGGTTGCTGTGGTCTAATAGACTTTACGAAGCTCCTGTTCTGTAAATTTGCCTGCAAGGCTTAACAGACTCAGGATCCACTAGACCCAGATAGAGCAGAGTGGATATTGCCAGTGATCCTTACATTGATTAGTGGACGTTAGTCCTCCGCCATATTCCAGGGTATCAGGACGTTGCTGAAGATACAATTCCCAGAATGTTAATAAATTCCAGTAAGCCCCAATGGCATACCTTCTGTATCTGGAAAACCGGAAGTCCCAACAGATCCCACTGCTATACCTGCTATCTCGGTACAACTTTAGGCTCAGCAAACCAACTCCCTGCACAGACATACATATCCCTCCCACCACAGGTAGAAATCACACAAATCTCCCTCTTTATCAAGAAATAGATCAATCAGCCATAACATGACCACCCACCTAATATGGAATAGGTCGCTTTTTTGCCGCCAAAACAACCCTGACTCGTAGAGCTTTGGACTCCAAAGTAAAATCCACATGAATGGCTTGACTCAAGGTTTCCCAGCAGAACATTGCCCAAAGCGTCATACTGCCTCCACTGGCTTGCATTCTTCCCATACTGCATCCTGATGCCATCTCTTCCCTAGGTAAGAGTAAATGTGATTCATTATATCAGGCCACCTTCTTCCACTGTTACGTGGTCCAGTTCTGATACCCAAATGCTCATTGTACTGTAAGTGCTTTTGGCTGCAGACAAGGGTCAGCATGGATGCCCTGACAAAAAAATCCGTAAACTCAGAAATTTGAGCTACAGTAGCCTTTGCTCCCCACGTGCAACGACGAGGCCTGGCCAACCATGGCCCGTTTGCCAGTTTTCCTTCCTTGAGAACCACTTTTGGTAGACCCTGACCAATGCAGACAGGGAACTCCCCACAAGAGCTGCAGTTTTGAAGTTGCCCTAATCCAATCATCTGGCCATTACAATTTGGCTCTTGTCAAAGCTGCTGAAATCCATACACTTGCCCAGTGTTCCTTCTTTTAACAGCATCACATACTAGCACATTATGTCAGAACTTGCCTGAAAAACAAAGCCCTCCAGCAGTGCACTGTCACTGCTGACAGGACATCTATCTTCACCCGGTCTTCCTTCTGGGTTTGCGGGCTTCGGCCTTTTGAATGACCTGTTCACGATAGAATCACTCCCCCACATGTGCACAGAACTTATGACCGTGGCTCAGAACTCTGGATTGACGGCACATTTACTGTGCCGTTAATTCAGTGCGCAGTTGATGTCACTGACTGCAAAACAAGCAAATCTCTCCTAATTGGTGCAGGTGTAGAAGATATTCATTTTACCAGTGACAGCCCATCTATAAGGGGCACCGCCCCCCTAATCTACATGCAAGGCGCCGGACGCATGGATTCCAATATTTTTTTCTTTTTTTTGCCAAGGCCTGTGGTTTCAACTTTTACCTACAGGTAAGCGTATAATAAAGCTTGCAGTGCCTTGAAAAAGTATTCATACCCCTTGAAATGTTCCTCATTTTGTTACAACCAAAATGGAAAGCGTATGGCACAACTGCAAACCTACCAGGACATGGCCGTCCACCTAAACTGACAGGCTGGGCATGAAAGTATTCATCAGAGAAGTAGCCAAGAGGTCCATGGTAACTCTGGAGGAGCTGCAGAGATCCACAGCTCAGGTGGGAGAATCTGTCCACAGGACAACTATTAGTCGTGCTCTCCACAAATCTGACCTTTATGGAAGAGTGGCAAGAAGAAAGCCATTGGTGAAAGAAAGCCATAAGAAGTCCGGTTTGCAAGAAGCCATGTGGGGGACACAGCAAACATGTGGAAGAAGGTGCTCTGGTCAGATGAGACCAAAATTGAACTTTTTGGCCTAAAGCAAAATGCTATGTGTTGCGGAAAACTAACACTGCACATCACCCTGAACACACCATCCCCACTGTGAAACATGGTGGTGGCAGCGTCAAGTTGTGGGAATGCTTTTCTTCAGCAGGGACAGGGAAGCTGGTCAGAGTTGGTGGGAAGATGGATGGAGCCAAATACAGGACAATCTTAGAAGAAAACCTGTTAGAGTCTGCAAAAGGCTAGGGCAGAGGTTCACCTTCCAGCAGGACAACGACCCTAAACTTACAGCCAGAGCTACAATGGAATGGTTTACATGAAAGCATATTCTTGTGTTAGAATGGCCCAGTCAAAGTCTAGACCTAAATCCAATTGAGAATCTGTGGCAAGACTTGAAAATTGCTGTTCACAGACGCTCTCCATCCAATCTGACAGAGCTTGAGCTATTTTGCAAAGAAAAATGGGCAAAAATGTCCATCTCTAGATGTGCAAAGCTGGTAGAGACATCCCCAAAAAGACTTGCAGCTGTAACTGCAGAGAAAGTTGGCTCTACAAAGTATTGACTCGGTCGGCTGAATACAAATGCACGCCACAATTTTCACATATTTATTTGTAAAAAAATTTGGAAAACCATTTATCATTTTCCTTCCACTTCACAATTATGTGCCGCTTTGTGTTGGTCTATCACATAAAATCCCAATAAAATACATTTACATTTTTGGTTGAAACATGACAAAATGTGGAAAATTTTAAGGGGTGTGAATACCTTTTCAAGGCACTGTAAGCTTTATTATAAACTTACCTGTAGGTAAAAGTTAAAACCACAGGCCTTGGCAAATGGCGTAATACATCCCAGGAGTCTTTAAGAGAAGAGGAGAAGGGCAGATTACTAAAGATAGCCATGGCCAGACATGCTAGGGGTGTTTTTCAAAGTGATTTCTCACTAAAATAAAGCGTGGAGACATGGATGGATGGGTTTGCTTTAATTATTAAAAATGAATTAAATAGCGTTTTTGATTTGTGGTGCTCCGATATAGTGTAGTTCTGCTTTTAGACGTTTAAGGGAGTAGCCCTCATTTCTCCTCCTGTTCCTTCCCCTGTATCCCAATCTAGTTCTCTCCACTCTTCAGAGGTTTATTAGGAATTCTCCCTTGTCTGACCTTATCTGTAAGATGGCCTTTCTGATGGCGGTCACCTCTGTGAGGAGAGTCTAAGGCTGGCCATACATGTAGCAAATTTCTTTCCTGCAATCACACATACAGTGCTGACGGGGCAATCCCTCCTTTTAGGCCATTGTCTTCTACAGCGGGGGAAGCTGTCCCCACCAGGAGAAGAGTGATTATTGCTAGCAGCTATAGCAGCCGCTTGCAATAATTGTAGGCTAATCCGACAGGCTGGTTGTACCCAAGTTGATGGATTGATCAACTTGGTACATTCAGCCTGCCCACTAATGGTTCGAATCTTGGGCGGTTCCTGCTGAACTGGTAGAGATTCAAACCGTGTATGGCCAGCCTTATCCTGTAAGAAAATGTTCTTAAAAATGAACTGCAGTCTGCTCACATAATTTGTAATAAAAACATCTTTGCCTGAAGCTTTCCTCCAACCACTTTGCATATTATTTTATATATACTGTGATTCTGTACTTACCAAATATGCTGCAGAAATCTCCCTCCACTGAGTCTGGCTGCATCCATTTTAACTGTGGGCAGCTAAAACTGCTGCCTGTTCCTTTCCTGGATTTACACAGAGGCACACCTCCAGCCCTACAGCTCTCATTGGCTCTCTTATGGCTCATCCCCCCTCCCTTCCTGACAAACTCTCACAAGAATGAGAGAGAGAGCTGTGCATGATGTCATAAGCCTAGACCAGTCATTCTCAACCAGGGTTCCTTCAGAGGTTGCTAGGGATTCCTTGAGCTGTGGCTAATGAACCACCTTTTTGATGGTGCCTACAGAGTTCAAGGTTCAGCATCACTTGGCAAAGCCAGCAGCATGACACACAAAATATTTTTTAGCTATCTGTAAGGTTGGCATTCTGAGCACCATTTTAAGCTGAACATTCTTCCTATTGACCACCAGTATAAGGGGCATTGTTCTATTGACCCCTGATGAATTGGTTTTAGTAAGGGTTCCTCGAGACCTGAAATAAATTTTTGGGGTTCCTCTAGGGTTTAAAGGTTGAGAAAGCCTGGCCTAGACTAATGACCAGACAAGAAACATGAAGTGGGCTGTATGAGGTATTGGCAGAAAAAAAAATGTTTTACTATCCAAAGTTAAAACAACAAAGGCAAAAGGTCCGCTTTAAGGCCTCCTTTCTCATGAAGATGGGCTCTGCCTTCCACTTTAATTGGGATATTGTCCTCTCTTATTATGTCCTGCTCCAATGAATCTGGACATGGTGTTCGCAGTGATCGTTTACCCCTCAGCTACTGCCTGAAGTTTCCTGGAAAGGTCTCTCTGCCTCTTGTTCCGCCATGGTTCGTGGATCAGACAAGTTCTTGTTAAGGTCTGAAGGATAGGGTTCCTCCCTTCCCTGTTAAAGCACATTCTACTAGATATGTTAGTGCTGCATGGGCTTTTCAGCATCAGGCATCTGTATCTCAGATTTACAAGGTTTCCACTTGGACTTTTGTTCACATGTTTGGTAAGTATAGCAGGTGGATGTTCCAGCTTCCTCTGATGCCAGTTTCAGATGTAAGATGCGACAAGCTGCTGAGTTTGTCGAGCCTTGTTTGTGTGGCCCTGTTGACGTTTGCTGTGTTGTCCATCCCTCAGTTGGACTACTTTTGAATGTTTCAACAATGTTTTCTTGAATGTTTTAAGAAAAACTTTTTATAATGTTTTTTTTCAAATTTTTTTTCCCTTTTCTTAGCAAAAGATAACATACCCAGTGGTGATTAACCACTTAAGGACAGGATGATATGCCCCCTTAATGGCCAGGCCATTTTTTGCGATACGGCACTGCGCTGCTTTAACTGACAATTGCACGGTCGTGCGACGACGTACCCAAACAAATTTGAGGTCCTTTTTTTCCCACAAATAGAACTTTCTTTTGGCGGTATTTGATCACCTCTGCGGTTTTTCTTTTTTGCGCTATTACCAAAAGAAGAGCGACAATTTTTTTTAAACAATATTTTTTTCCTTTTTGCTATAATATCCCAAAAAAAAAAAAACATTTCTTCATCAGTTTAGGCCAATATGTATTCTTCTGCATATTTTTGGTAAGAAAAATGGCAGTAAGCGTATATTGATTGGTTTACGCAAAAATGATAGCGTCTACAAAATAGGGGATAGATTTATGGCATTTTTATTTATTTATTTTTTGCTGGTAATGGCGGCAATCTGTTATTTTTAGTGGGACGGCAACATTGCGGTGGACAGATCGGACACTTTTTTGGGAACAGTGACATTATTGTAGTCATCAGAGCTACAAATAGCCACTGATTAATGTATAAATGTCACTGGCAGGGAAGGTGCTTCTAACTGTATGGGGGCTGGGCTGACTGTAGGAGGAGAGAGATCGCTGTTCCTAATCACTAGGAATAACAGATCTGTCTCTCCTCTCCCTGACAGAATGGGGATCTGTTTGATTACATACACAGATCCCCGTTCTTGCTCTCTGTGGAGCGATCGTGGGGTGGCCAGCAGACATCGCGGCCACTGGCCACGCGCATTGCCCCTTATCGCTTATAAAGCCGATATACACCTACGGCAATTTGTGCAGCCGTATAAATACAGCGGCTGGTTGGTAAGTGGTTAAATACCACCAAAAGAAAGCTTTGTCTGTCAAAAAAAAAAAGATAATAATAATAATTTAATATGGGTAAAATGCTGCAAGACCGCGCAATTGCAACAGCACTGAAAGCTGGAAATTGGCCTGGGCAGGCAGGGGATAAAAGTGCCTGGTATTAAAGTGGTTAAAGAAGCCCGTGTCCTGTACTGTATGATCAGGAAAATAGGATTTCGGACTTGCCAGTATAACCAGTTTCCTGCGGTACAGTAGAGGACACAGGACCCCATCCCCCTGTTCTTATGATCTCCCTATTGCTTGCTACAAAACTGGGGCTAGCTGGGAGTGGGTGCTGCATACAACCTAGTTGTATTAAAAAAAAAAATCCTCTTCTCTTTTTTTTTTTTTTTTTATACCATTCATCGCCCAGATATGTCAGTGCTTGCTAAATAAAGAAATGCAAACATAAGAGGGGGGAAGTCTTATACAACTGTACATCCACCCCACTGAGGGCAACTTACCTGCGCTGGGACTAGCATGAACCCCGTGATAGAACTTGCCCCCCTGACTGAGCCAGTGTTGGATCCCATTTATGTCAAGCAATTCGGGTTTTGGCTTTTCTTTTACAATGTTCCTGTGTTCCTGTAAATTCTAGGTATTTATTGTCTTTTTTTTTTTTTTTTTTTTACTACCAGCATGCAGCCAGGCAGTTTCTGGATGAAGAGGCTGAGCTGTCCTCCGGAGAAGCAGAGAATGTGTCCTCAGATGAGAGTGTGGAGTCTGACAATGTCCAGGACACATCTTTGGTGGAGTTCCTCAATGATAACACTCAGATGTCGCAGGCCCTGAATGGTAAGTCAGACATGAAAGTGTCCTCTGGGCGGGTGACAGGTCAGGTGTCCTCGGGGCTCCGTTTTGAGACCGTTTTTTTTCTCATATTCCATTTAGGATTTTTGTTGCTTCATTTTTAAGGAATCCTTTGCCAAGGCTGCCAGTTGGGGTTGACACCTCATCCCCTTAAACACAAACACATATTAATTACACAGGTTCTGTGGGTGATTAAGGTGGTAATTAAACTTACTTGGTGCCTTATCTGCATTAAATTAGCCTCAGAACCTGTGTAATTAATATGTGTTCCGGTTTAAAGGGACGAGGTGGCGACTCTACTGCCACTGCTGATGTCTCTTTTTGAAAAATGAAGCTTGGTATTGATGATCTCCTTGTAAAAATGCTATGTGCTTGGCTGCCTGAATACTGTTGAGTAGCTGGCCCAGAATGAGCATTCAGCCAGTGATATTGGTTATCAGGACTGATGATCTGCTTACTTGTTCATTCCATGTGGTGACTCAAAGGGGGAGATTTACTAAAACTGGAGCACTCAGAATCTGGTGCTGCACGGCAGCCAATCGGATTCTAGCTTCAGCTTGTTCAGTTAAGCTTTGGAAATAAAACCTGGAAGCTGATTGGTTTCTATGCAGAAGTGAACCTGATTTTGCACTCTCCAGCTTTAGTAAATGAACCCCAATGTACTTAAAATTGAAACTTCACTCTCCCAATCAACATTGATTCTTTTTAATCCTCATGCGGCTAGCATTAGTAATAGACAGGTAAGTATATCATATTTACTTGTTTTAAGCTTTTATTTTTTATATTTCTTCAGTTGTTTCCTGGTTTCCTGCCTAGGCAAATGATGTCCTACATCCCAGGAGTCTTCAGGAGGGGAGGAGACGAGGAAGGGGTTTCTCAGATAAACACACTCTCTCCTGTGTTCTGTCAGATTAGGAAACCCATCAGATCAGGTAACGAAAGTGACGTTCAGTCAGCTGCTCGACCACAAATACTTACAGCGCATGCGTTCCACTGCTAATAGGTTTCTCAATCTGACAGAACACGAAGGTGGCAGCGAACATCTTGTTACACCCAGAGAAGTCTTGAATTTCATACTTATTATAGCAGTAAACTGAGCTTATATACTGAGATACAGTATTTCACCGCGACCAAGTGAGGGTGTCCAAAAATGTCAGTCGGCGCCTTATGACTATAAGGCTGGCGGTGAGCAGTGCGGGGTGTACCAAGATGGCCGTCGCCACCTTCTCACTACAGACTTGTTACTGCTTTTAAAATTCATCATCAAAACAGTTTTACAGATTTCAAAATACTTTATTTCAGTAAATAAGCTCCGTTTACTGCTAAACTAAGTGTGAAATGCAAGACTTCTCTGGGTGTATAAAGACGTCCGCTGCCGCCTTGGTGTTCTGTCAGATTAGGAAACCTATTAGTGGTGGAACGCATGCGCAGTAAGTATTTGTGGTCAGTCAGCTGATGGAATGTCACTTCTGATCTGATGAGATTCCTAATCTGACAGAAAACCTACATGTATAATTGAGCTAAAGGCAAGATGTAAATTCTACGTGAATCACTTGCCCTCACTCAAGATGACCAGAAATGCTAGGGGGAGATTCCTCACCAAAATTAAGCATGGAGACATGAATGGATGAGGACGTTTGCTTTGTATGTTAAAAATGAATTAAATAGTGTTTGTTTGGTTTGTGGTGCTCAGATGCAGTGAGGATCCACTGTAAGCTTCAGGTCCATTTTTGACAATCCTGCAATTACTAATTAACCGCTTTGCCATCCGCCGCACACAGATGTACGTCAGCAGAATGGCACAGGCAGGCAAATGGGCGTACATGGACATCCCTTTTAAATTTGCTGCCTATCAGGAGCGGGTCCTGGGAACTCGATGTTCGCCGGCGGCCTGCGATTGTGTTGTGGAGAGGTAGAACGGGGAGATGCCTATGTAAACAAGGAATTTCCCTGTTCTGCCTAGTGACAGGACAGGAATCTACTGCTCCCTGTCATCGGGAGCATTGATCGCTGTCATGTCAGTGGTAGCCCATCCCCCCCTACAGTTAGAATCACTCCCTAGGACACACTTAACCCCTTGATCGCCCCCTAGTGTTTAACCTCTTCCCTGCCAGTGTCATTTACACAGTAATCAGTGCATTTTTATAGTACTGATCGCTGTATAAATGACAGTGGTCCCAAAATAGTGTCCAATGTGTCCGCCATAATGTCACAGTCACGATAAAAATCACAGATCGCCGGCATTACTAATAAAAAAAAAATTATTAAAATAAAAATTTTTTAAAAATGCCATAAATCTATCTTCTATTTTGTAGAAGCTATAACTTTTGCGCAAACCAATCAATATACGCTTATTGCGATTTTTGTTTTTACCAAAAATTTGTAGAAGAATACATATCGGCCTAAACTGAGAAAGAAATTAGTTTTTTTATATATTTTTTGGGGGGATATTTATTATAACAAAAAGTTATAAAATATTGCTTTTTTTTTTTTTTTTCAAAATTGTCGCTCCTTTTTTGTTTATAGCGCAAAAAATAAAAACCACAGAGGTGATCAAATACCACCAAAAGAAAGCTTTATTTGTGGGGAAAAAAAGGATTTTGTTTGGGTGTAACATCGCACGACCGTGCAATTGTCAGCTAAAGACGCAGTGCCGAATCGCAAAAAATGCTCTGGTCCGGAAGGGGGTAAAATCTTCCGGGCTGAAGTGGTTACATTCGGAAGATGTCGGCACTGGCTGCCTTATTTAGGTTCCCTATAAAAGGGCCCTGAGAGCACCAAACATTGTCAAATAACCTCCTTTAAAGTGTAATTTTAAACATTTAGGCCTTTTCTATGGTGCCTTTGATCGCCCGGTACATGTTACTGAGTTTCATTTTATATTGTGTGTGACCACATCTTCTCCTCCTTCCATCCATGGTGGGTACATGTGAACCAGCAACATTAAGCTTAACTCTCATAATGCAATGCATGCTTTCCATTGGTTTACTTTGTTCTCCTCATTGAAAGCACAGCTTACACAGATATGTAGCATGTGAAGGTGTCATGTATTAGACTGCTTTCATATTGTAAAGCAGATTCCGATTATCAGCCATGTCTGTGCCATTATAATACTGTGAGTGAATGCTGATCCTCGGGAAGCTGTACAGAAGGGTTTTTTGTCATATTTGCTGTAAAGGCAGAAGATTTGTTGGGTCATCACCACTTAACCTCTGCAAGTGATAACCGGATGATTTGTCTTCTGTTTCAGACTCTGAGATGCACGGAATATATATGAAATCCATACGCAGTCCAACAGTTGGAAATAAATTTAAACTGACACATAAGAGACACAGTTTGTCGGTGTTCTCCCAGGTAAGTAGAGGTCGCCCCTGGGGAGGGGATTTTGAGCAGTAAGTTTACGTTTCCTTTTCACGTGTAGTGGGAGGAGGTGAAGCGGGTTAGGCTGGCCATACATTATACAATTTTCTTATTCAGTGTTCCTTTAGATTTACCAAAATCACATCTCAACATTTTCAATTTGTATGCAATCAGGCAGGCCTTTGCACTACATAGTTGAAGGTAAATCTAAAGGAAATTAAATAAGAAAATTGTATAATGTATGGTCAGCCTTAACTTGGTTTATCTAGGTCAGTGGTCTCCAAACTGTGGCCTGGGGGTGGCACTTTGCTTGCCTTTATCCGATCTCTTACCCACAAATACAAGGCACTATTTATTGGGGGCATTATTTCCCACACTGACACTAAGGATGGGGAACTATTTCTCCCACCAATACCAAGAATGGGGCACTATTATTCCCACCAATCCCAACGACGGGGCACCGATCCTCCCACCGATCCTCCCAACGACGGGGCACCGATCCTCCCAACGACGGGGCACCGATCCTCCCAACGACGGGGCACCGATCCTCCCACCGATCCTCCCACCGATCCTCCCAACGACGGGGCACCGATCCTCCCAACGACGGGGCACCGATCCTCCCACCGATCCTCCCAACGACGGGGCACCGATCCTTCCACCGATCCTCCCAACGACGGGGCACCGATCCTTCCACCGATCCTCCCAACGACGGGGCACCGATGCTCCCACCGATCCTCCCAACGACGGGGCACCGATGCTCCCACCGATCCCAACGACGGGGCACCGATGCTCCCACCGATCCCAACGACGGGGCACCGATGCTCCCACCGATCCCAACGACGGGGCACCGATGCTCCCACCGATCCCAACGACGGGGCACCGATGCTCCCCCACCGATCCCAACGACGGGGCACCGATGCTCCCCCACCGATCCCAACGACGGGGCACCGATGCTCCCCCACCGATCCCAACGACGGGGCACCGATGCTCCCCCACCGATCCCAACGACGGGGCACCGATGCTCCCCCACCGATCCCAACGACGGGGCACCGATGCTCCCCCACCGATCCCAACGACGGGGCACCGATGCTCCCCCACCGATCCCAACGACGGGGCACCGATGCTCCCCCACCGATCCCAACGACGGGGCACCGATGCTCCCCCACCGATCCCAACGACGGGGCACCGATCCCCCCCCACCGATCCCAACGACGGGGCACCGATCCCCCCCCACCGATCCCAACGACGGGGCACCGATCCCCCCCCACCGATCCCAACGACGGGGCACCGATCCCCCCCCACCGATCCCAACGACGGGGCACCGATCCCCCCCCACCGATCCCAACGACGGGGCACCGATCCCCCCCCACCGATCCCAACGACGGGGCACCGATCCCCCCCCACCGATCCCAACGACGGGGCACCGATCCCCCCCCACCGATCCCAACGACGGGGCACCGATCCCCCCCCACCGATCCCAACGACGGGGCACCGATCCCCCCCCACCGATCCCAACGACGGGGCACCGATCCCCCCCCACCGATCCCAACGACGGGGCACCGATCCCCCCCCCACCGATCCCAACGACGGGGCACCGATCCCCCCCCACCGATCCCAACGACGGGGCACCGATCCCCCCCCACCGATCCTCCCAACGACGGGGCACCGATCCCCCCCCACCGATCCTCCCAACGACGGGGCACCGATCCCCCCCCACCGATCCTCCCAACGACGGGGCACCGATCCCCCCCCACCGATCCTCCCAACGACGGGGCACCGATCCCCCCCCACCGATCCTCCCAACGACGGGGCACCGATCCCCCCCCACCGATCCTCCCAACGACGGGGCACCGATCCCCCCCCACCGATCCTCCCAACGACGGGGCACCGATCCCCCCCCACCGATCCTCCCAACGACGGGGCACCGATCCCCCCCCCACCGATCCTCCCAACGACGGGGCACCGATCCCCCCCCACCGATCCTCCCAACGACGGGGCACCGATCCCCCCCCACCGATCCTCCCAACGACGGGGCACCGATCCCCCCCCACCGATCCTCCCAACGACGGGGCACCGATCCCCCCCCACCGATCCTCCCAACGACGGGGCACCGATCCCCCCCCACCGATCCTCCCAACGACGGGGCACCGATCCCCCCCCACCGATCCTCCCAACGACGGGGCACCGATCCCCCCCCACCGATCCTCCCAACGACGGGGCACCGATCCCCCCCCACCGATCCTCCCAACGACGGGGCACCGATCCTCCCACCGATCCTCCCAACGACGGGGCACCGATCCTCCCACCGATCCTCCCAACGACGGGGCACCGATCCTCCCACCGATCCTCCCAACGACGGGGCACCGATCCTCCCACCGATCCTCCCAACGACGGGGCACCGATCCTCCCACCGATCCTCCCAACGACGGGGCACCGATCCTCCCACCGATCCTCCCAACGACGGGGCACCGATCCTCCCACCGATCCTCCCAACGACGGGGCACCGATCCTCCCACCGATCCTCCCAACGACGGGGCACCGATCCTCCCAACGACGGGGCACCGATCCTCCCACCGATCCTCCCACCGATCCTCCCAACGACGGGGCACCGATCCTCCCACCGATCCTCCCAACGACGGGGCACCGATCCTCTCACCGATCCTCCCAACGACGGGGCACCGATCCTCCCACCGATCCTCCCAACGACGGGGCACCGATCCTCCCACCGATCCTCCCAACGACGGGGCACCGATCCTCCCACCGATCCTCCCAACGACGGGGCACCGATCCTCCCACCGATCCTCCCAACGACGGGGCACCGATCCTCCCACCGATCCTCCCAACGACGGGGCACCGATCCTCCCACCGATCCTCCCAACGACGGGGCACCGATCCTCCCACCGATCCTCCCAACGACGGGGCACCGATCCTCCCACCGATCCTCCCAACGACGGGGCACCGATCCTCCCACCGATCCTCCCAACGACGGGGCACCGATCCTCCCACCGATCCTCCCAACGACGGGGCACCGATCCTCCCACCGATCCTCCCAACGACGGGGCACCGATCCTCCCAACGACGGGGCACCGATCCTCCCACCGATCCTCCCACCGATCCTCCCAACGACGGGGCACCGATCCTCCCACCGATCCTCCCAACGACGGGGCACCGATCCTCTCACCGATCCTCCCAACGACGGGGCACCGATCCTCCCACCGATCCTCCCAACGACGGGGCACCGATCCTCCCACCGATCCTCCCAACGACGGGGCACCGATCCTCCCACCGATCCTCCCAACGACGGGGCACCGATCCTCCCACCGATCCTCCCAACGACGGGGCACCGATCCTCCCACCGATCCTCCCAACGACGGGGCACCGATCCTCCCACCGATCCTCCCAACGACGGGGCATCGATCCTCCCACCGATCCTCCCAACGACGGGGCACCGATCCTCCCACCGATCCTCCCAACGACGGGGCACCGATCCTCCCACCGATCCTCCCAACGACGGGGCACCGATCCTCCCACCGATCCTCCCAACGACGGGGCACCGATCCTCCCACCGATCCTCCCAACGACGGGGCACCGATCCTCCCACCGATCCTCCCAACGACGGGGCACCGATCCTCCCACCGATCCTCCCAACGACGGGGCACCGATCCTCCCACCGATCCTCCCACCGATCCTCCCAACGACGGGGCACCGATCCTCCCACCGATCCTCCCAACGACGGGGCACCGATCCTCCCACCGATCCTCCCACCGATCCTCCCAACGACGGGGCACCGATGCTCCCACCGATCCCAACGACGGGGCACCGATCCCCCCCCACCGATCCCAACGACGGGGCACCGATCCCCCCCCACCGATCCCAACGACGGGGCACCGATCCCCCCCCACCGATCCCAACGACGGGGCACCGATCCCCCCCCACCGATCCCAACGACGGGGCACCGTTTACTCCCGTTGATGTTGGAGCATTTTCTGCTCACACTGTCCAAAGTCCGGCCCCCTCAAATCTGAAAGACAGTTAACTGGCTCTTTGTTTAGAAAGTTTGGAGATCCCTAATCTAGGTTTTTTTTTTTTTTTTTTTTTTAATCAGTTTTATTCCTTCAAGTCCTGGTGACCCACGTTCCTCTTAGGCTATGTACATACAGGCAGTTTGGTCTGATAGTGTCAAGCCCTGGCTTTTTCAGGCACCCAGGAGGCACAGTGTGCAGCCCCTCTGCCAGCAGCCTGTCAATGTATGCGGCAGATGGACGTGCAGAGCGGCATTCTCCTTTAGGGTTGTATGCTTCGAATGCAGAATTCCTGCATTCACTGCATATGTCCCTGAACACGTATGGCCTTTAAGGTGAATACCGCTTGATACAGCATCCATCCACCTCGTGTTTCAGCCTGTCATAGATTTTGGCAGGCAGGACTAGATGTTGCCTCCCAGGTGCCTAGGTGTAAGGGGCCATAGATATTCAATGACAGCTGTGAGGTTAAAGTCGGCCATACATGTTACTAAATTCAGCCGATTCAGCAGGGACTGGTGGAATTCCGATCCATGTATGCGCAGGCATCCATCGACTTGTGTACAATGAGCCTGGTGGAAGATTTTCTCTCTGTTGGCACCTCCGGCATTGTTCAGTGTTTTCCGATGGCAGGGATGTGTCTTTGCTTTAGGAATACAATAGTGCAGCGGGAGGAATTCCCCCCCCCATCCACATTCAGTGTGTGGATTGAGGAATCGGGTCCTTTTCATTTGTTTATCCTGCTGGTTGAACGCGAAAAAAATGACTGGTGTTTGGCCAGTTGCAACTGATCATGTGACCTATTCCAGCATAATGTAAAATCACATGGCCCTGCAATTCCTCGCTTTGCAACAGTTGCAAGGCGGATTACACATGGATAACTGACTGTAGTTGGACCACAAAGGTGCTTATCTATTCTATTATGTTTAATATGTGATGGATGTGAAGTGCAGAAAACAATACAATTCTGGTAGCTTTCAAATGACGCTAAACGATCGCCTAATTCTTAAAAAAAATCAAAAAAATCTGTACACATCCACTTTTTAAACTGATATTAACAACTTGTTTTCTTTTTAAAATAACAAACATCTTATACTTACCTGCTCTGTGCAGTGATTTTGCACAGAGCAGCCCGAATCCTCCTCTTCTCGGGTCTCACGCTGATGCTCCTCCTGCCGGGTGCTGTAGGGGCCCTCAAGCAGGTGCGCTCCCAACCCACGGCTCTGTGTGTCCATTCACACGTGGAGCCGCGACTCAGCCCCACCCCACGCTGTCTCCTGGTTGGCTCACTGTCTGTAATTGAGCGGGAGCCAATGGCTGCCAAAAGCCATTCAGGAGTGCAAGTCTCCAAAGAAACCAGGCTCTCGTGGACATCGCTGGATCGAGAGGGAGCTCAGGTAAGTTTTAGAGGGGCTAGGGAGGGCTGCTGCACACAGACGTGTTTTTTTTTTTTTTTTACCCTTTATGCATAGAATGCATAAGGATAAAAAACCTTGTGCTTTTACAACCACTTTAATGGTCTTGTACTTGTATTTTTCTTGAAATTGTTTCATAATGTGTTTTTCTGCATCTTTGTAACATCCTCCGAAAGCTGCCACCCCTCTCCTTTTCCCCCTCACTTTGTTTAGAACAAGCGGTGCAAGTTAATAGCAGTCACATGGACTGTTCTATGCACGCTGCAAATCCCATTGTCCATCTTGGGAGCAAGCAGAGAAGGGATGGCTGTGTTCCTACATACAGTGAGACTGACCACCCTCTAACAGGAGACGCATCACAGCAGTAAAAAAGGAATTTGGAGGAGGCTGAGAGCGATAGAAGGGATTTTTTCTGCATTGGGAATAGGCGCTTGAATTGAAATTTCTTTTTTTCTAAACTAAAAGATTAGTGTTGCATTAAACCCTCACATATACCCAGTGAAGTGATTGGCCTCAGGTGATACACAGAGATGCAACAAATCCTTCTACATAAGTTGTACCTGTTTATCAAAGCCTGTCTTTCCCCTACATTCATTCAAAGTGCAGAATTTACACAGGATCTCTCAGCTCTGATAAGCAAGGGGCGGGGAGCTGAAGTTAAATCAGTGAGGACAGATCTGAGAGATGATTGGATAGAAGGGACACACCCCCTTCACACAGGAACAGAGCTGAGGCTGTCAATCAGCTGCAGCTCCCTCCCCTGTCACCATTTTTCTCTTGGTGTCAGGAAAACTTGTCAGAAATGATTCATGCTGATAGAAGGAGGAGGCAGCAGACAGAAAAGACACTTAGTGCTCTTGATTGAGACAAGTACACATTATAGAGGGATATGCTTTGTTCATATTTCATGTCTAAGGTTTATTACCATTTTAGATTTCGACCAGTATTTTCATCTGCATGCTTGTTCCAGGTCAGTGAGTAGAAAAGTACTGAAGCCAGAAATGGTCGGGCAACTAGTATTTAGGAGGAGGTCAGCAATGGCATCCCCTGCATTCCCTTCTGTACAGGTTTCTTTTCATGCTTTGTCTGTCTTTTCCTCTCTTAGATTCCTGAACAAGATGAGGACTACATGGAGGACAGTTTCTGTGTCCAAGAGGACGACAACGAAGAGGAGGAAGAGGAAGAGGATTCCAGCACAGAGGAAGTAACAATGGACCTCAACCTCTTGCAGCAGGACAGCTTTGTTGGTGGCCGTAGACAGTACTGCACCAGGCGACGGTTAAAGCTTAAAGGTACAGAGCCAAGACCAACCAACAAGGTACAACCTGCAGAAAAGAGGAGGAGAATAATCATCCATGATGATTCTAGTGATGAGGAAACCAAAGCAACTTCTGAACTTCAAACGTCCAAAGCCAACACTTCAAGTCTAAAGTCACTTTATACATCCTCTTCTGCCAAACCGCTGCTGGACAGCACTTCCTTGAAGACTGTGAATGCTTTGAATAAGAAGGAATTCTTTGATTTGCCATTGAAGGATCGATGCCAAAAGAGAATTAATGCCCAGGCTTCCCTGTCCGAACAACTGGACTTCCAGACTGGAGCACGGTCCTCCTTTAATACCACTAAACTTCGGACATCAAAAAGTAGTAATCTCTCTCCAGACAAGGTAGTCTCATCTTTTACTTCTACTTTTTGCTGAAGTCATCAGAGTTGAGGTGGAAATCCAGACAACATTTTCTGTTTTGAATAGAATGGGGAAGAGTTAGAACCTCCTGTTAGACATTAGTGGAATCTGTATAACCATTGGGTAAATTTCCCCTTCTGGTCAGGATGAAGAAAATGTCATCAGTACACCAAGGATTCCTCAAAAGGGATTTATTTTCGTGGCCACGTGATAAATATACAGCAACGTTTCGGAGCCACGCAGGACCCTTTTGTCAGGCAAGTGAAGAAGGTAGATGGAAAGCTTGCTTGCCTGACGAAGGGGCCCTGTGTGGCTCCGAAACATTGCTGTATGTTTATCATGTGGCCACGAAAATAAATACTTTGAGGAATCCTTGGTGTACTGATGACATTTACTTTGATCATCCACGGTTTCCAGCCTATGGTCATTACAGCACCTGGCACTACTGAATGGCCAGTTTCTTGAATGTGTGTGTTGGGAATATTGCGCTTGGACTTGACCTTCTGGCCAGGAGACACAACAGGAAATGAGAGAAAAGCTCTTCTCTTAACACCGAAACAGACGACCCCTTTGAGACCTTTTCCTCATCTCCTGTTCAGATGTCCACTGTAACATTTTCAGTTTCCCGTTACTTTCTGATAAATTACCGGGGCAGAAAGCTGGGTTGGGGGTGCCAGAGGATCTCCCCTTGGTGAAACCTCAAAGATTCTGACTCTTCCCCCAAAAATAGGAAAGAAAAAAGATTGAAGTCCTACTTTCATTCTTAAAAAACTGCCACATGGAGAAAACAAGGCTACCGCCTAGAGCAGTGATGGTGAACCTTGGCACCCCAGATTCTCATGAACTCTGCGGTGTAGTTGAGCATCATGGGAAATGTAGTTTCAAAACATCTGGGGTGCCAAGGTTCACCATCACTGGCCTAGAGCAACCATGTAAGGGCCCTTTCACATGTTGTTATGGTGCGTATAATGTGTGCATTGTTACAACGCATTGTAGGGCTTGTTTTTTCTACATTTTTATTGGCAATAAATTTGATGTGTGCGCTCACAGAAAAGCATCTGAATGATTTTAAAAAGCATACCGATTACATAAGAATCGGTATGCTGGCCAAATGAACTTTTAATTATTTTTTCAGCCTTTGCCATGCTGCAAATAAAGAAACAGTGTGTCCTGTTTCTGGAGCTTATCTATCTTAACTGGTCTGGTGTCAACAGGCCTTAAAGTGTAATTCCAGCTTAACCCTAACTACTCCTAAAACTGCCCCTCCCTCCTTCAAGCTCCTACACTATCTAACCTGTGTAAAAAATGTTTTTTATATATATATACTACCTATTTTCAGGCCGCTCCGGTCTGCTCACGTGATCCCGCTCCACTGTGTCAGCCAACGGGGCTTCAGGGAGAGGGGGGAACACAGACAATTCATTGACTATTGAAGGCTGTGGGTGATATCACTGTTCCAGGCTTTACTAGCCACTGTTGGAACTTGTGGCCACCGCTGGCTGACACGGGAGATCACGTGGCTGGACCGGAGCAACCTGAAAATAGGTAAGTAAATTGGGCATGCACCAATATCGATACCGGTATCAGTGCCGATGCCAAGTATTTTCACAAGTACTCATAAAAATGTTCCTGATACCGACACTTTGAGGTGCGATTTGCATCCATTCAAAATGAATATGCACAAACCGCACTGCAAAGAATCGCATGCAATATGAACAGGAATGCGGTGCAATTCCTGTCCACCCAAACTGAAATCACTGTGACAAGCCTGAGTTCATACCAGAGCCGTGGGGAAACCGCATGTGATTCATACAGGAATTGCATGCGATTTTTTTTTTTTCTTTTTTCAATGTGATTTACGCCAATTCGTTTTGCATGGACACAAATCACCGCAAAAAGTATCGGTTTCAGTATTGGGAGCATTTTCATGAGTACGCGTGAAAATACTCAGTATCTGCACTGATTCCCATACCGGTATCGGTGCATCCCTAATATATTTACCTATTTTCATCGGGTTTGTTTGGTACTGGCTGATACCAATTACCGATACCTACCGCAACTGTTTTGTTTTCATTTCAGCTGTCAGCAATGGTACAAAGCATTGAAAAGTTATTTACAAATGAAATGAATTGATTTTTGTTTTTTAATTTTGCGCTTTTTCAATGTGAAATGTGTAAATATATGTTAATATATATGTGCAAAAATATTCACTAACAAAGCACACATGTAGATGTACATCGACAAAATGGCACAGACAGGCAAATGAGCGTACAGGTACGTCCCTTTAAATTTGCCGTCGCGTGCGCGCGTGACCCTGGCGCAAGCTCCGTGATCGTGCCCGCGGGACCCACGGACTCTGTCCGCCGGGGTCCCGCGATTGTGTCACGGAGCTGAAGAACGGGGAGATGTCAGTGTAAACACAACATCTCCCCGTTCTTCCTAGTGACATGTCACCGATCGTCTGTTCCCTCTCATCGGGAGCAGCGATCAGTGAGGTATCACTAATAGCCACGCCCCCTAACAGAATCACTCCCTAGGACACACTTAACCCCTTCCTAGCCCCCTAGTGGTTAACCCCCTTCACTGCCAGTCACATTTACACAGTAATCAGTGCATTTTTAATTGCACTGATCGCTGTATAAATGTGAATGGTCCCAAAATAGTGCCAAAAGTGTCCACCATAATGTCGTAGTCACGAAAAAATACCCCAGATCAACGCCATTAATAGTAAAAAAAAAAAAATTATTAATAAAAATGCCATAAATCTATCCCCTATTTTGTAGACACTATAACTTTTTATGCAAACCATTCAATAAATGCTTATTGCATTTTTTTTTTTTTTTTTACCAAAAATATGTAGAAGAATACACATCGGCCTAAACTGAGGAAAAAAAAATGTTTTTTTATTTATTTTTTTGGGATATATATTATAGCAAAAAGTAAAAAATATTGCTTTTTTTTCAAAATTGTCGATTTTTTTTGTTTATAGCGCAAAAAATATAAACCGCAGAGGTGATCGAATACCACCAAAAGAAAGCTCTATTTGTGGGGGGAAAAAAAGGACGTCAATTTTGTTTGGGAGCCACGTCGCACGACCGCGCAATTGTTGGTTAAAGCGACGCAGTGCCGAATCGCAAAAAAGTGCTCTGGTCTTTGGCCAGCCAAATCCGGTCCGGGGCTGAAGTGGTTAATAAGGGGTTAAACAGAGGGACATTTGTTCATCCCTTTGATCTGCAGATGAAGAAACAGAAAGATACAAAAAGAAACAATGTTTCTTTTTATTTTAGTGTTTCAGTGGCTGAGCAATGTTGTTAATAAACATTGCTGGCTGCCTTTTTTTTTTTCCACAGCTCCAATTACCAGACTTCTTTAACACTTTAGCTGTCAACAGGGGAGACCCAATGACTGCTCAAAGAACCGAGCCTGAAAGTATCGGTTTCGGGTATCGGTGCGTTTGCATGAGTACCGATACTTGTGCAAATACTCGGTATCGGCACCTATACTAGTAACGGTGTAACCCTAGTCATTACTGATCACGTGTGCTGCACCATGGCAACTGCAAATCACACCGAATGTAAAATGTCAGCTTCCTTCGTTGTAAAGGAGAGAGAGGTTTAGTTCCGTGTTGTGTGATGGTATAGCAATGTTACAGAATTGTAGGCCAGTGTCTTTAAAGATCCCTAATAAAAGTGTTTATAAAATCTCATGGGAAATATTACACTTCTGAACTCAGATGGAATTATTGTTCCCTGGATAAGATGTACAGCCTACTGATTGGTTTTGCTGTTAACTCTCTAAGTGTCACTTTCAGAATTATTTTATAACATTTGTAATTTATGTGATAAAACCCGACAGCTGGAAGATATCTCTGTGAAATCTGGTGGCGATTCTATGTGCATGGCCTCATCTCTGAATGACTCCTCCATGGGGAAGGTTCTCGGATCCGCAGTGAGCAGTGATGGGCTCTGCATCCTAGCAGACAGCCGGGAAATCTCCTCCGGTCCCGAGGTCATCTCCTGCCTGAAGAGCGCTCACAGGGTGCGGGTGGAAATTTGCTCCCTGGGGGGCTGCGATTACATCGTCAGTAACCGATTGTCTGTAGAACGCAAATCCCAGTCAGAATTCTCTAACTGCACCAACAGAAGTAAACTGGCTGAACGGATCCAGCATCTGCGGAGCATGTATGACCGGGTGTGTCTGATCGTGGAGAAGGACCGCGTGAAACCAGGTGTGATCTACATCATGTGTGGAAATATGTTGTGTGCAGTGTGAAGGAAAGCTACATTGCTTTTGGGTTCGTTTTTAAACCTTGTGTTTAGGCTCTTGTGTGTGTGTGTGTGTGTGTGTGTGTGTGTGTGTATATATATATATATATATATATATACACATACATACATACATACATGGGCATCTCATAAAATTAGATCATCATCAAAAAGTTTATTTCAGTAATTCAATTCATAAAAGTGAAACTCATATTTTATTTAGATTCATTACACACAGAGTGATATATTTCAAGCATTTGTTTCTTTTAATTTTGATGATTATGGCTTACAGCTAGTGAAAACCCAAAATTCAGTATCTCAGAGAATTAGAATATTACATAAGAACAATAAAAAGGATTAATACAGAAATGTTGGCTTAGTGAAAAGTCTGTCCATGTATAGTATAGTATGTACTCAGTACTTGGTCGGGGCTCCTTTTGCATAAATTACTACATCAATGTGGCATGGAGGTGATCAGCCTGTGGCACGGCTGAAGTGTTATGGAAGCCCAGATCGCTTTGATAGCGGCCTTCAGCTCATCTGCATTGTTGGGTCTGGTGTCTCATCTTCCTCTTGACAATACCCCACAGATTCTCTATGGGGTTTAGGTCAGGCGAGTTTGCTGGCCAATCAAGCACAGTAATACCATGATCATTAAACCAGGTATTGGTACTTTTGGCAGTGTGGGCAGGTGCCAAGTCCTGCTGGAAAATGAAATCAGCATCTCCATAAAGCTGGTCAGCAGAGGGAAGCATGAAGAGCTCTAGAACTTCCTAGTAGAGGGCTGTGCTGACTTTGGACTTGATAAAACACAGAGGACCAACACCAGCAGATGACATGGCTCCCCAAATCATCACTGACTGTGGAAATTTCACACTGGACTTCATGCAACTTGGATTCTGTGCCTCTCCACTCTTCCTCTAGACTCTGGGACCGCAATTTCCAAATGAAATTTAAAACTTTCCACAGTCAGTGATGATTTGGGGAGCCATGTCATCTGCTGGTGTTGGTCCTCTGTGTTTTATCAAGTCCAAAGTCAGCACAGCCCTCTACCAGGAAGTTCTAGAGCTCTTCATGCTTCCCTCTGCTGACCAGCTTTATGGAGATGCTGATTTCATTTTCCAGCAGGACTTGGCACCTGCCCACACTGCCCAAAGTACCAATACCTGGTTTAATGATCATGGTATTACTGTACGAAAAAGGGTTATAAATGAGCTGAAAGTAGAAATAAACAGATAAGCTCTCCCTGTTTTGAGCTCAAATTGTTTTTAACCACTTCAGCCCCGGAAGGATTTACCCCCTTAATGACCAGGCCATTTTTTGCGATACAGCACTGCGTCGCTTTAACTGACAATAACGCAAACAAACAAATTTGACGTCCTTTTTTTCTCACAAATAGAGCTTTCTTTTGGTGGTATTTGATCACCTCTGCAGTGTTTATTTTTTGCGCTATAAACAAACTAAGGGCGACAATTTTGAAAAAAAAAATTTTTTTTTCTTGCTATAATAAATATCCCCAAAAAATTATATATAAAAAAAAATGTATTCATCAGTTTAGGCTGATATGTATTCTTCTACATATTTTTGGTAAAAAAAAAAATTGCAATAGGCTTATATAGATTGGTTTGTGCAAAAGTTATAGCGTCTACAAAATAGGGGAAGATTCATGGCATTTTTATTTTTTTTACTAGTAATGGCGGCAATCCTGCGATTTTTAGCGGTACTGCAACATTGCGGCAGACAGATCGGACATTTTTTTGGGACCATTGACATTTATACAGCGATCAGTGCTATAAGTAGCCACTGATTACTGTGTAAATGTCACTGGCGGGGAAGGAGTTAACACTAGGGGGGCGATCAAGGAGCTAAATGTGTTCCCTAACTGTAGGGGGGATGGGCTGCCAGGGACATGACAGAGATCACTGGGAACAGTAGATCTCTGTCTTATCAGAACAGGAAATCTCTTTGTTTTCCCCGTTCTGCCTCTGTAATAGGCGATCGCAGGTCGCCGGCGGAGATAGTCCACCCGACCCGAAGGCACGCTGCAGCCCGTGCCCACATACAGCTACAGCGCTTTGTGCCGGAGAGCCGACCTGCTGCAGTATAATGACATCGGCTAGTGGTTATCTCACTTATCTGTTTATTTCTACCTTCAGCACATTTATTGGGTGTCTTTATACTGGGTTCATGTCTGTTTTTGTACCTGTCTTTTAAGCTACATAACTGGTGCTGCAGGTTGCTCTGCAGCGCCCCCTTGTGTTTTTTTCACATACACACTACATTTTCACCATGCTCTTCTACTCCAGCTCTGCCTTTAGCATGGGTGGCCATAGATAGCAGGACATTCTGTTATGCAGTTTCATTTTTGCCTGGATTTTGTTTCCTTTATTAATGTTTATTTTGCTGGTACATTTGTTTTTCTGTTTGGACACAAAATTTGGGACATTTCCCCGTGATTGCTTTTAGCTGGAACTTTGATATTTGCACATGTGGGTGATAATGATGGGAGGGGTTCTAGGGTATATCTCTATCAGAGCCATCTGATGAGGAGGAAAACACTTTTGTAATTATAAGCTTGAGCTATTGAGCTCCGGCAGGCTTTTTAGAACCAAGGAGACAGAAGAAAAAACGTGAAAGGTGGCCTAAAGCACCACCTGGTGGCTGGAATGAGAGTACAAACTGTTAATATGCTAAATTTCATATTTATGCGATTTAACCCCTTCACACCAGCGTAGCCCATATATGCGGCCTTCTGCTTCAAGTGTTTGTACGGGGCAATGCCTGCAGCTACCATCTTTTTAGAGCCGACGGTTGGCTTTCCTATGTGACTAAGCAGCCGCTGGGCTGTTATTACAAGCAGTGGGAGGGACCCCAGATCCCTCCAAAAAAATGCCTGACACGTGACTATTACTGTCACAAGGGATGTTTACATTCCTTGTGATAGCAATTAAAGTGATCAATTTTTTTTTTTTAAGGCATAGTGTCAAAATAAGTAAAAGAGAGATTAAAAGCGCCCCATCCTTCCATGCATACGTAAGTCGCGCCCACAAATGTAAACAGTGTTCAGATCACACATGTGAGGTATTGCCGCGATCGTTAGAGCGAGAGCAAAAATTCTAGCAAAAGACCTCCTCTGTGACTCTTAACTTAACTGGTAACCGTTAAAATTTTTTTAAAGCACAGCCGTTGGAGGTTTTTAAGTTCTGTAGTTTGTTGCCATTCCACAAGTAAAGCATGACATGTTTGGTATCTACTCGGCGTAACATCATCTTTCACATTATACAAAAAATCGGGCCAGCTTTACTCTTTTTTGCTTTTTTTCTAATTCATGAAAGTGGATTTTTTTTACCCAAAAATTGCATTTGAAAGACCACTACGTAAATACAGTGCGACATAAAATATTGCAACAATCGCCATTTTATGCTCTAGGGTCTCTGCTAAAAAAATATACAGTGGAACCTCGGATTGCGAGCATAATCCGTTCCAGCAGTATGCTCGTACTCCAATGTACTCGCATATCAAAGCGAGTTTTCCCATTGAAGTCAATGGAAACTAAAATAATTAGTTCCGCATTGACTTCAGTGGTATGCAATACCGCATGTGGCCAGCCGGACCCAGAGAGGGAACAGTGAGACTTGGCTAATGTATAGAGAGATACTCCAATATCAAAAAAAAAAGCGCCCCTGAGTGAGCCAGGTATATGGGGTGGGGAGGGGGGGGTTAGAGAAAAGGAAGAGTGAAGGGGGGGGGGCAATTAGGAAGGAGTAAGGGGACAAGTGTCCCTTGTACAGAAGAAAAGTACAGATTCAGAATGAAAGATAACGGCGAAAGCCTCTCGCCCAGGGAGTTTAAACCAAGTTCAGGAGGTCAGCCAGGTTGCAAAACCCCCTGAAGATAATTGTTGGTGTATAGGAAATGTTGCCAAGGTCTCCAGGTGTCACAAAAGATCTCATCCCGGTTGTTCAAGGTGGTTGTGAGATCCTCCATATCCCTAAGTTCACCGACTTTAGAAAACCACAGGGACTTTGACGGCAGGTTCTCAGATCTCCAACACACGGGGATGCATGCCTTAGCCGCATTTAGTAGTTGAATTGTAAAAGAAGCCTTGTACTTCTTGATAGGTTGTTTTGAGAGATGTAA
This sequence comes from Aquarana catesbeiana, assembly GCF_042186555.1. Lineage (NCBI taxonomy): Eukaryota > Metazoa > Chordata > Amphibia > Anura > Ranidae > Aquarana > Aquarana catesbeiana. Next base: position 34,895,858 of record NC_133336.1, read on the forward strand.
CTGGCACGCCGCAGGGTTCCCCTCCAAATCAACGTTAGTCAAGTTCTTGACAGTACAGATCACCTCCCGCCAAAAAGGCCTGAGTTTGGGTCTGTGGCAGCAGATTTTTTTTATCAAGAATGTCTTTTCCATTCATCCTTCTCTCAATGATATGAAGTTTACCAGTAAAATGTACAAAACTGCTACAGCGTTGTACATATTCCCTTTGAACTCCTTGTTTTTCTTGGTTGTTGGCTTTGCTGAATTAGTGAAATTACTAAGGGAGCACAACTCTTGGATTATCAACTAATCGTAATGTTCATTTCTGATCTGCAGGAGAAACGTCTCGACCGTTTCAGAGAACAAAGTATTATGACAGCACCTTGTCGTCTTTAATCAGCGCCGGGGTCCAGATCCTCT